>NC_134854.1:68131473-68440848 GCF_049852395.1 Peromyscus maniculatus bairdii
AGAATGCTTCCAGGGATGTGTTAATAATTCAACGCCAGGGTTCAAAGCAAAGGCCGAGGGGCCATCCAACACTCAGAGCACAAAACTGGAGATGGGGGCACCCCGAAGAAAGGGAAAGGGCATGATGTTTAATGAGAGCAAGTCACAGAAAGATCAGAGGGAAGCAATGATCAATAAATAATCAATAAACGATCAATAGTCAAGGAAGTAATAGCAAAATCTACCCAGACGCAAATGAAATTGGGGTCTTCCATTTCAATAAGGTACTCCAGAGTAAAGGGATAAATGAAAAGGTATGCCTGGATGGATATGTATGCATACCTGGATATGCATGCATGTAGGATGGTGTAGTGTGTTACTAGGAAAAGCACCAAGTGGAAAGCCAACAAATAACAAGACTCTAGCAGGGGCCAGACATCTCATCAGTGAGCAGACAGTGAAGAAGCAGTCCAAGGAACTTGTTGGGAAGATTACCTTAACATAACATCTGTACCCAGAAAATGCTCCATTGTTCCCAAGAGCAAAATAGAATCCTGTTCAGTTCAAAGAAACAGAAAAAATATTACCTTTTAAAACCTTCTGGAAGAGGTGCTTGAGTTTATATTCCAACAACACAGACATAAAAGTCATCAAAAGAGTAAAACTAACCCCAAGCTTACAGAAAAGAAATCCTGAGGTGACAGTTTGGGTACAGGTAGTGAAATTAGATGAGGAAGCCAGTGGCCTCAAGGACAATGTGGTAAGACTTGGAAAAGGAACAGAGTCCAGTCAGAAAGTAAGAATAAGGGATGCTATGTATAGTATTCATATCATCTCCCACACTCAAAGTCAAGTGCATTTGAAATTCAAGGAAAATATTGTACAAAAATTTATAGTCTAGACATCAAGTAAACTTTAAGTGTCAATGTAGGGACCCTAGTCAAGTATAAGGAGGGGAAACTCGTTCACTTTGATCCTATGCACAATGGTTTTAAGTGAAAAAAAAAACAGTGACATTAAGATTTTAGAAAAGACAATATCCTGGTTAACACTGACTGTCAACTTGACACTGCCTCTGAAGAGAGTCTTAAGTAAGCACTTGACTTTATCAGGTTGGTCTCTGGATGTGTCTGTGAGGGACTGTCTTAACTGATGTAGAAGGGTCCAGCCCACTGTGGGTAGCACCATCCCTAGGCAGATGATCCTAGATTGTATAAGAAAGCTAGCTAAGCATGGATCAGTGAGCTAGCCAGTCAGTGAGCCAGCAGTTTCTCTATGGCTCCTGCTTCAGGTTCCTGCCTTGACTTCCATCAGTGATGGACTGTGACCTGGAAGTGTAAGCCAAATATAACCTTTCCTCCCAAGTTGCTTATGGTCAGAATGTTTTATCACAGCAACAGAATGAAACTGAAACAGATAGTAATATTTATGCTAACATGATTACATTGTCATCTTTTCAAAATTTTAAATGAAGTTTCAACACTGCCTAGAAGCCTTAATTATGGAAAGTTGAGAGTAAATATTATCAATCTTGATAAAATACAAAGATATGGCACACAGAACTTGAAAATAGCATGGTTCAAATATATTCTTTGCAAGGATGGGTTCTACAAATGAAAAAGGCTGACAAAATGGATAGAGCTTCAGAAAGGCCTAATTAGAGGACCTGAAAAACCCAGCATAATTACGGCTTCTTGGACAATGGGAGTTGGTATAGGTGTGCTGAACCCTTGGCTTTCACAGCGAAGTGGTTGGAAAAATCAATATCAAGGCAGCAAATTACTTAAGAACATGGGACTAACTAGCAGAAAGATAAAATGCAAGTGGACAAAGGGGCTGTCTCCTGGAATGGGGTTCAGGGCCGGGTCAGAGGCCTTTTACCACTTAAGTTACAGTTTTAAATTTTGCTCAAGTATTGCTTTGATAAAATTATTTATTGAAATTGGTTACTGAACTAAACTTTGAATGTCTTCACCAGATATGGCAAGTATAGGAATTGCCTAGCAACCTGGGATCCCACCTCCAACGAGCTATACACACACCACTTCAAAAATTACAATGGGTCATTCTTTCCTGGCAATTCCTCAGTCATCTCCTTTGGTCAGCAGATACATTCTGGAAAATGCCCTGTAACTAGGTGCAGTGGAACAATCTATCTTGGACTGGGCAGCAATTTTTGTCAATGATAATTAAGAATAATCACATATTTAGAATCGTGTGCCTATGTGTGATTGGGTGGGCATAGTTAAAATCAGATGCATTGTGGGAAAAGACATGTGTAGTAAAGAAAAGCTTATATAACCAGAACCCATCAATCAAAACAGAGGTTCACCCATATCCCACCCCTAGAAACCACTCTTTTGTGTAGACCCTCAAAGGGAGGCCTTGAGAAGTAGTCCAGCAATCTTGACCAGCTTCATTCTTACTCATCTGCTCCCTTGCATATGTCTAACATCTAATATCACTTTAAATAAAACCCTGTGATGATGTGGTGTTTGTATGTGCAGTCTCAATTCTTTGAATTAGACACCAAGAACATGGCTACTCCTTGTTCTGGCTTCCTTTCTGTTGCTGTGGCTAACATCATGACCAAAATCAACTTGAAGGAGAAAGGGTTTGGAGTCCATTTTGAGGGAAATCAGGACAGGAACTCAAGCAGGAACCTTCAGGCTGGATCTCAAGCAGAGACCACAGTGGAATGCTGCTTACTGGCTCATGCTAAGCTAGCCTTTTCACATAGCCAAAGTCGGCCTGCCTAGGGATGGTTCCACCCACAGTGGGCTGGGTCCTAATACATCAATTAGCAATTAAGAAAATGCCCACAGACATGGCCAATCTGATAGGGGAAGTTCCTCTGTTGAAGGTCCCTCTTCCCAAGTATGTCAAGTTGACAGGCAAATGAACTAGGACACACCTGATCCAGACAGGACAACCAGTAACTGATAGGCCAGTGTCTGTGGAATGTTGATGTAACTGTATAATCAGGATGCATATGTATACTTATGCACATACGTACATTAAAGCATCTCATCTTGGAGGTAAGCTTGTTAAGATACAGAATGGTAAAGGGAGGCAAAACCTTTCGTCCTGAAGGAAATCTCCTTAGCACAGGCAGCAAGCAACTCAAAGGCTTCAGGGAGTCCCAGATTCATTAGGCCTTCAGGCAACTGAGGGAAAAGAGCGTTTATTTTAGTTTACAATTCCAGGTCACAGTCCATCACTGCAAGAGCAGAGAGAATGCATGCATACTGTTCTCAGCTCCCTCTCTCCACTAATAGAGCAGGAAATGGTGCTGCCCACAGCATCTGGGTCTTCCCTTAGCAATTAACATAAGACAATCCCCCACAGACTTGCCCACAGGTCATCCTGATATAGACAACCCCTCACTGAGACTCTCTTCTCCATGATTCTAGATTGTGGCATGTAAATAATGAAAATAAACCATCTCTGTTGTGGTTAGGATTAGATAATAAAGTCAGTTTAAAGCATTGCTTGTCAAGTACTGAGCCCTCATTTTTACATATTATATGAAGGTATTAATATCTCATCCATTAATGTCTGGATGGAATCCATTATAATTCATTAATAAGCTTAAATTAATATACCCTTGTTGTGAAGGTAGATCAATGATTCTTTGACTCAGTATACCACATAAATATGTATTTTTTAATTACCAAGCTTACATGATTTGATAAGCTTTCTCTAGAGTTGAAGAGATTATGCCAAGGTTTTGAAGAAGATATGGATTGAGAATTTTATCTTTATCCCAGGATATCAGATGATGAAGCAAAGTCTGAACAGAAAGCAAATGTGATGTGTTCTCATCCCTACATGAAACCCAGAATGGCCAACCCCGTGGAAGCAATGTGGCTGCTGCTGGGGGCAGGAGATTGACTAGTCATGGTTTAAGGATACAGTGTTTTAGCTAATTGAGATTCATATCTTCTGAACAGAAAGCACGGTCCTAACATCTAACAATACTGTATTACATAACTAAAATGTGACACAGATCTTACGTTATATTCTCATCACAAAATAATAACATTGACAGCAGCAACAACAGCAAAGAAGAGTGAGGAGACTTTGGAAAGCAATGGGAGTGATGGTGGCCTTGGTGGTGGTGAGTTCGTGAGTGCATATTTATCCCTAAATTCAGAAGTTCATATAACACACATATAGATTCTTATAGTCTATTGTATCTCAATCAGTGGTTATGCAACTGGCTGAGAAAGTAACTCTGAGGACTTCTGTCAAGATATTATTCTGGCACATAGAAGACTTTTAAACAATATTACCCACTCCCTAGGTAGAATGCAAAATTAATCATACCACTGAAAGAACCTGTTTCCCACATTTCCTTTTTAATGGCATTTAAATCAGCTCCTTAGATTTGAACTGACACATCTAACTATCTGTACTTATTAAGATGCAATCTAGTTTTTAATGGGATCCTGACATTTAACGACTTCTTAGCCTATGTCACCATTATCATAAGCCTTACAAGTCGTCCTCATGAGTCGTTGGTTAACACCTGAGCGAGCATACATTTAATACAACTCTACTGCCTGTTAGGGTCCCATTTGGGCAGAGGAAAGAGACCACTTAGTTACTTGGTCAGCTGCTGTAAGGAAATTAGTTCAGAACCTATGCAACATGATAGTTGGGGTTCTGAAACAGAAATCATCAAGCACTAGTATTGTGGGTCTCAGGTTTCACAATATATATTATTATAACATATTATAAAAATGAATTTCAGCAGATGAAAAGTCATTGTAGAGAAAATTAGCAAAAGACTGTGAGAAGCTTATGACAGTATAGAAATATTTGCTATAGGAGGAAAGCAGTATTCTGAAAGAGGACCATGTGGGAGCTGGGGTCCCTGGGCTCTGAGTTGGTACCTGTTCTACATAGTTATTTTTGTCAACTTGATAGAAGCTAGAATATCTGGGAAGAGGAACCTTGATTGAGTAAATGCTTCCATCAGATTGCATTTTAAAAGTCTGTAGGGCATATTCTTGATGAATGGGTTGATGTGGAAGGGTCCAGCCCATTGTGGGTGGTTCCACTCTTGGGTAGGTAGTCCTGTGTTTATAAGAAACCAAACTGTGCAAGCCAGGAGCAGCAAGATGGTAAGCAGTGTTCCTTCACAGCCTCTGCTTCAGTTCCTGCCTTCAAGTTTCTGTTTGAGTTCCTTTCCTGACTTCATAATAGACTATAAACTGTAAGTTGAAATACTTTCCCCCCACCTCCACCAGCAAGATGCTTTGGCCATGTTGTTTTATCACAGCAATAAAAAACCAGAGACAGTGCCCCTCCTCTGTGGACCATAGACCCACAGACAGACCTCTGAGGAGTGTACTAGGAGATTGAGAAAATACTGAGAAACACCTGTGAAACTCTCAATACCAACAAAAAGGAAGCTAACAGGTGGTACTGACAGGAAGCAGAAACAATCAGGATTCAGTCCACAGATTATGACTTCCTTCTTGCTCCAGATTCCTGGTCTCTTTGGTGACCCCTACGGACAAGTATTGACAAGAAATTAACTGAGCAGAGGGAAATACTTCATAGCCCTTTCCCCAGCACTCAGCAGAGCAAAGAGTGCACAGTGGTGGATTGGGAAGAAGACTCCAGTTATTGGCAGTTACGCACCTGTGGTGGGTTTTCCAGAGCCCCACCCTAGGAGCTGGACTATGCCTGGGAACTTCTTCCCCAGAAATTGCCATTGATTGCCATTGGCCTGAGAAAGTTTTTACCAAGTTTCCACCATTAGCAGAAGACAAACCACATCCAATGACTGGTCACAGAATGCACAGATGCCTATCCACACTAATGGCTAATCTTCATCAACTTGTCGCACCTGGGAAGAGAGACCTTCAGTTGAAGAATTGCCTCCGTTAGCTTGGCCTGAGGGCATGTCTGTGGGACATTTTATTAATTGACAACTGATGTAAGAAGGCTTAGACCACTATGGGGGGTGCTATCCCTCGGCAAGTGGGCCTGGGCTACATAGGATAGGTAGGTGAACAAGCCAGAGAAGGCAGGCTGTGAGCCATGTTCCACCACAGCCTCTGCTTCAGTTCTTGCCTCCAAGTTCCTGCCTTGGCTTATGTCCTGGTTAGTTTTTATTTGTCAACTTGACACAACCTGGGCACCTCAGTTGAGAAACATTTCTATCAGATTGGCCTGTAGACAAGTGTGTGGGGGAATTTTCTTGATTGATGGTTGATGTGGATGGGTCCAGCAACAGAAAGCAAAGGAGGACACTACTCTTGTCGTATGCAGGAAAACTCTGAAGGCCCATCCCTGCGTGCTGGTCTCCCACATGATCAGCTAAAAGCTCTAAGACTCACATCTTCGCCTGATTTTGTTCTCTTTTGTCTGGCTGCCTTCAAGATGTCATTCCTGTGGGTGCATTGCCTGTGAAGGCCAGAAGAGGGAATCAGATCCCCTGAAGTGGAGTTAGAGGTGGTTTTGAGCCACCAGATGTGGGTGCTGTGAACTGAACTTGAGTCTTCAGCAAGAACCACATATTCTCTTGACCATCTCTCCAGCCCCTGGGTATTATTTTTGTAATTAATATTATTCTCTTTGATTTCTTGTTATACTAAAACGTTGGATATTATAAAGTACATGCCAATGGCTCAAACATTTTTGCCATACATTTTTATGATCCATCATGATCAAATGAGTCTTCCTCCCCAAATCAGACACTTCATCTCCTAATTTTAATTAAAGAAACAAAGCATATGGCTCTCTTGTTTGTAGCACGCCATCTGATAGCATTTTGCCAAATAGTTGAAGTATTTTGTTTTTAAGATTATGAAATATGTTTTCTGGTCTGTTTGTCTTTAGTTTCACAACTTTGGTGATTTTATAGCATAGGATAGAAATACTTTCTCTGTTTTCTGACAGAGTGTATTAGGATCAGGTAATAAAGCCCATAAAAGTTGGAGAGTGTGCAGAGTGTGCCTAAGTGTTTACAGCGCCACTCAGGCTGTCCATCACTCAGGCATGTCTCACACCCTGAAGCATTGGTGGTCTGTAGTTTTGCAAAATTTGCCTACTCACCTGAATTTCACACTTTACAGCTGAATTTGTTTAAGGTATTTTTTTTCAACATTTTAATAACCTCTTAGGATTCTGGCCCCCTCCTTCCCCAGGGACTGAGTGCTCCTGTCCCAAAGACTTGCTGTGAAAATGGAATGGACTGAATATTTCTGTCCTGGTTGAGGGCTGCTGTCTTGGGGCCTTACTATGGAAGTGGGATGGACTGAGTGATCCTTTAATAGAGACAGGGTGTTCTGGTCTCAGGGACTCACTATGGAAGTGGATGGACTGAGTTTTCTTGTCTTGGGACTGAGTGCACCTGTCTTAAGGACTTAATACTTCTGCCCCAGGGACTTGCTGTGGAAATGTTATGGATTCTGGAAGTTTACATTACTTTATCACCTTTATGAAAATTTTCATTTCAGGGTTCTTAAAGAACAGTGCTGCATCCTCCGCTGGTCCATCTCCATTCTTTCTTCAGTGTGTTCCTTTTTTGTGTGTGAAGATTTTGTTGAACTGCAAATGCTGGGGAGCATTTATTAGTTTTACCTGAGAGGTTGTTATGCAGATGGTGTGAAATAAACAAGGGATTAAAATTCCTCTACATTAATATTCATCAACCCAGACATCTCCAGCATATCTGCTCTCTCCAGGGCCAAGCAAAGAAAGCTGAGTAGGTACCATGACTGCTGGGTATCCTTCAGTTAGTCATTACTAATCATGTAATTATCAGCCCCGTTTTCCCTAAAGGAAAAAGCAATGTGCTGGAATGATCAATGTGGGTGGAAATGAAAAACTTCTAGGTGTGAAAAGATGCTGATTTTTCTACAGATGCACCTCTGCCTTCTCGAGGCTCCCCGGGATCTGCGGCTGATCACATAATCATCTCCTGTCTTGCCTGATTCATTATTTATCGGGTGTCTGTGTGTTTTAAGCATTAACTAGATTTTATGCTCCTTCAGGGAAGACTCAGTCTTGCCTTTCACCTCCTTTTACCCTTGTCTAAATATCCCAAAGCAGTAAGTTCAACTCCGCAGGGATGCAGGATTCTGGCCAATTAGTCTAAAGCGTGTAGCAGCCAGCTTTAGCTGCCAAGCAGGCAACCCAAACCTTCCTCTGAAACCCAGCGGTTGATTTAGCTTCCACTGCACTGGGCTGGTGACTTGGATTGTGCTGTGTTGAGCATCATTTGGTCCCATCTGGGCTTCCTCGTGTATCTGTGGTCACCTTAGTTCTTCTGTGGAGATGACATGTCCAGGGACTGGTTACATCCTATAGAGAGCACCAAGAAACAGAAGGGACTCAGAAGAGGCAGCTGAGGTCATGGCTCAGCCTTACAGGCACTCTGTTTTGATGGAACAATAAAAAAAAATCACATTATAGAGGGAGATGGTACAGAAGGAATAGTTACCATTTCCAAACCACAGTCTCTAGCAAGTTTGAATTACTCATCATATATTATAGTTTAACAATCTAAAATATATAGCGTGATAATCTAAAAAGGACCCCATTTCCCTGGCTTTCTTTGGTGTGGTAATTTTTGATATAAAAAAATAAAAAGAAAGAAAAGAAACAATGTTTGAGACCTGGGCATGTAGCTGGTGACATCTGTTCTCCCATTTCTCTCCACATTTTCCAGAAAAGTCCTAGAAATGACACCATCCTACTGTTACAAGGGCTGTCGCACCAGTACAAGGACAGCTGTGGCCTGGGCATCGATTCCTATGGTCCTGGTGGAGGAGCTATGAAATGAGTCACAACCTCTCCTAAGCACTGAGTCGGCCAGGCCACACCCACGCCTTCCGGGCCACACCCATGCCTGCTAGGCCACACCCATGCCTGCCAGGCACACTCATGCCTGCAAACTTATCTCCTGTGCTGTTCTTTGAGGTATGTGACTTTGCATGAAACTTCAGGGTCTTAGAACACAGAGACCCTTGGGTCACCCTATGATCTTAGGATAGCTAATTTCTCTGAGCCTTAATTTTCTCACCTATCTGTGCATGGCAAATCTCAGAGTTGCTTTGAAGGTTAAATAAACAGCATGAATTTACCCCTGGCACATTAGGCTTCTGATAAAGTCCTTGGCCATTCTGTACCTTATCTGCTTGGATTGTATTGATTTCAGTGGTGTTAAGGTTGACCTTTCTCTTTTTCCTGCTAGAGAGAGGTTTGTTTGATTTGTTTTGAGATGGGTCTCATGTAGCCCAGACTACCCTCAAACTCACTATGAAGCTGAGGATAACTTTGAACTTCTGACCCTTCTGACTCCACCTCTGGAGTGTTGATACCTTGAAACAGGACAACCTACTGCCAGCACCCTGTCTCCCAACACAGGAACACAAGGCTCAGTCTTCATGTGTCTTCTTTCCCCATTTCCCACCCCTCACAGTTATACTTAAATGCTACCATCTGTCCTAGCCCTCATCCTCAGGTGCAGCTCTGCTCCCCCATGGAACACCTGTCACGTGTTTAGAGCGCTCACTGTGAGCAGTCTGCTCAGGTTCAGTGCCAGACTTTTAGTGCCAGGCACTTCATTTTAATCATAGTGAAGCACCCCGTGGATGGAGACCACCTCCTGTCTTCTATCTGGTCCTTGTCCCCCTGCTGCCTCAAGAATGGAGTGAGGCAGACATGGAAGGGAACACGAGGCTAACTCTACTTGCCTCACCAGGATAACAATTTGAACAGGAAAGTGAGAACTTCAAGACCCTCGGGGGCAACAGGATGCCAATCAAGAGAGGTTGGTGGGCTTCAGGGTGCCGACCAAGGGATTGTATTATAACTCTAAAGCTCTTAGAGGGCTCTAGAGCGCCAACCAAGAGCAGACCCGTATAGGGCAAGGCTCTAGAAAGCAGCAAACACCAAGAGAATGTGACCGCCAGCAGCAGTAAGAAGCGCTGGGAGCCTCTGTGAGTCTTTCTCCAAGTGAGTTCTCTGCTTGGGGTGAAGACTTGGGTGCAGGGAGCTGTTGGGTCTCTCTCTCTGGTGCTGCTTTTCCTTCCTCCTCCACTGAGCTCACCTCACGTCTGCCCTTTGTCCTGGAAGCTCCAGAGTGTCTGAACTTATGGGGTGTCATTTGGGTCCTGATTAAATGTGGGTATAGAAATACGGTTCAAAATGGGCCATCTGGGAAAGCGCCACCAGAAGTTTCCTTTGGTGATTGTGGAGGTCTGTCCAGGTTGCCACCTGGTGGCTTAGTGTGCAGGGCTCCAGCTGTTGTACAGCTGAAGGGTTTGTTTCCCTTGTGGCTCTCTTGTCTGCAGGCAAGGCTTGGACTTCCTACCCCATCAAGAGTGCTGGATCCAGCTGGAAACTCCTCATGTCAGAGGCAGGGGTGGGCTGGGAGGGCTTTGGTCCCTAACATAGATGTTCCTTGGCATCTGACTAATGGGAGGTCAGCACCTCCACCACCAGCTGCTGCTCCAGTTATACCCAGAGAGAGAGAGCAGCCATTCACAGCTTCCGGTGGGCCATTTCTTCACTGAAGTGCTGTTGCATTCTTTGATTGCAGTGTTTTAAACCCTGGCGTTGACACAGGACTGCCACTCCAGCCCCTGAAGATCTTCCTTGCTCTTGTGAGGGAACACCATATACTAAACAAAGAGAAGGGTTGAGAGTGCCCTCTGCACATGAATAGACATCTTGACCTCAATCTCTCGGTGCTTGCATCTGAAGGGATGTCCATAGTGCTTGTATGAGTTGCTTTCAAGTCTTTTGTGTCTTTGGAAAGCTTACCTATTAGTATCTGATATTTGCCTCACAGTCATACAAACCCGAGCTTTGGAAGCGTGAAGTAGACACACCTCTCCAAATTCACCCCTAAACATAACCTCTTGATCTGTTTGTTCAACATTGATCCTGTGCACTGGTCTTCAGGTTTGAGTATGTCCCTGTCTCAGGATCCTTTCCTTGAGTGATTGGGTGAGGGTCCCAGGTCCTTGACTCCTCTCTGATGCTAGAGGTATATGAATGTCAGGAATTATGGTGGCCTTACGCCTGCAGTCCAGGCTCCTGAGAGGAGCACATGTGAAGACTTACCTTCACGTATACCCACAGCAGGGACAACACCAGGGAAGGCCTTCCTGACGGTGATTCCAGTCAACCAGAGATTTCAGCATAAATGCCTGGGCTCTGGCAGCCTCAGCAGCTAGGCAGGTCTGCTTGTCTCCCACACACTTAGGAGGCAAGTTGGGCTAGAGAGACAGCTCAGAGGGTAAAAGTGCTTGCTCAATGAACTTGGTGGCCAGAGCTTGATCTCCAGGACCAGTGGTGGGAGATGACGACTCTCACAATTGGTCCTCTGATCCCTGTTCATGTGCTATGACAGAACAGAACCCACACACATGCACACACGCACATGAGCACATGCGCACGCGCACACACATGTATACACAGACACAATATATGTATATATGTTATTAATAAGTGAAATAGAATGTTAAAAAGAGAGAGAGAGAGTGATGCAATGGTGAAAAGCAGGGAGGAGACTTATCTCATGTGGCCATATTGTGCAGAGGAACAGATAAAGGGGTCCTATGGCCCCGAGTCCATCTCAGGGGCACTGATTAGAGTTTTATGCTTAAATAGAGGAAGAATTGGGGGATGTAGCAAGAGGTCTGCATAATTAATCATCTCAATTTGGGTGTGGTCTGGCTGGTCATTGTCTTGGTAAGGCAGTCTAATGAAGTCAGTTCGGTTCCTGTGAGACAGATGACTGCCCCTGCCTCGCAGCCCTGCCTTGGTGCATAATCATGATCATCTGAAGCCTAGTCCTTCTCGATAGACCTGGCTGTTCCTGAGACCCACGGTGACAGCAGCCTTGAAGGGGGATCAGCCAGTTTGGACAGACACTCTGATGGACATGCTGGCCTGCAGAGGTCATCAGGTAACCTAAAGTAAAGGAAACTGGAACAAAACAAAGGCTGAGGTGCTAGGCCTCTGTCTGGCTGAGCCCAGCTGGGGAGCTGAATGCTTTTTACCAATGTAGCTTGCGAGTATGTGCTTACCACTAGCCACAGAGGTTATCCACCCAAGTAGGGAAATAAGACATTCCCGAATGTCTCCATAAAAGTCCTAGTTCCCTGAGGACCTGAGAGTCACGCCATAAAACTAGTTTCCCAGGAATAGGATCAGCAGCTATGGGCGTAATCAGCTGCTCTGAACCCTAAAACTGACAGAACGTTCTAAACCTAATGGAATAGTTATCAAGCTAACTGGTCCACAGATGCCAGGACAGTGGACAGCCCTCTCCTAGGCATCTACATATCAAAAAGCATGAACCCCAGACACCAGGTGAGGGTGGAAGTGGGGTTCCTAGATCCTTGGAAAAATGTGTTTATCACCAAGTTTTGAACTAAGGACCACATTTCCCAGGAGACTGCTGCTATCTCCTTCCCTAGGAGCAGAGAAAATCACTATTTCCTTAATATCCCTGCTCTGGGAGGAAGTGGGTATTTGACCTTCAGCACTGTTCCCTAGTCCTTCAGCATCCCAGGGCCTGATGGGAGCCATGAGGGAGCCAACACATCTTTTATTATTACAGTTTTAAAGAGATGAAGATAAAATGCATAAAAGATGAATCCTAAAGTCCCAGCCAGCAGTCCAGCACAGCGTCTTTGGTGATTGTCACTCTTCCCTCACCCCCTGTTTGGGCTAGTTCTGCCTCTGCCCAGTGTAGCGGCTCCATTGACTTGGCGACTGAAGCAAGCTTGCCCAGGCTTCTTCAGAGCACATGCCTGGGCGGCCAGAGATGCCACAGGCAGCCACAGCGCAGTTTGTCCAGTGTAAGGCTGGGAGCTCGTACACTGGGAAGGTGCTACTGAAGTGAGTATAAATGCACATAGTAAATATGCAAATCTGTAGAATTAGCATAAGTAAGTTGCATCGAAGTCTTGTTTGTTTGTCTCTGGGAGCTAGGGATATAGTACTATTCAGGCAGTACTACATTTACCATCTCTCAGGTTATTTCCTGCCTTGCACATCTTTCCGAATGGGCAGAGCAGTGAGTTGCCTGCAGCATCTTGATATTATCATCTCTAGCTTGATTGGGCAGTTCTCTCTCTCTCTCTCTCTCTCTCTCTCTCTCTCTCTCTCTCTCTCTCTCTCTCTCTCTGTGTGTGTGTGTGTGTGTAAGTGTACATGTTCAGATTCATGTGCACATATGTGCATGTATATGTGGAAACATTGCTGGCTATATTTATGTCAACTTGACACTAACTATAGTCATCTGAAGAGGAAACATCAATTGAGCAAGACTATAGGGAAATTCTTAATTAATGATTGATGTGGGAGGGCCCAGTCCATTGTGGGTAGGAACTGTTACTGGGCTGGAGCTCCTGGGTTCTGTAAGAAATTAGGCTGAACACACCATGTGGAGCAAGCCAGTAAGCAGCACTCCTCCATGGCCTCTGCATCAGCTCCTGCCTTCAGTTTCTGCCTTGTTTGAATTCCTGTCCTGGGTTCCTTTAGTGAGGATTACAATGTGTAAGTGTAAGCCCAATAATCCCTTTCCTCCCCAACTTGCTTTTTGGTCATGGCGTTTTGTGTCAGCATAGAAACCCTAGCTAAGACAGAGGCCAAAGGTTAACCTTGAGTGTTGTACCTCAAGATATCATTACCTTCTTTTGCGAGACAGGGTCTCTCACAGGCTTGGAACTCAGCTAGGCTGGCTGGACATTGAGACTTAGGGATCTCCATGTCTTGGCCTCCTGGATCCTAGGATTCCAACCATGAACTGTTACAGTCAGTTTTCTTACCTGGGACATGGGAGTCAGACTCAGGGCTTCTTGTTTGCACTGCAAATCACTTTGCCAATGGGGCCACCTCGCCAGCTCCCAGACAGTCACCTCTGAGCAGAGTGTGTGCGGCTGATTCCTAAGAAGAGTAGAGACTTCTCTGTTAGTATCCACAATACATGGGGTGACTCACCGAGGCCTTGGCCACCCCCTTCCCCCAACACAGCTGTCAACCTGCTGAAATTGTGCTGCCTGGGGCCCAGACTTAGCTTCCACATTCAGATTTAACGTCTCCTTCCAGGGGCACTTCTTTTTATTTATTTATTTATTTATTTTTTTTATTTTACAATACTATTCAGTTCTACATAACAGCCACAGATTCCCTTGTTCTCTCCCTTCCTGTCCCCCTCCCCTTCCCCCCACCTCCTCCAGATCAAGGTCTCCCCCGAGGACTGAGATCGACCTGAATTGTTGAAACCAAGGTTGGATAAAGCACAGGGACAAATAGCCAAACGAATGGAAACACATGAACTATGAACCAAAGGCTGAGGGGCCCCCAACTGGATCAGGCCCTCTGAATAGGTGAGATAGTCGATTGGCTTGATCTGTTTGGGAGGCACCTAGGCAGTGGTACCAGGTCCTGGGCTCGTTGCATGAGTTAGCTGTTTGAAACCTGGGACTTATGCAGGGACGATTGGCTCAATCTGGGAGGAGGGGACTGGACCTGCCTGGACTGAGTCCAGGGGCACTTCTACACCTCCCCTCTTGTGGCTTAGACATCAACTCCTCTCTGTTCTTCGCTGAAGCTCCTGCTCCCTAAGCCTTGTAGCTCTGGCTAGCCTCCTCACTCCCAGCCTCTGACTTCCCCTCATCCTTCCAGTCTCTCACACCCCCTCTCCTGTCTGACCCAGCTCAGCCTCACACCTGCTATGAAGCCCTTCCCTCACCATGTTCCTCCTCCATATCTCTAAGGCTTTCTAACTGTGGCATTGAATGATGGGCTTTTGGCATTGAATTATATTCTGCCTTTAATTATTTAGAGTTGTTACATGCTAATGGTGATGCACCAAGCCAAATGCGGCAGTGCCCTCCTCCTGTTTGCTGTCTAATGTTTTATTCACACTAGACATTTAATTCTCGAGTGTTGACTGGCCTGTTGATTGATGGTAGGCATTTAGCACTCCTCTCTGTCTGGGCTCCTATTGAGACCACTGTGAATGCCCTGAACGGGTCTGTGCCACCCTCGCCTTCAAACAGGTCAGTAGATGTGGCAGTCTTCTTAGTGCTTCATCTCTGTGTACATTTGACATGTGCAGTACTTGTCTTGGAAATTTTAAAGCGATCTATTATCTGTGCAGTTTCTTCCAATCCATTCATTTGCACCTGAATTGTATACATTTGTGAAACTTCAAAGAAGAGGAATTTCAAACCACACAAGATCTTACAAGTTAGGTAAATTGCACATCACTGGGACATGGGTATTTTTGGATCAGTTATTATTATTTTATATAATTTATTTCAACTGTGATTTTTTTAGCATATACTTTGTAGTGAGCTTAAAATATTCTTCTAACAGCCCCATTTAATCAGTCCATTGCAAGGGAAAAATGTTTCTGTGGTCTCAGCTATGTCCCAGATGCTGCTCTGGGTGGGGGGGGGCAGAAATGGAGGCACAGGCATGACTCAGCTCTCCAGGTATTACCCCTACCATGGGAAATTCTGAACTGTCTCTGAGACAGACAGTCTACACTGCAGCAGCTTTGTGGAGGGTACACCAGGTATTGTGCTAGCAAAGGAGGTCTGCTATATAGCCCATGAGATGGTAGCCATTGTGTTCTCTCTGTCTGCCCAACCCAGATTCCATGCTGATGCATCTGCCTCTCACATGGACAGGTGCTGAGACAACATCTGTGCAAAACACATGCAGGGATCTCTTTCCTATGCATGTGAATTCCTATTAGCATGACACTGGGGAAATTATTTTAAGTGTCATGCTTGTCACTGCATGAAGACAAAGTACTAAAACCCCTATGATATCTGACATACCATGGGAATGAGTGGGATCCAGCTGCAGCATCTCCTCAGGTGAGACACTCTTCAACCTGGTGTGCTTTGCTGTCACAGGAGCATCTCACCACATGTGGTTGGAGGCTGGTCTCTGCTAACCAGCCCACATGGCATCATCTGGGATGTGAGCTCTAGAATATTGCAGAAGTATGGCTTGTATGATTTTATTTATTAGTTAGTTTGTTGATGTGTACAAGTGTTTTGCCTGCAAATATGCCTGTGCATCACATGAGTGTAGTGCCTGCCGAGGCCAGAAGAGGGCATAGGATTCCTTGGAACTGAAGTAACAGACAGTTGTGAACTGCCATGTGGGTTCTGAGAACCAAACCCAGGTCCTCGGCAAGAGTAGTAAGTGCTCTGAACCTCTGACACACCTCTCTAGCCCCAAAAGCATGGCTTGTAAAGAAGGGGGCTGTTGAGAACAAACAGGGGTGAGGCCAAAAGGGTGGCTGATGGAGTTCTGGTGAGGGTCAGCCCCCTACTCCTCTCCCTTGTCCTTAATGCATGGACTCCCCAAACCATCCTACTCACTGGGGGAGCCAGCAAAGGTGGCTCTCCTACTTTTCTTTAGGTGGTTGTGATAAAATACCCTGACAAAAGCAATTTAGAAGGAACAGGTGAATTTGGTTCACAATTCCAGGTTACAGTCCATCATTGTGGGGATGGCAAAGTGGCAGGAACCGGAAGCAGCTGGTCCCATCCACAGTCCAGAGAAGAGAGAAATGAAGACATGTATGCCTACTCAAGTTCTGCTTGCCTTCTCCTCATTTACATAGTCCAGGGCCAGAACTTGGGGTATGGTGCCATCCACAATGGGCATAATCAAGAAAGTCCCCTACATAAATGCCAATCTAGACAATAACCCACCCAGAATCTTCTGAGGCAATCCTAGGTTGTGTCAAGTTGTCATTTGAATTAATCATCAGAGTAACCTATTAATACAATGTTCCCTCCAGCATTTCCCCAGCGCCTCCTTGCCTGGCCCGCTCTGGCCATTTACCCAAGAGGTTCTCTAGTCTCCTAATCAACAAAGAGGAACTAGACAGGAACAGCTCTGTGTTACCCTCCTTTGGTTACCACTAGTTATATATCAGAATAACAACTTAGCACTTGTAGGTAGGCCTTCTTAAGCTTCCACTTATGGCCACCTTTCTCTCAATAAATTTTTCACATGACCACCAGGATATAAACTACTTATATGAACCAAATGTTCACTGATACTTAATCATAATTTATTGGCACATGTATGATTTTACCACTTAACTACAGATACAAGTAACTTTGCATGCTGCAGTGCTTGGATGAGAAATGTGCCCCATGGGTTCAGGTTTTTAAACAGTTGGTTCCTAGATGATGGTACAGTGTGGGGAGATTTATTTAGGTGGTGCAGGCTTGCTGAAGGAAGTACCTCACTTGGGGGCAGGCTTTGAGATTTCACAGCCTTGTTCCATTTCCAGTTCACGCTCTGCTTTGTTTCTGTAGTTGAGAATGTGAACTCTCAACTTCCTGTTCTGGCCACGTGTTCTCATGCCTCCCCACCATAATGGATTCTCCTGAAACTGTAAGCTAAAATCAACTCTTTCTTCTATAAGTTGTTTTTGGTGTTTTAGCAAACCAACAGAACAGTAATTCATATGTATGCTGATGGTGTGGATGTGTTCATTGGTGTGACATGATACACCCAAAGGTTTACTGGCATGGGGCTTACAAGCTGAAGAATGATGCTCTAAGTCCTCATTTTCTGTCATCAAACTGGCATGTTTCAGTAAGAGCAGAAAGCTTTGTCAGTACAGCAAAAACAGTTCAATTTACAACATGAAATAGTCTAGAATCTGAGCCAAGGGGTTTCAGTGTTTGTGGGCGTTGGTGGTATGTTGGCTCACATAGTGGGAAGTCACACTCAGAGCTAAGTAGTGCATTGCAATATAGGTATGGGCAACTGCAAACACCTTAGGTTCTTATGAATTTGAATTACTCCTTCCCTTATTCAGTCACATTGCTCCATGTGGGTCAGAACCCACCTCTTATCTCTGACTCATTAGCACCTCATTTGGAATAGTGTGGGCATGATGGTCATAATAGCTGAGGACAGAGTTCCCACTGGGAAAGGTATGACTGCCATGGGTCCTCCCTAAGGCCCACAGAGACCAAGAGAAAAACTCAAATAGAGCTCTGCTGTCCAAACCACAACTGCCCGGATGTCTCTGAGTGTTCACAATTTGAGTACTTGCGATGCTTTCAAAAATTATTTAATTTGCTGGGAGGTGGTGGTGCACGCTTTTAATCACACTTGGGAGGCAGAGCCAGGCAGATCACTGTGAGTTTGAGGCCAGCCTGGGCTACAGAGTGAGTTCCAGGAAAGGCTCCAAAGCTACACAGAGAAACCCTGTCTCAAAAAAATATTTAATTTTATTAAATAATATATAAATAATATAATTATTTTTATATACATAACAGAATATTTATATAATTTATATAATATAATAAATCTATTAATTCAAATATCACAACACATACATGATAGAGACAGAGAAAGAGAGAGAGAGGTGGTGGGAAGAAAGAAACCCATTTCTCAGTTAGGGTCACTATTGCTGTAACGAAACACCATGACCAAAAGCAACATTAGGAGGAAAGGTTTATTTGGCTCATATGTCCACAGTCCATTGAAGGAAGCCACATCAGGAACTCAAATGAAGTAGAAACATGGAGGCAGAAACTGATGCAGAGGCTGTGGAGGGGTGCTGCTTACTGGCTTGGTCCTCATGGTTTGCTCAATCTGCTTTTATATACCATCAGTCCCGGGGTGGTACCACCCATAATGGGCTGGGTCCTCCCATATCAATCACTAATTAAAAAAAAAAGTCCTACAGGCTTGCCAAAGCCCTCCCTATTTTATGGAGGCATTTTCTCAATTGAGTTTCTGTCATTTCAGATGACTTTAGCTGATGTCAAGTTGACATAAAACTAGCTACCCGACCCCAGCTCTATCCAGTTTCCAAGGCCCCAAGCCTTGTTCATGGAAAACACCTCCTCTCTTTCCCTCCTGGAGTTTCAATCATATTCCATTGTGCAAGTTGCAGCAGAGACATAGGGCTTGTGCATGTTTAGAGTACATGAGACAAGGGTTAACTGGAGGCCAGGAATGATGAGTTTGAATAAACAGTACAGAAATGATAAAGTAGATGCAGAGACCTGTTTGGTCTAAATATTTAGGCAAAGACATTTTTACTTTAAAATTCTTTAAAAGAGAAAGTAGATGGTTCAGTAAATAAGAATGCTTGTTCTGAAAGCATAAAGGTCTGAGTTCAAATCCCCAGCACCCGTACAAAAATTCAGGCATCAATGTGCATGCCTGTAACCCCAGCATCAGGAAGAAGAGACAGGTGGATCCTGGGAGTTCTCTGGGCAACCAGCCTGGCCAAAATGGTGATTTTAGGTTCAGAGAAAGACCCTGTATCAAGATGATATAGCAGAGTATCAGTAAAAGATGCTTAATATCTTCCTCTGACTTCCACATACATGTATATAGATGTATACACCCACACACTTATACACATGCTCCCCACATGCATATGGCACACAAACAAATAAAATTGGATTATTTTGTCTTCATAGTAGAAATACTTCAAAGCACTAGGAACAGCAGGTGTTCTTATGAAGCAAATTAACTGGGACCATTAAATTCCAGCCTCTGGCTCATGGTTCTGTAGGTTTCCAACAAGGATCAGGTGACTTCTGGTTTTGGACCTTTGCTAAGGGCACCATGATGGGATTTTGTAGTGAGATGAGCAGCTTGCCTCAGAAGCCAGCAAACACAAAGGAAAAGAGAGACACAAGTCTCCCCGTTTCCTTTGAGGTCACACACCAGGAACATCATGACCTTTCTCTAGGCCTTGCCTCTTGAAGACTTTACCATCTCCCATGGACCATGTCTTGAACTTGGGCCTATAGGGACCATTGTACAAATGGCAGAATGCTGTGGTTCTGTGTAGAGGATTCACTTTTTAGACAGCGCTGCAAAGGGTGGTTGGATTTGGGCTTTTGTGGAAGAACAGATTCAAACACTAGCCATAATCTCTCTTAAGACTGCATCAGCCAAAATGTTCACATAAGCATGAGGGCCACCTACTCGAGCCCCTCTGTTTTTGTGGATCACAGATGTCTCTGGTTTGGAACAATGGTTATACGCGTCTCCAGGAGTCTCATTGCTAACTGGAAATTATCACGTCTCCCAGGACAGTGCAATAAAGAAAAAAATGGCATTTTATGTTGACATAATTATTGTGGTTTATTTTCAGGATGTGAATTGTAATGATTCAACTAACTAAATTTAACACAATGTAAAATTCCATGCAGTCACTCGAGACAGTGGTACAAGTAAGGGTGTCAGAGAACATCCAAGTTGTAGAGCTTTCAAACTTTCTCCAAACTTCGTGGGCTTTTGTTTTCTATGATACTTTCATTTCATTCAGATAATTTTTCCTTTTTGTAAATTATATTTCTTTATTGTTTGAGAATTTTATACGTGCATATAACGTATTTTGATCAATCCATCCCCAATTCCATCCCCTTGAATCCCTTCCCTATCCCCATCCCTTTCAAATTCATGTGCTTTTTTTTAAAAAAAATCTTTGTGTCTTTTGAGATTATAATATAGTTACATAATTTCACTCTTCCTCATTTTCCTACCTCAAAACCCTCCCCTATACCCCTCCTTGCCCTGAAATTTATGGCCTCTTTCATCATTGATATATATGTTTACACACACACACACACACACACACACACACACACACACACACATATCATCCTCAGTCAGTATGTTACTTGTATACTTGTATGTGTGTTTTCAGGGCCTTCACAGAAAAAGTCCAGTGTCATGAATGTGTTCTCTATTTTGGAGTTATTAATCAGTGCACTCCCATATATTATAACACCAAATATTACAGGTTATTGCCAATGCTCTTGGTTAGTCTCCGGAACTTGATGGTAAGACCCCATTGCTGATGACATCACATATACTTGAGTCATAGAACATGGAAAAATCAAACTGGCACTGATCTGGAAACTTCATCCCTGATGGCTAACTCTCATAGTGCCACAAGTTTCTATTTATTGTATTGGAGAAGAAAAGCATGAAATGTTCTTAGCCAACTGTTAATGCCATTGAGCTACAATAACATTTGTACAACAGTGGCATGAACCTCATGGAAGAAACCACCTTCTGATTATTTTAAAGGCCTATTCCGTAAGACAGAATCATGCCTGCCCTGTTAACTAGGACACACTTTCTTTTTAGTCCTGGAAATGTTGTTTAAATTAAAATTTGTATATAAGTTAATTTTGAAATAGAAAAACGGGATTGCCTTCCTGCCTGCTGCTTGTTTGAAAGCATGCTTTATCTGTGACCATGCCCCCATTGTGATACCCATTGTTCTTGAGGAATCTTGAAAATTCCCACCTTAAAGCATAACTTAACTCTCTGATCTTGCTTCAGGATCTTTGTGTCATTGCTTTGAAGAGTCTGGGATCCAGAGTGAAGCCACTCAAATTCATGCCAGGCTCTGCTATTTATCAGCAATGGGATCTCGTTCATGAAATCTGACCTCACAACACCCGCTGATCAGACAGCAAATGAATTCATTGTATTGGGTGAGGTAGCTCATGGTAGGGCTGGAGCAGGGTCTGATGCATCGCAGGGCCTCAGTGAGTTTTTACACTTCTTAATGAACCAAGAGCTAGCAACCTTTCAGTGGTGCATAGCCTAGCATGGCTTATTGTCCTAGTTAGCGCTAACTAGATAATATGCAGCTCTTGGATTAATATACATACATTTCAAGGTAACAAACAGACTTGATTGGGCATGAGAGGCCTTTTCTTTTTTTTTTTTTTTTGGTTTTTTCGAGACAGGGTTTCTCTGTGTAGCTTTGCGCCTTTCCTGGAACTCACTTGGTAGCCCAGGCTGGCCTTGAACTCACAGAGATCCGCCTGCCTCTGCCTCCCGAGTGCTGGGATTAAAGGCGTGCGCCACCAACGCCCGGCATGAGAGGCCTTTTCACAGCTTAAGAGAGGTAACTGAAGTGAGATAGTGGGAACAGATGTGGGACAGTGTGCACAGATGTGGGACAGTGTGCGCAAGCATCGTATTGAGCCATAACTTGCATTGAAATAGTATTTGGTAAATAAGTCTCTGTGTTCTTTGTTGGGTGAGTGCTGAGTTCTTTCTCTCCCTCTCCAGTACCTCTCTCTAGTATGTATGCAAATTCCAGGAGGTCCCCTATCTCACTTAGCAAGAGATTATAACTTAGGATTTCTTCACTCATCTCTGGAAGCCAGAGGAGGGTTACATGTAAGTTTGCTGAAGTGAACTGACAGGAGACTGGGGGGGGGGCAGTGCATCCTCTGTGTCCCCATAGGATTCACATATAATGTTGTTGGTGTAAAGCTCTCAAAACAAAGTGAACAAGAGCCACATACGAGTGTCTGTGGCCCAGGAACATGGCACAGGCTGTCCTGGGTGACATGCTCTACTGTTGAAATGGTTTGTCATAAAGGTGTACAGATAGACTGCAGCAAAGCAGGGGGCACTCAGCCATAGGCTTCAGAGCTGCCTAGTAACTGGTGACGTTACCAGCTTCTGATTTGGTGAAAGAAAGCAGCATGCTAAGAACACACTCCAAGGCTTTACTTGATAGTCAAAAGGATGTTACGTCATATGGAAGTGGGCCACAAATGACTGTTAACTCTTAAGAGACTCTTACCTGAAGGGTTTCGACTCTCCACACTAGGAAGTGCTAGTCAATCAGTCTGCAGAGTCCTCCACATAGGTGCAGCTCTTCCTTGGAACGTCAGTTCACAGAAGTGAAGGGCCCGATGACTGAAGCTCAAATGCACTCTTCATAGGGAGAGGGAAGTAGGGGCTGCCTGTAATAATGGAGGAGGCAGGATGGCTCTCAGAGAAAATGAGTGACCCCATGGACAGACAAAGGCTCTCTGCATTTAGGGGATGGTGCTTGCTGCTCTTGATCTTTCTCAGTGACACTTAAGGAAGACAAGCATTGGTGTATACAATCTTTAGCTAAAAAAGGAAACTTCAGAGAAACCCTTTTCCTGAATTTCCTGGTTCCAGGGCCTCTTGGTCTGAAGCCCAAAGCAGCACATTTTATGGTTTTGCTTTCAAAAGCTCAACACATTCAATCCAATTCCCAACTGTTCACGGAAAATAACTAAGGGCAAGTTTGGCATGACGCTGCTTCCATCTTTTTTTTTTTTTTTAAACCTGGTGCTCTTCTGCCCACACAAAGCTCCAGTTGGTGGTTGGCTGTTGGGTATTGTTACTGGTGTGAACTGCTAACCATTGCAAAGAGCTCTTAAAGACCAGCCACAGGCAGAGTTGTTAAGACCAAAACCAGGGCTCTGGGGGTCCCAACAAGCTCAGCAATCTATGCCCAGTGTGCCAGTTAAAGTAAGGAGACAGAGATGAGATTTATCTAATGTGGCCACATCAGAAAGAGGAACAAATAAAGGGATCCAGTGACCCCAAATCTGTCTGCAGGGTCCTGACAGGAGGTTTTGGTTCGAATAGAGGATAAAAGGTATGCATGACTAAGGAGGTGTGGTCCAAGTGTGGTCCCGCCCACCACGGACCCATTGCTGTCTCAGCTCCAGTCTGTCTTTCATGGTGGTCTGAGAAGTTGTCAGAACCATGTGAAATCTTGTCCTGTAAGGCCAGTTCCTTCTCCAGCTCCGCTAGACTTCAGCTTTTCTCTCACCCCAACCTAAGATTCTAACTCTTAGGATAAATCATTTCAGTAATCTTAATGCCTAACTGTCTCTCTTTAAAAGTATCTTCTCTTCTGCCAAGACAGGAACACGGGGAAGTGGCTCCATGCGCTTATAGAGACGTCGTATTTCTTTTTTCTTTTCTTTCTTTCTTTCTTTCTTTCTTTCTTTCTTTCTTTCTTTCTTTCTTTCTTTCTTTCTTTCTTTCTTTTCTTTTTTTTTTTTTTTGCACATGTCAGATAATGACGATGAACAGATCCAACATTCTCAGAGGAGGCAGCTTCTCTTGGGTCTAAAACAAATGCCCTGCAAAGTTCTTGCTTTCAAATATTCCTATGTCAGTTTGTTTCTGTGTAGAGCTTGCTAACAGGTTGGCTTCCAATTTGTCTGAAGTGACCACATAAAGGACCAGTGTAAACAGATATGTATACTTTTATATTCTTTATTTTAAGCGAACATCTGTGCCTCATATAAAAAGGACTTTGCAAGCACCCATTGTGAGTAGCTGGTCAGACATGTACTGCTGTTAGTTCTGAGTTAAGCTCTATTCCGGTGGCATCTTGGGAGGAATGCAAGGCCTTGGGAGTGTCAGTGCACAGAGTAAGATGATGGTAAGGGGAGAGTGTGAAGGATGCCAGGGAGAGAAGCACAGTGACTCCTGAAGCCAAGGCTGAGCTTCTGAACAGAGGGATATGACTCCACTGTACACAGAGGGTCCAGCTCTGCAGGCCAGAGGGACTGGGAACGAGATGCAGAGTCGGTGAGAAAACCACACAGACTTCTTTTCTGAGGGAAAAAAGTTTCTTCTTTGTTTTATTATTCTTCCTGTTGCTTGTTCTACTCTGTTCTTTTTCTGTTCTGTTCTTCTACCCTGATGTTGCCCCTCTTTCTCTTTTCTGACGATTTCCTTCTACACTACTTCCTGATGACTTCCTTCTACATTACTTCCTGATGACTTCCTTCTACACTACTTCCTGATGACTTCCTTCTACACTACTTCCTGATGACTTCCTTCTGCACTACTTCCTGATGACTTCCTTTGACTTGTTTTATTTTTCAAGCAATATAAAAATTATAATACAGTTACATTCTATTTTTTAAGCGTATGACTACAATGAATAGAAGTAAAAATACGTTTCCCATTTCCCTTACACGATTAAACATTCTACATATTACAGATGAAAAGCAAATTATCCCCAAGAACCCACATACAGTTAAACATTTATCTTTGAGACTTCTCATAAATCAGGAGCCTTTCAGCCATAACCATTTACATAGGCAGTGGTTTTTATAATTGCCAGAAAAACAGGTTACTAGTTTCACCTTTTGTATTTTGGAGTCCAGTCCAATTATCTTAACTAACCATCCAGTTCTTTGTTTTCTAGTTATATGAAGTCAATTCTCTAAAGATTTGTTTTAGCTGTGATGCACCAAAACCCATGAACACATTTCCCAATATCAAAAAGAACTTGAGTTGACTTCTGGGACTTGATTATGTTCCTTAGTCATTAACCTAAACTGTAGTCTACATGGCTCCTCAAGAGAAACTCTTTTTTTTTTTTTTTTTTTTTTTGGTTTTTCGAGACAGGGTTTCTCTGTGTAGCTTTGAGCCTTTCCTGGAACTCACTTGGTAGCCCAGGCTGGCCTCGAACTCTCAGAGATCCGCCTACCTCTGCCTCCCGAGTGCTGGGATTAAAGGCGTGCGCCACCACCGCCCGGCGAGAAACTCTTAAGTCCTGGCTGTGTGACACTCCCTTCTTCCTATTTTCCATCCTCTGCA
This sequence comes from Peromyscus maniculatus bairdii, assembly GCF_049852395.1. Classification (NCBI taxonomy): domain Eukaryota; kingdom Metazoa; phylum Chordata; class Mammalia; order Rodentia; family Cricetidae; genus Peromyscus; species Peromyscus maniculatus. The sequence goes on from NC_134854.1 coordinate 68,156,869, forward strand.
GCCCCTGCTTTACTGGGGTGGGGGCAGCACTATATCCTTCCTTTATCTATATTAATTTTCCCACCAAACTAACCTCTATCATAATCCCTTACTATATTTGTTAGAAATCCTTAAACATCAAAGTTCTATTTCAACTTTTTGTATTGTATTATTATTTACAATATTATACTTATTGTATAAAATCATTACTTCAGTTAAATAGTACAGCCTAAAAGGAAGTCATCTTCATAATAATCTTCAGGTAAAATGCCCAGTAGAATGGGATATTTCCATGAAATAATCACACTACATTAAAGGCAGTGGGGATCCCCACCCTACCCATTCACACCGTGCCAGATACTAGAGAAAAACGGCAATGGCAAACATATAAAGGCACAGCAGCAGCAAGAGATATTCTGGAGTCAAAGCCCCCAGGGCCTTGACTATCTGCGATTCACCCATCAATGCCTAGCATTCTGGTGACCTAACTCCTGAAGCTCAGGTGCCACCTGCTGCTCCTCTGACTTGGTCACCAGCTACTATGGAATGACTAATCCCTACAAAGAGTACTAATGGGACAGAGACAGCCTTTTTAAAAGATGTTACTCATTAAAGATTGTGGCTCTCTGAGTAAGGCACTTTTCCTCTCTGTTCATCAGAATCTGTGGTAACAAATACCAGGAACTCTAGTATTCAAGGTATAGAATTCTTTGAGGACCAGAGGTCTCCATTGTTCCTACTGTGTCTAGTATTCCCCTTTGCCTTCTCTGCTCTTTCCCCTCTCTGCTCTTTCCCCCTCTCTTCCCTTTCCTTTCTCTCTCTCTTTCTTCCTTCCTTCCTTCCTTCCTTCCTTCCTTCCTTCCTTTCTCTTTCTTTCTTTCTTTCTTTCTTTCTTTCTTTCTTTCTTTCTTTCTTTCTTTCTTTCTTTCTTTCTTTCTCTCTCTCTCTCTCTCTCTCTCTCTCTCTCTTTCTCTCTTTCTTCCTTCCTTCCTTCCTTCCTTCCTTCCTTCCTTCCTTCCTTCCTTCCTTCCTTCCTTCCTTCCTTCCTTCCTTCCTTTCTTTCTTTCTTTCTTTCTTTCTTTCTTTCTTTCTTTCTTTCTTTCTTTCTTTCTTTCGTATACCATGTCCATGGGCACTGGATCCTCTGGAACTGGAATTACAAGCAGTTGTGAGCCATCTGATGTGGGTGCTGGGAACTGAACCCAGGTCCTCAGCAAGAGCAACAGGTGTTCTTAACCACTGATCCTTGTCTCCAGCCTTTCAGATTCTTAATAACATCTTGCTTTGATATTATCATGCATGGCTCTGTTCATGGTTTTATCTTTTAACCTACCCTGGTAGACCATAGGCCCTGGAGGTCCAGGACCTATTGTGTTTGCTAATGACCAGAGTACCCGTATTCTCAGGAGAGTAGTCTAGCATCTCCCTTATTCTGTCACTCACAGCCTCACTGTGGTCCTAAGAGCACCCAAGAGAGTCCGAGAGCATCCTCCTTTGCTTTTCATTTATTTGTATTTTTGCTGAAACCAGAGTAGGTACACTGAGACGAGCAGAGAGGACAGTGTGGGGACCTGGGGGGATGAGTGACTGAGTGACCAAATCCCTTGCTCAGTTCTGAGAGGAGAGGACTTCAGTTGGTTGCAAGGCAGGGAAATCCTTCTGACCTGGTGGCTGGCCAAGGGTCGAGAGGTCCCAGACAAACACTGGCACAGCATACATCAGTGCTTAAATCCTTGGAGCTGCTTGTCCAGCGAGCTCTGCAGCTGCAACCGTTTTCATTTGCATCTGAATGTGCTGCTTTGAAAAACCTGGAAAATCAATTAGCCTTCGTGAGAGCATGCAGATCACCATTTACTAAACCTACCATTAGAGAGAAAGGAATATAAAACCAAACCAAATGTAAAACATGTTGCTTAAATGGGTATCCACCCCTGGGCTGTCAAAATGTTTACTCCCACATGAAAAGCTATAATTCATGTGCACGAAATAACATCTGGGGTCTCCCCAGTGCCCATCTGTCCTTCTTCTTCCTCCTTCTTCCATCCCAACATTTCTGTCCCCTTCCTACCTTCTCCTTGTACAGGTCTACCCTCCAGACTATTCCTGTCAACTCCAGTGTGGTGGCTGCTGCCTTGAAGGGTGGCATGGCTGCAGTGAGGCTGAGACGGGAGCCATCGGGGCAGGCTGGACTTGGTGCAGACCACTCACTCACTCCTTCTCATGTTCCTTGAATGGGCACCATAATTCCGTCAGCATGCTGTTTTTAAAGACATAAATCAGGACTCTGAAGACATAGATGGACAGACAAATTAACACCAGAGTCAAAGTACTGGTCAGTTGTAAGGAGTCATCTTGATGCTGAGAGAAGTTTACTTTCTTCTTGGTTCAGCTCCTTTGGGGCATAACAGAAAGACATGATAAACTAGAGAATTTGAGGCAGGCGGCTATCCCATCAGATCTGCTTTAAGTCTCTCACTGGGCCAGAGTTAAGAACTTCAGGACAATTAACAAAAACCACCGCCAAGATTGCAATATTCCCTTTCTTAGAGACATTTTGTTTTATTTAAGATTTGTTTATTTTTATTCTATTTTATGTACAAGTATATTCCTGCATATATATTTCTGTGCATCATATATATTCCTGGTGCTTACAGAGGATTCTGGATCCCCTGGGACTGGAATTAAAGATGGTTGTGAGCCACCATGTGAGTGCTAGGAACCAAACTCATGTCCTTCGAAAGAGCAGCAAGTGCTCTTAACTGCTGAACCTTTCTGAGAGACATTTTAAACAGATATGCTGAAATAGCTGGAGAGCCACGCGAAGGCAGAATTATGTGTGATCTTTGAATCTGACCCCACCAGCGCCCCTTTCTCATCTGTCAACCTGGACTCTTCCTCAAGAACCTCCAGAACAAGATTATCAACCACGTTGACAGTTGATCGGTCTCAGTCTCCTTGTGGCTGATGTATAATGAGAATTCCTTTGCCCTTTTTGACCTGTTTCTATCTTGTCAGCATTCTTATTTCCAAGCCTGTAGGATAAAGCTACAACTTTCTTTATGAAAAAAAGGATTCTTTAGATAAAAATAAGCAAACACAAATATTTTGGTATAAATTATACCTTTTGAATAGTATAATTTCAAAAGCCACAAATCATATATATATATAATGTATACACAAATACACACGTACATATGTATGTGCCTGTATCCCATACACACATGTAGCCATTGTTAAGGCACTTAGATGTGGTTCTCTCTCTTGAGATGCCCACACCCACTCTTTGGGTGTGCTCTATTGCTGGATTCTTGCATTTCATTGACTCACCCTGAAATTCTTTTCTGTGCAGGATGTCAGGATCCAGGCTACACCTGAGTGGAGGTCCTGGGGGAGCCCCTCAGGCTGCATAGCTGGCAAGATGAGTCACGTTTCCTACTGCTGTTGCCATCTTGAGCCTCAAAGGTAGGCTGCCTATTTAAGAACAGCCACAAATGTCCTTTTACCGTTACTTCTACTAGATCCTGTACGCTTGAGTGTCTTGTGTTTTTGCTTCCACTCACCTAGAGATTTTTCTGGGTTCTCTTCTGGTTTATTCTTTGGCCATCATTCAGGATGTTTGATTTCTACACATTTGTGAATTTTTTTCTTCAATTTTCCATTTACTGTTGATTCTACAGTTTTCTATCCCATTTGGACTGGAATGATATTTGGCATGACTTCAGTATTCCTGGAGTTGCTGGGTTTGACTTCATAGTATTCTCAGAGTTGGGACTTGCTCTGTGGCCTTACATACGCTGCGTCCTGGAGAACCAGGTGGTCTTGAGAAGGACGTGCGTTCTGTTGTTGCTGGATGGAGTGTTTCTTCTGTCCACGGGTCTAATGTATTCCAGCCACTGCCTCCTTATTGAATTCCATCTGGGTGCTCTGTGCTTTATCAAAGCAGGCTCTCAAAGCCCCCCACCGTGGGTGCATTGTTTTCATTCTTCAGTGCCACAGACATTTGTGTTGCACACCTAGGTCTGTTAGTGTTCACACACACACACACACACACACACACACACACACACACACAATTACCATGTCCTCACAAAATCTTCTTCTTTACCCTACTCAGTTCCTACTGTTTAAGGTGCTTTTCTCCTTCCTTCCCCTCCCACTCTTCTTTGTTGTAAGGAAAAGTAACAATATTTCTGCTTTCTGTCTTGGATAACTCAGAAGTTGAGTCAATTAACTGCTGCTCTGGTTCTGTCACTAATTGGCCATGGGACATCAAGGAAGCCACAGAGCTGCTTTGACATAGTTGTTTCCTTGTCTGAGAAAGAGTAGCATTTGCTGAACACACTTTCTACCGTTCACACTTTCAAATTGTACAACAGATTGAATGCAAAAGTGACCTCAATTTTAGGCAAGCAAAGCAATGATTTTGTGCAATTGCCACAGGACCCTCTATTAAATATGAGGTGTTATTCTCCTGATCTGGGTGAAAATAGGCGAAATTACTTGTTGTATAAGTACTAAGCAAGGTCTTAACCATTGTGACATCAAATACTATGGTTCAAACTTGTTATTTAAGTGACAACTTAATTGCATTTATAAAATTGATACATAGCCTCAATAGAACATTCAGATACTCCAGACCAACATAAAGAAAGCAACAAATCCCCTCAAGAATGACATTTTCATTTGGCAAATAGTACTTCAAATATTTTATGCAAATGAGGAGAAAGAGGAAAAAATTGAAGTATAGATTCAGAATATAAATATTATTTTTCATTTGAAAAATATTACACTTGATAATCTTTCTTTTAAATAGGGAAATGATGAGAAATATTCAACCTTACATCACTCAGCAACTGGTTTCTAGAAATGTCTTCAGATACCTTGAATGCACCACTCAGATAATTTTGGTCCCACCTGTCCCCTGCTGCCAACTTACCTTGGCTTGGACCAAATTTTAAATACATAATTGGCAGTATTCTGTGCACTTTACCCAAGCACAGATGAGAGACGAGACCCAATGGTACAGAGGACCTAACACCCAAGGGAGGATTTTTTGAGAAATGAAAAATTCGAGTCAATGCTAAAGGACTCAAGCAAGCATCCATAGTCACCAAGGCTTGTCTCATAACATGCATATCTCTCCTTTTTCTACAGACTGCTCTTACAGAGTTCACCAAAAGTTGATTGAAGGTGAGTTATGTGCTCAACAAAATCATAGTATACCATATAAGAAAATCAGTTGTAGCTTGAAAATATTGCTGGATGGTTAAGAGCACGTCCTGCCCATGCAGAACATCTGAGTTCAGCTCCTGGTACCTGCATTGGGCAGCTCACAACTGAACTGCCTGTAACTCTGGTTCTGGGGCATCCATTGCCCTCTTCTGGCCTCCATGGGCACCTTCACTCACAGGTGCATATACCCACTTACAGGTACTATAAGCATATAATTAAAAATAAAATATAACAAGATCAGTTGCATTCCTAGATAATAACAATGGCCAATCTGAAAGGAAATTAAGAAAACAACTCATTTAATATAGAATGCAAAGGGTTAACCTATTTAGTGCTAAACCTGACCTTTCACAGATGTGAAAGACTAGGACACTAACCACTCTAAAACTTTGATAAAAATCCGAATGATTTGTTTCATTCAGAAACAGAAACTAACCTAAGTTTCATGTGGAATTTAAAGGGACAGCGATCGCCGGGCGTTGGTGGCGCACGCCTTTAATCCCAGCACTTGGGAGGCAGAGCCAGGAGGATCTCTGTGAGTTCGAGGCCAGCCTGGGCTACCAAGTGAGCTCCAGGAAAGGCACAAAGCTACACAGAGAAACCCTGTCTCGAAAAACCAAAAAAAAAAAAAAAAAAAGGGACAGCGATCTTGAAAACTATTTCGAAGTTGAAAGCCTCACAATTTGTAACTCCAAAACTCATTACAAAGTGGCAGTGGTCAAGGTGGTGTGGCACTGTCGTAAAGGTGAGAATGTAGACTAGTGGCACAGACTAGAGAGTCCATAACCAAGCCCTTGACTAGCTGGCTAAACAGTGTTTGGTGTGGATATCAGCACTACACAATGGAGAAATGATAGTCCAGTCCCTTCAACACACGACATTGGAAAAAGTGGATGTTCACATACAAAAATGAAAATATGTGTACACCATATGCAAAAGTCAACTCAAAATTTATAACTGAAGTAAACCCAAACTCAGTACTGAAGGACTGCTAGAAGAAAACATGGAAAATCTTCAGGACGAGTATTCAGAAATGTTTTCTTGGTGTGATAAGAAAGGCATGGGCAAACGGGATGGTGCCAATTTATAAATATCTGGACATTCAAGGAAAGAAGGGAGTAAAGAGGAGAGAGTGCATGCAAATTGTGCATCTGGTAAGAGCTTCATAGCTGAAGTATATAGAGGGAATGCCTATAAAGCAATACCACCAAAGTTGTAAACAGTCTGAATATAAGTTAGGCAAAAGAACTGAATGGACACGTCTCTAAAGAACTTTGTACAGTGGTAGACAACTGTACCAAGAGGCAGTCATCAAGACCAGTAATAACAATGCAAAATTAAACCACAATGAGATGGCATCTTATCCACGTCAGGATGGATGTTATCGATGATAGGTCGCTTCTGTCAGCTTGATATAAACTAGAGTCACCTAGGAAGAGGACCTCAGTAAGTGACTGTCTGAATCAGTTTGGCCTGTGGGCATGTCTGTGGGGGTTGTCTTGATTGTGTTAATTGAGGAGGGAAGGTTTGTTCACTACACCGTTCCCTGGGTTTACATCCTGGGCTGTAGAAAAAGGAGAAGGTAAGTTGAGTACTAAGTGTGCACGCATACATTTCCTCTGTTTTCTTGACTATGGGTGTGACTAGCTGTTTCTGGATCCTGCCATCTTAACTTCCTGCTTTGATAGAGTGTACCCTGGAATTGTGGGTACAAATGAGCCCTTTCTCTCCTAAGTTGCTTTTGTCAGAATATTTTATCCATCAACAGTAAATGAAATCAAGCCATTATTAAGTCGACAGTGTTGAGGGGTTGCTAAGAAGTCAGAATATTGGGCATTGTTTGTGGGAATATAAAATGGTGCTACCATCTTGGAGGCACTTAAAAACACTGAACATAGAATTGCTGAACCTGACTCACCAATCACATTTCTGAGTATGTATTCTAAAGATCCTAAAGATGACTTTGAAATCTTTGGAATGCATGTATATTCCCATATTCCTGTGTACCTTCATTCCCTATATAGAAGATACGGAAGCAAACCAAATGTTCATTGACATCAAACATGGAGCATACAGGGATATAGTAAATAGCCTTAAAAAAAAGACATCATCTCATGCTACTGTCTGGATGACCTTATGGAGATAATCATTGAAGAACAAATATTGTGAATTTTTTGCTCGTGTGAAAGTTCCAATTCATCAAACTCCTGTGAATATAAAATGGAAGTTTATTGTCAAGGGCTTGGGGCCTTGAGAATGAGAGTTTCAGTGTACAGAGTTGGAAGAGTTCTAGGGATGAGTGGATTTATCAGCTAGTGAATATATTTACCAATGCAGCTCTGAAGTGAACACTTGAAACTGCTGTGATGGTGAATTCCATTCCAGGTTGGCTTACCTCACTAGGAATGAAGTTCTGTGAGTCATCTACTCTGCAGTCATGACTGAAAATACGAGTTGAAATCATGCTTTAGAATTTCTTAGTGGTCTTCTCTACAATGTACATTATTAGAAAGAATCTTAAAATGTTCAAATTGACTCAGTTTTTCTCTTTACTCCCCCTAGGGGTGTGGGTCATAGTGGGGACAGGACATTATATTCTTTTATTTCTTTATTTTGCTGGTTTTTTTGTCTTGAAGGTAGGATCTAACTATGTAGCTTAGACTCGCCTCATGCTCACAGTCCTCCTGCCTCAGCCCCAACACCCAAAATTTACCATTCCTTAGACATGCTGTACTATGGACAGATTTTATGTTGTCCACAGGTTAGCCATTTCTCCTTGGGTACTCACTGACACTTTGATTGGGTATTTACTTATCTAGTAGGCACTCATGGGAGAGAGCTGGCATGAGCTGGCCTCCTTCTGCTGTTTTTCTCATTTGTGATCTTCAGTGAGGGCCTTGACCATTTGTTGATTTGGCAACTTTGATAAGTTCATAGACCTGATTCTGACAAGGTTTTGATATTTCTGCATGTCTGTGTGTTCCTGACTTAATTCAGTAAGTTCATGGGTAGTAATATTTCATTTGCTTAAGTAAGCCACTTCCCAACCTGTACCACATGGTTAATGCTGGACAGGGGTTCATTTTCACATGTAATATGTGGAGTCTTTTTGCCTCAACATATACACACAATATGGAGGAAACAGAGTCAGGGCAAGGTACAGCCTGAAAGCAATGGTTTTATATACTGTGGGGTCACTTAAAGCAGGGTGCCGTCTGCTCTGCATAGACAGTTTCCAACTGACTGACTTCTCTTATCCTTTTGTTTGTGACTTTTATGGGTTACCCGGGACAAACATTCACTCACCCAAGACAGAGCACCAATCACAGACCAAAGAGAATTCCACCTCAGTGTACTTTTGTGAACCAATGAGTTTACTGGGATTATTTACAGGAGCATGGGTGTGGGGTCACTTACAGGAGTGTGGGTGACTCAAAGGCAGCTGCGTCACCAAAAGCCACTCCAGCATTGAAGATGGCTTCTGACAGTTGTGTTACCAAGTTCCCCTCAACTTGCAGACAGCTCCATCAAAAAGTCTTGTTTTTCTCAGCAATTGTTTGCTGCTTGTATAACCTTTGGGTAGAGGCTTGTAGAGTCCTGTAATTTTTGAGCTTTGTGAACTTCCTGGGCCTAGTGTTTTGTTAGCTTCCTGGATCTGGTGAACCTTCTTCCTTTGCCCTAGAATAAATGTCTCTCTCATCATGAGGAAAAAGCTACACAACTTCCTCAACATCCTGCACTTTGTAGTTAAAGTTAGGGCATCTCAGGATTTCCCTTTTATCAGGAAATGATAAACCCAGGAGGTTCCATCCTTCCTGAGAGAGAAGAGGCCAAAGATCTCGCTTAGCCTCTTCCCACCAAGGGGCGATCCAAGGACATGTCTAGTATCTAGTGCATGGAAAAAAGCCTCACCAGATTCTGACTGTGCTGGTGACCTTTATGTTCCAGAACTGTCAGCTTCCAAGCTTGTGGTCATCTGTCATATCCGCCTGAGATGGCCAAGATAACAGTCTATGCTGAGGGTAGCTTCAAGTGAGTTGACATGGTAAGCAGAGGGACCCATGTCTGACCTCCAGGAAAGTCTGGTGAAGGTCAATTGGGGGACCAGGTGAGAATGGAGGTTGCCCTGAAACCAGGCTGCTAGAAGTCAAGCCTGGAAGGAAGTGTGTGATTTCAGCCTAGCTTTATCTGCTCAGAGACAAGGACCCAAGGCTCTTTCTGCCTGTGCCCCAGATCAGTTGTTTCTGAAAGGAGATTCTAACACCCAACACCCGGATGTATTTACTGTCTTAAGGGTGAATGAAGGATGCTAACGAAAGTGGGACTCTTGGAAAGCTGGACATTGTGCTTGTGTTGGAACAAATACCAGTGGCTTTGCAAGATGGTCAATAGAAACTATTACAGTGAAAATGTGCTTGTCTATTGACAGACAGAAGCATCTTTGGCAATCTGGCCTCCTGAAGTGATGCTGCCGTCATGAGGTTGTAAATGGAGGTGTTGACTGAAGTGTTATTCACAGAGCTGGCAAAACAGAGAGACTGGTGTATTGACTGCCCTCCCATGAGCAGTGGGACACATCTAGGCCCAGCAGTTTGTAGAACAGTAAGGGCTGCTAGGAAACTAGATGACAAAGTGTGGCTAAGAAAGACACTTCTGAGTAGCATGAATTTTGAAGAAGTCTGAATTTTGAGGGTTCTCTGTATGTGGCTGTGTGTGACATCATCTTCGAGCATGAAGAATCACAGGGGAGGATGCTACTGAAGTTTTAACATTTACCTTGAGGGAGGAGCTTGTAGCAGAGAGGATGGAAAATAATCTTTGATTTATTTCTCGATTCCCTGCTGTGAATCTGTTGATTTACCTTGTAACAAGCAGCAGGTACACTTTGTAGTTTGAAGGGAATGCATAATAAAATGTTAACAAGTAAAGTTGCATCCATCCATCTCTAGTTCAAGAAACAAATGTGGAAAAATTGGGGCCTAAGGAATCTCTCCACTGCCTATAAAATTTCTGTGTCATATGCCCCTGCCTGGCCTACAGACTCATTCAGCACATAGTCCTGGGTCCCTGGTATGGGAACAGGATCCAAGTTCTCATCCAGAATCCCATGGGAGAGTCAGCCTAACCTTGGAGTGCCTCTCAGACTGGCATTCTTGTCTCAGTGGGCTCAGAGCATCACTCTCTGGAAGGGATGGAAGCAGATGAGACAGGGCAGGTGACAGACTATCTTCCTGAGGGTCTCCATTTACCCAGCTCAAACACAGTCTCAAGGAGACTCTTCAACAGCTTCCATATCACATTGTAGCACTTCATGGGATTACACATTAGACCTGTCCAGGAAGGTGTTTGCCCATCAATCACAAGGCAGGAGGAATTGATGATGTACTAGTGCCTAGATCAGAAGGAAGCACCAAGGAGGCATCACTTTACTGTCTCTCCCAGTTTCATTTCTGTGCTGTGAAAGAATAATCACAAAAATGCAACTTAAGGAAGAAAAGAGCGTACTTGGTTTATAATCCCAAGTTACCGTGTATCATTTTAAGGAAGTCAAGACAGAACTAAAGAAACTAGTCACATCACATCTATAGTCAAGAGTGATAAATATATTCTTGTCATTTCCTCCCAGCTGACTTTCTCCTCTCTTCTACTGTTCAGCATCTCCTGCCTAGAGAATGGTGCCATCCACAGTGGGCTGAGTCTTTCTCTATCAACTGTCAAGTCACCTGCCCTCCATACATGCCCAGAGGCCAACCTGATATAGTTAGTTCCTCATTAAGGCTGTTTTCCAGGTTACTTGAGGTTGTGTTGACAGTTAAAAACCCACCAGTACACTCTCCGTCATATAGAACTCACTTTTAGTCATCACTATGTCTAAACTTTATCTATGAAGGTCTCATAAGCAAGACTGAGTATTAACTATAGCAAAGGTCTATCAGACAACACATATGCACTTTTAATTGCATTACAGAGAATGTGCACACAGTTCCTATAAAAATGCAAACATTAGGTATAACGTGTAACTGTCATGGAGGCTGCAGAGTCAGAGCACAAAAAAGCATATTGTGCCGGGAACTAAGTGAGACCTAGTCTCTTGACTTTCCAGCACACGGCCATTCCACACAAGCCTTTCAATTGCCCAAGAGAAATCATCCACTGTAACACCCTCCAACCCCTGTTAGCCTGCATCCCTCCATTCTGACAGCTTCTGCTTGGTGTGAGGAAAAATTACCAGGGAAGTGAACTGCTTCAGGAAGCTTCTAATTCATGTCCAGGTCTTGCAAACTCACGGAGATAAATCCTCCCCATGCAGGGAGTCTGACATGCAGTGGCATAGGTGATGAGATGGCAAACACACCAGCCTCTTACCTAGGCTTGAGATGACGTGAGGAGGAGGAGGGGAAGAATGACTGAGGGGGACAGCATCAAGTGATACCTCCCATGTGGCTCCATATCCTTGGGGCAAATATTAACAGCATGCAATCACTACAAGTGTCTAGGTGTTAGCAAGCCCCCTGCCCTGTTACAACTCTTTTTCATCTCCCTGTCCATCTCCCTCTTCTTCCCCCATCTTTCCCCCCTCCCTTTGCTATCTAGTGTGAATGCTTTTTTTTCTTGTGTAGATGCAGATATAATAGCAGTACACATATCCTGCCCTGGGTCTCCAGGGTAAATACAGAGGTTTTTTTTTGTCCCAGTGCCTGTTGAGATGGCTGCTGTGTGATGTTGGATGAGTCACTTAACCTCTCTCTATCTCCACTGCCTCATCTTTTAAATATGAATTTTGGAGCAGATGATTGATGACACCAGGATGGTCTGAATGCAGTCATGGTTTGCTGACTTACCTCCTGTCAGCCCATACCAGGAATGGATGGAAAGGAGATAGACAGAGCAGGCAGCAGGCACTTAATGGTACTACCTTGCAAGCTACCTTGCAAGCTCCATGTCTACCACATGCTGTAGCACTGGGGTTCCTTGCCGGTGACCTCAGGGGCCTCAGCACAAGAGTCTACTTACTGGGATCTTGGGCCTGGTGTATGGGAGAATGTGACTCTCTCTTGTTCATGTGTTTTTCTCACAGACATGAACAAATGTTACTCACCCCAGATAGCTCACAGGCAACAGATTAAACAAGTGATGCTATCTGTGTTTGGCTCACTGAACCGGTGAGTTTATTGGGGTTACTCACCAAGCTTGAGCCTGGCTTGAGTGGCCTCTCAGAAAAGCTGTGTCCCGGGAGCTCCCTGCACAGCTTGGGGCAGCTCACTCTCTCAGGCTGTTGTTACAGCTTAGATAACCATGGGGAGGTTCCTTCACTTCCTGAGTCTGAAGAGCCCCCTTCCAAGAGAGAAATCTCTATCAGCATTGGGGCAGGGGACTCTAACTTCTAGTACTAGTTCCTAGGGATGATCTCTTTACTGACCCTGGGTATCCCTCTCTCCTTATTTCCAATATGAATCTGTAACTGTCTGCCTCATAGCACCATCAAAACATCATTAGCAATGGCATTTCTATAAAGCACCAGAGGTAACTTGCCTGGGAGGATTGAGATTTCTAGGCCATGTGGCCTACAAAGTGAGACCCTGTCTAAAGTAAGAAAAAAAAAAAACTGTCCTTTGCATTGTCTCAGAAGGTAAGGCTATGTAATGACCTTTTAACTATACCACTAAATAGGGAGGCTGGCTTTGCAGTATGCAAGATGAAGCGTCTGGGGTCCCATTTTAACCTCCTAGCAAGGCTGTCCTAAGGCTTCGTTCATCTGCCCCATCATAGGGCAGACATACTAGGGCTAGGGAGAGGACTCTGTGGTTAAAGTGATTCAGCTTTTCAGGACCCATGTAAATACCAGTTGAGGTTGTAAGGCAGACACAGAGGATCCCCAGAGCATGCTGCTTTTCATGATTAGCTCTATCAGTGAGCTCTCGGGTTGACTGAGAGACCCTGTGCCAAAGAATTAGGTGGAGGAGTGTTTGAGGATCTCCCCACTTGAGGAGACCACACACACACACACACACACACACACACACACACACACACACACACTTACACATGAAAGAACAAAAAGGCATACCATTTATCACACATAACTAAGCATTTCACTGAACACCTTTCCATCCTGCTTTTCTTAGTGTAGATATGAGTTATAGAGGATGCCCTGGTCCTGTGGTCCTGAAAGCACAGGGGGGCTTTAAGTTCACCAAGACATTGACAGCTTGTACAAGGTCCCTGAAAAGACTTAAAGTGGTTTGAGAGCAATGTCTAGGCTGGTGACTCCATGAGCTCTGAGATGAGCATCCCTCAAGGAAGAGGTAGGCCAGCCCTGAGAGAATCATGGGCTGGAGTCAGTGGAGGAGGTTGGGATGGTTGGGGACACAGAGACAAAGGACAGCTGGGGATAAGACGGCGTAAGCATGGGCAGCAGCTGAAACCCGCTTTTACCTGCAGGGGAGGTGCTGATGGCTAAGCCCAGGGCCATCCTCCATGGCCAGTCCCAGGAGAAGGTGTGGAAGTAATTAAATCTGTAGTCTAATGACCTGCTCTCTTGAACTCACATCTCCGGTCTCTAGAGAGACTTGCTCTGACCCTGGGTGGACACACAGTGCTCTCGGCTGTTAAACAAACTGTTGCCTTTTCTCCCAAGTAGATAAAAACCTGCTCTTGATGCTGCACTAGGTTGTGAAATGTGATGAAATAACAGATTTAAAAAAGAAAGGTTGCAAAAATCTGAAGTGCTCTCTCAGAGAACAGCGCAGTATCCTCTTTGCTATGGAAACTGGGTCTTTCCCCAAAGTTAGAAGCATGATTTTTCTCTCTCAGGAGGGGGTTCGGCTTAATTGGATATCTTACCATGGAGCTGTTTTCCAGAACCTTCCCTGGAGAATCAGCTAAAGGAACAGCGATTACCCACGAGGCTGCTCAGCAAGGACTGGATTGATGGGGGTTGGTGAGGCTCCTGAGATTCCCCGCTACAGACATTTGTGAGTTTTCATTCTGCCTCCCCGCCAGACACCCTGAGTGTTTCTCCCCACAGCCTAAGTTTTATAGCAAGTCTGTTTCAGTTTGTAAGCCAGAAAACTTCAAGTTCACAATCAGGTCAAGCCTTAGCTGCTGGTTGGGCCTTGCTGGGTGATGGATAGATGGGCTGATAGCTGTTGGCTGGGCCTTTCTGAGCAGTAGGCTTACAGCTGATGACTGGGCCTTGTAGGCTTACAGCTGTGGATGGGTCTTGCTGAGTGATAGGCTTACAGCTGTGGATGGGTCTTGGTGGGTGATGGGTTTATAGCCAATGGCACACGGTCACACTGTGGTGAAAAACCCAGGATGATGAAGCAATTGGAATGTCTTTCCTTGCTTCCCCAGAAACACCTCTGACTTGCACCCCACTATCTTTGCTTCTTTGTGTGTGTGCTCATGCATGCACATGTGTATGTATCTGTGTGCCACATATGTGGAAGTCACAGGACAACAGAAAGGGTTTTCCCCCCAGGTGCTGTCTTGTTGGTTGTTATTAAAATAATATTCTACAACACTGTCTGCCTTGTTTTTTTTTTTTTTTTTTTAAACATAGTCTCTTGTTGGCCCAGAACCTACCAAGTAGATGAAGCTGGCTGCACTGTTGAGGTTTGCCAGGTTTTTAATGATTTCTGCCAATGCTATACCTTAGCCATGACCTACCATTCTGGACCCCTGTGATATGATGTGTGTAAGACTCAGTCAAACCAGATGCTTGCTACATAGGCTCTTGTGATCGCTAATTTTGGTTGTCAACTTGATATAACCTAGAGTTACCTTAGAAGAGGGAACTTCAATTAATAGACTGCCTCCATTGGATTGGCCTGTGAGAGTGTCTTTGGGGGCATTTTATTGATTGCTAATTGATGTGGGAAGGCCCAGCCCTCTGTGGGTGGTTCCATCCCTGGACAAGAGGTCCTGTGTTATATAAGAGAAGTTGTTGAGAAAGCCAGTAAGCAGTATTCATCCAGGGTCTCTGCTTCAGTTCTTGCTTTGTCTTCCCTAAATGATAGGCTATGAGCTGTAAGCCAAACAAACCCTTTGCTGCTCATGTTGGATTTAGTCAGCATTTCATCACAGCCGACAGAAATTGGTATCAGAGAGTGGGAATTTGCTGTGCTGGACCTGACCATATTGTTTTGGGGAAGGATTGTAGCAGTGTTTGGAACTTTGGGCTGGAAAAGGCAGTGAATGTTTGGAGTTCAATGGGCTATTTCGAGAACTTGGAAAATAATGCAGAGAGCAGTGGGCATGGAGGCCCGGCTTGTAAAGGTTCAGAGGGAAGCAAAGAGTCTGTTAGGGCTGCTGCTATGACATTTTGAAGTAATGTGTAGTTTCTGGTCATCTAGGGCTGAAGAATCAACCCTTTTAACAAGAGACCCAGCACCACTGGAGAGAAACCTTTGTTTTACTATGACAGTTAATGCTGGTCAGCTGGGGCTGAAAAATAAGCTATGGTTAAGATGAGGCCAGCATCATGGGGGCAAATTCTTCTAGAAAGTATTTCCTCAGGGTCAGCTCATAGAAGTTGTGGTCCAGAGGGTCTGAGCTCCAGCCAGATTTGGTCACATATAAGCATCTCCCATATGTGCTGGTTTTGAAGGCATGAAGGAGTCCTGGAGAACAGCTAAGATGGTCTTGGGTTGCATTGGAAAGCGGGCTGAGTGAGCCATGGGAGCAAGTCAGGTAGTAGCATTCCTCCATAGTCTCTGCTTGAGTTCCTGCCTCAGCTTCCACTAACAATGGGTTGTAACCCTCAGCCAAATAAGATCTTTCCTCCCTGTGTTGGCTGGTTTTGTCAACTTGACATAAGCTAGAGTCATCAGAGAGGAGCGAGCCTCCTCCATTGAGAAAATGCCTCTGTAAGACCCAGTAGTAGAGCATTTCTGAGTGATTGATGGGGGAGGGCTCAGCCCACTGTGGATGGTGCCATCCCTGGTCTGGTGGTCCTGGGTTCTATGAGAAAGCAGGCTGAGTAAGCCATGAGGAGCAAGCCAGTAGGCAGCTCGCCTCCATGGCCTCTGCATCAGCAGCTGTCTCTAGGTTCCTGCCACGCTTGAGTTCCTGTTCTGGCTTCCTTCAGTGGTGGATTATGATGTGGAAGTGTAAGCCAAATAGACCCTTCCCTCCTCTCCTTTTGGTCGTGGTGTTTCATGACAGCAATAGTAAGCCTGACTAAGATACTGTCTAAGTGGGCTTTGGTCAGTTTCTCAAACTACGGCAGCTGTGCTGGTGATCAGAGCGAGCGTTTTGCCACTCACTGTTTTGTCATTGGAATGCTTCCTTCCTCTGTTGCTGATGGTAATGGTAATTCCTTCTATACGGTGAATACAGGGTTGCTCATTGGCTTATCAGGACTGTCAGAAATCGAGCTTCTCTCTATTTCTTTATGCACATTACCAACAACGCTTCTATGGTCAGTGTGTTAGGCGGGAGGGATTTATTGGCATTTTCCAGACTCCTATCTGTATGTCTGAGGGAAGAGGCAAAGAAACCACAGATGTGGGAGCTGGAAGTAGGTAGGTAGGTATTCCACTTTGTCAAGGGTCTTTTGAGAAATGTCAGCCTTGGCTCCCTTCTGGGGAGGCAGAGGGACAACCTCTGAGCTTAGCTTATTTTAGCTATCAGTGGGAGAATCAGGTGGTAAAATAGATACTTATGGAAGGAAGAAGGCATGTGACAAGGTCATGTCTAAGAAACATCCATTTATCACTTGTCTATGTCTATCCCATGCCTAGAAGCAGGAGGGGCATAGAGACTCTGGGATCTCATTGTCTTAAATTACACCTCACCAAAATTCAAAGAGTAGACCCTTCTATGCACAGAGAACAAGGTATCCTACACTGACAAGGGCCAGGGAAGATGCCACGGAAGAGATTTCAAGGCAAATCTTGAGTCTATCAGATCAGGATTGACAGAAATCGGAGAACAGACTCTGGTGAGGCCACACAGAGGATAAAGGGGGAAGGAAGGAAGGAAGGAAGGAAAGATGGAGATCCAGAAACAGGACTGGGTTTGGAAGAAAGAGATCTTTGAAGCCCTGTCTGCACCCTGCTTTTACACTGTCAGGTTTCTTGTGATGGGGGCTTCGGGCAGCAGGAGATGAACTAAACCTGATCTCCCAGCAAGTCCTCTCTCACTGTGGTAGAACTCAGGGAAAAGCATCTGTCAGCTGAGGACTGCTTCAGCACACAGGGCAGCAGGCTGGTGAAGAATTCTCAGCTCACTCCAGGGTTCCCATTCCCAAGCCAAGGACAATCTAAGGACAAGGAGGGCTGATACCTGCAAGGAGCTGTCTTTCTTCTGAGCAGTATTTTAATCTTTCTTAGAAGTAACTTAGATAAAACAATATCAACACATTGAATAGACCACAGTTGACATTTAATGGTTATTTTCTATGTGTGGTTGACTGAATGGGCTTCACTATTGGTTGTGAAAGCTAAGTGGAAGACTTCTGCTATGGGACATTTTCATGTCAATTTTGTATTTCGGGTCTTTGGCCTCATGACCTTAGTCATGGGATGTAGGATGTATTCTATCTTCCTTTGCTTGGGCACTAATGGGAATTAAATAGCCTTTCCATCCTTCCTATGCCTATTTCCCAAGCCTGGCCTAAGTATTAAATGAGATTAATATATATTAATGTACTGCACAGTAGGCACTCAATATGTATTTAATGTGAGTCATGAATAAAAAATATTTAGTCCACTTCAGAAATATTTTAACTTGAACAGGTTTTTCCAAAGGGGAGTAAGCTGTCTCCTTCTCTTCAGAGGAGACAAGGGGTCCCTGAGACTTTGTGTTGGTTAGTGAGTGAAGTAGTGTGTTAATAGGCACGTTGAGGACCCCGGGGCTAATTCCTGTAGATCTTTTGATATTGTCTTTCTTCTGTCTTGGCAGACCCATCCAGGTCTTGCCTTATTTGTTGTTTTTGGTTTAGTGACTGGGAGGAGAAGTGGATGTAACCTATGTGGTACTACTGTTGGTGGTGGAGACAGCAGACATGTTTTGCAAGGCAGAGTTCTCTGCATCATCTTGAGCAAATGGAGAGTGCTAGCCTTAACTAGAAGAATTTGGCTCCTATGACCAAGAGGTTTGGGACTCAAGGCTTTTCATTGTGTATTCCCAAAATGTCTTAGTCCAATTATAACATTCTATTCTTTTCAACCAAGGCATTGAGCTTGCCTTTGCTGGGGTTCAGAACTTTGTTCTCTTTGGAATGCTACTTGCCCTCATTTGCCTTGTAACTAAGCTTGGAACTGTGTGCACATATGTATTGTCTACTCTGGGGCTATAGAAAATGAAAGTTGTTTTTATAAACTGACAGAATCCCTTTGGATTCCACATGGCTATTAAAAGATGACTAATGGCTTTTCTCCCTTGTATCAACCTTCTAATCCATGCTTCTTATTACTATCCTGACCCCTATGATGGCTATTCTCAGTTGTCAACTTGACTACATCTGGAAGGCTGGGTACACTTGAGAGGGGTTCATTTTAATTAAATCATTTTAACTGGGAAAATCCACCTTTAATCCAGATCTTTTGAGATGGGAAGATCCACCTTTAATCTGGGCCATACTATTGCTGGGAACCTATATGAAAATATGAAAGAAGGAAGCTTGCTCTCTTTGGCTGCTTTCTCTCAATCTCACTGAGAAGTTCATTCTTTCACTGGCATTAGAGCCTAGTTCTTTGAGATTCTGGTGTATATATCCAGCCTTATGGACTGAACAACTACTGGATTCTTGGACCTCCCATTGGTAGATAGCAATTGTTGGACTAGCTGGACTACAACTTGTAGGCCATTCTAGTATGTTCCCTTTGTACACACACACACACACACACACACACACACACACACACACACACACACACACACGAGATCCTATGACTTGGGATGGAGATGTGTGGGAGGACCCTATTGAAGCTTCGATCTTTGAACCTTCCAGTTCTCAGTGGTTTATTTCACCTGAGGAAGTAGTCTTTCCACCCTCTGCAGAAGATGTACTCCTAACCCCAGCCCCTGAAATAGTGCATTCTCTACCTTGGACTAAGAAAATTAATCCTTTGTTGTCTACTAAATCAGCCTTTAATTTCTCTGAAGATGTCAGGCAGACAACACTGATGTCCCTCAGGGTTCTCCAATAGTTGCCTGTAGACATATAACCAGACTTAAGGCAAGTCAGGCTCCTAGAGGTAAGATACAAAGTGTAGTCTTCAAGGAGGTGTGTGCTACACTATTAAAGAGATTAATGAGCTTGTTAATTCATTCAAACAGACGTCTGGGGAACATATATGGGAATGGATTTTAAGGGTGTGGGAATAATGGTGAAGGAACATACAAATTAGATCAGGTTGAGTTTATTGATATGGGCTCATGGAGTGGAGGCTGGATTTAGTATGGAAGTTTGCACAGTTTTTATTTTTTATTTTATTTTTTTAAATTTATTATTTTTCTATTATCAGCTTGATACAGTATAAATTATTATCTTAATAGTGAAATGTTTCATTGAGGCTTGCTCAGTAATTGAGTAAAACCAAAACTTATTGTAAGCCACAGTTTTTTTTAAAGGTGTCAACAGTTTGAATGGCTGTAGTTTGTCAAAAGATGGCCTATTGGAAAGGGGTTGAAGGTGTCTGATATCCCTTGGCTTAGCATTGATGAAGGGATTTTAAGGCTCAGGGAAATTGCAATGCTTGAGTGGGTACACTGTGTAAAACCTAATCCCCCACAAAGGGAAGGCCCGGAAGACACGCCGTTCACTAATCCTGTAAGATGCAAACTCTCGGTGAGGGGAGCACCAGCACATTTGAAGGGCTTTGTTGTCACCCCTTTCCTTGTCCCAGACCTTAGGGGTGAATGAAGACTCTGCTGGCCACTTGGATTTATTTATAATTATACTTATACATACATATATATATATACATATATATATATATATATAATTATAATTAAAGAGAATGGGTTTAATTGGGGTCCAAAGTACCAGAGACCAGGTGGCAGCATGGAATGGTTGAAGGCCAGGTGATTGTAGTTATTATAGTGGGCAGCATAGACAAAGCAATGTCCATAATTGCCTGACCCACAATGGTCAACACAGGCAAAGTGAATTTTATAGTGACATGACTCATGGAACTTTGATACCAGTTAATCAATCATGGTGTTTTCAGGCTTGAAACAGATTGGAAGCACTATGTTTTTGTTTTATCTGTATAAGCTGATAAATTCTCAAACAAATGAAAGAAAGGCTACATTGATTTGTAGCAAAAGTGAATATCAGCCTATGAACCAATTTCCAGGCAGTTTGAAGATCCAGAAACACTTAAATTGAGAGACAGCCAGGTTCCCCTGTGGAAGGACTGTCATAAAACACCTAAGAGTTTTACTGTTACCTTTTCTCTAGTCCCTCTCCAGAGGGACCTACAGCCTCTTACAAGGGTAACTAGAGAGTGGTAGAAAGGTAACAATCAGACTCTCTGGAATCTGTTGGATACTGGTTCTGAATTGATGCTGATTCTGAGAGATCTCAAAAATATTGTGGCCCTCCAGTTAAAGTAGGTGCACATCCAGGCCAGGTGATTGATAGAGTTTTAACTGAAGCTTGACTCATAGTAGATCTAGTGGGCATTGGAACTCATCCTATGGTCCTTTCTCCAGTCCCAGAATATTTAATTTGGGGTAGATACACTTAAAAGTTGGTTCCCTGACCTGTGGAGTGAGGGTTATTATGATTAGAATGGCCAAGTGGAAGCCTTTAGGGTTGCCTCCATCAAGGAGAATAGTGAATAAAAACCACTGTAACATCCCTGGAGGAGTTACAGCAAATAGTGCTACCATTGAGGACTTGAAAGATGCAGGGGTTGTGGGTCCCACCACATCTCCCTTTAACTCCCCTTTCTTGCCAGTGCAGAAGACAGATGGATCATGGAGAAGGACAGCTGACTATCAAAAACTCAATCAGGTAGTGACTCCAATTGCAGCTGCTGTGCCGATGTGGAATCCTTACTTGAGCATACTAAAACATCTCCTGGTAAATGGTATGCATCTATTGATCTAGCAAATGGCTTTTTCTTGGTACCTGTCCATAAGGAACACCAGAAGCAGTTTGTTTTCAGGTGGCAAGGCCAGCATTATACCTCTACAGTTTTATCTTAGGGATAGTAACTCTCCAGTCCTTTGTCATAACTTAGTTCAAAGGGATCTTGACCACCTGTCTCTTCCACAAAATATCACATTGGTGTATTATATTGACAACACAATGCTTATTGAAACAAGTGAATAAGAGGTAGCAACCACATATGTACTTCAGAGGATGGGAAATAAATGCAACCATAATTCTTGGGCTTTCTAACTCTGTGAAATTCCTAAAAGTCCAGTGATGTAGGGCATGCAGAGATACTCATTCTAAAGTGAAGGAGAAGTTGAACCTGGGCCCTCCTACCACCAAGAAAGAAGCACAACATTTAATTGGCCTATTTCAATTTTGGAGGCAGCACATTCCTTACTTGGGTGTATTAGTGACTAAGAAATCTGCTAGCTTTGTATGGGGCCTAGAACAGGAGAAGGTTTTTCAACAAGTCCAGGCTGCTTGGGAATGTATGATCCAGCTGACCCAGTTGTGTCTGAGGTGTCAATGACAGATAGGGATGCTATCTACAGCCTTTGGCAGGCCCCTACATGTGAATCACAGACAAGATCTTTGGGATTTTAGAGCAAGGCATCATCTGCAGACAACCATTCTCCCTTTGAAAGACAGCTCATAGGCTGCCATTGGGCCTTAGTGGAAACTGAACATTTGACACAAGTTACCAAGTTACCATGCAACCATAAAGTAGGACATGCACAGTAGTGATCCATTATCAAATGGAAATGTGTTTAGGCCCAATAAGGTTCTGAAGGCACAAGCAAGTTGCACAAATAAGTTCCCCAAATGTCTATGGATTCTATTCCCATTATAATGCCTTCTACTGCCAAGCATGTACCTATAGCCTCAAGGGTATACCCAAAGATTGGTTGACTGAGGAAGAGAAGACTAGGACCTAGTTCACTGATGGTTCTGCACTTTATGCAGGTACAATCCAGAAATGGACAGCTGCAACATTACACCCTCTTTCTGGTACAACCCTGAAAGACACAGGTAAAGGGAAATCTTCACAGTGGTCAGAACTTTGTATAGTACACATGGGCATACATTTTGTTTGGAAGGGAAAATGGCCAGATGTGTGATTATTCACTGATTTATGAGCTGAAGCCAATGCATTGGCTAGATGGTCAGGGACTGGGAAAGAGCATGATTGTAAAATTGGTGAGAAAGATATCTGGGGAAAAATTATGTGTATAGATCTTTGAAATGGGCAAAGATGAAGCATGATCCTATTAAGCCTTAATAATAAAAACCCAGAGTCAGATAATATGGGTGAAAGCTGAAAGATCAGAGAAGCAGAGTGACAGCACTAGAAAATTCTGACTTGTAAGTAATCTCAAACCAAATGGGGCATTCTGCCTCTATGGATCCTCAGACTGAATGGGGGTCAAGAACCTGTCTCCACCCACCTTATATATTCCTGTCTCCACCTTCTGATTGTGCTGGGATTAAAGGTGTGCACCACTACCATCAGGCTCTGTTTCTTTTAGACTGATTCAGTCTCATGTTGTTCAGGGTGGCCTTGAACTCCTGATCTTCTTGCTTCTTCCTCCCAAGTGTTGGGATTAAAGGTGTGTACCACCACTGCTTGGCCTCTATGGTTAACTAGTGGCTAGCTCCACTCTCTGATCTATAGACAAGCTTTATTTGTCAGAACACAAACAAAATATTATACAACACAAAGATGTGAAGATACTTGTATCCCATGTAAATGTTCATTAAAATATGAATGCTGTGGGATGGTCTGTATGTCAAATTACTCTGATTGGTCAATAAATAAAATACTGATTGGCCAGTGGCTAGGCAGGAAGTATAGGCGGAACTAACAGAGAGGAAAAAAGAAAAAACAGGAAGGTGGAAGGAGTCACTGCCAGCCGCCACCATGACAAGCAGCATGTGAAGATGCCGGTAAGCCAAAAGCCATGTGGCAAGGTATAGATTTATGGAAATGGATTAATTTAAGCTATAAGAACAGTTAGAAAGAAGCCTGCCATGACCATACAGTTTGCAAGCAATATAAGTCTCTGTGTTTACTTGATTGGGTCTGAGCAGCTGTGGGACTGGTGGGTGACAAAGATTTGTCCTGACTGTGGGCAAGGCAGAAAAACTCTAGTTACAGATGACTCCAGCTAAAGAGGAATTCAATAATCAAATAGATAGACTTATCCATTCTATGGACACTCAGCCTCTTTCTCCTGCCATCCCTGCCCTTGCCCAATGGGCCCATGAACAAAGTGGCCATAGTGGCAGAGATAGGTTTATGCCTGGGCTTAAAAACATGTACTTCTATTAATCAAGGCTGACCAGGCTATAGCTGCTGCTGAGTGCCAGATCTGCAAAGAGCAGAGACCAACACTGAGCCTTAGATATGGCACCATTCCTTGGAGTGACCAGTTAACAACTTGATGGCATGTTGACTACATTGAACCATTCCCTCCATAGAAAGGACCATTCTTTGTCCTTTCTGTAGTAGATACTTAACTCTGGTTATGGATTTGCTTTTCCTGCACATAGTGTTTATGTCAATAACACCCTCAGTGGACTTATGGAATGCCTTATAGTCATAGTATTCTACAGTGTTGCTTCTGACCATGGAACTCACTTCTCAGCCAGAGAGTAGAACAGTAGATCCACAATCACAGAATCCACTGGTCTTACCGTGTTCCCCACCATCCTGAAGCAGCGGGCTTGCTAGAAAGTTGGAATGGCCTTTTGCAGATACAGTTATAGTGCCCATTAGTTGGCAGTAGCCTGGCAGCCTGGGGCAGGTTTCTCCAGAAGGTGGTATATGCTTCGGACCAGTGTCCAATACATGTATGTTTTCTCCCATATTTAGGATTCACAGGTCCAGGAGTCAAGGGGTAGAAAACAGACTAGTGACCCACTAGGAAAATATTTTCTTTGTGTTTCCACACCTTTAGCTCTGTTGGCCTAGAAGTTTTGGTTCCAGAGTATGTGTGTGTGTGTGTGTGTGTGTGTGTGTGTGTGTGTGTGTGTGTGTGTGTGTGTGTTCTCCTGCCAGAAGACACCACAAAAATTCCACTGAAGTGGAAGCACAGACTTCCCTCTGGCCACTTAGAGCTTCTGATGCCCTTAAGCCAACAGGCTCCGAGAGGAATAATGGTGTTAGGAGGGTGACTGATCCAGATTACCATGGGGAAATTGGATTGCCTCTCCACAACAGAGGTAAGAAAGATTATGTCTGGAGTGCAGGAGATTTTTTAGGATGTCTTTTGGTGCTACCATGTCCTATAATTAAAGTCAATGAGAAATGACAAAGGACACAGACCCTTCAGGACTGAACCTGTGGGTCACTCCTCCAGGAAAAGAGCCAAGACCTGCTGAGGTGCTTGCTGAGGGTGGAGGAAATACAGAATGGGTAGTAGAGGAAAGTAATTATAAATACCAGTTAAGGTCATGTGATCAGTTTTAGAAATGAGAATTAAAGCTGACCTGAATGTTTCTGTCACATTTTGTCAAGAATGTGTTCGTACAGATATTTCTGTTTTTACCCTTGATTTCTTTATCATGTAATGTAACATCAATTAAGAGACTATCAGAATTATCACATTTAAGTTTGAGATACTAAAAGACTGTCCCTCAAGGGACATTGTCACCTATTCTAAAATTTATAATGTGTTCTCAGTTGTGTGAGGGAGAGTTATATCATGTTAGGCATAATTACTCCTTGGTTTAATACATAATGTGCTTGCTATTGTGTGTGTGATACTGTGTCACTTTAGTCATAATTATGTCCTGGTTATTGTTTTCAGTTGGAAAGTCAGTTTGACTTAAGGAGACATGATTGTGTATTAAGTGACATGGATGGACTTGTGATGGCTGTTCTTGGTTGTCAACTTGACTACATCTAGAGTTAACTAAAACCCTAGAAGCTGGACACTCCTGTGAGGGAGTTTTTCTCAATTAAATCATTTGAAGTGGGAAGATCCACTGGTAATCTGCATGTTTTGAGGTGGGAAAATACACCTTTCCTCTAGATCCTTTGAGGTGGGAAGTTCCATCTTTTTTTTGTTTTTTTGTTTTGTTTTGTTTTTTTTTGTTTTTACGAGACAGGGTTTCTCTGTGTAGCTTTGCGCCTTTCCTGGAGCTCACTTGGTAGCCCAGGCTGGCCTCGAACTCACAAAGATCCGCCTGCCTCTGCCTCCCAAGTGCTGGGATTAAAGGCGTGCGCCACCACTCCCGGCGGGAAGTTCCATCTTTAATCTGCTACACTTTCTGCTGATAGCCTATGTAAAGGACATGGAAGAAGGAAGTTTACTGTCCTTACTTCCTTATTCTCAATGTCACTGGCAAGTCCATTCCTTCACTGGCATTAGAGCCTACTTCTCTGTGATTCCAGTGTGTACTGAAGACCAGGTGAGATATGCAGCCTTGTGAACTGAGCAACTACTGGATGCTTGACCCTTCACTGGTAGACAGCCATTGTTAGACAAGCTGAACCACAGCTTGTAAGCCATTCTAATAAATTCCCTTTGTACAGCATGCACGCGCACACACGTATATATACATATATATGTATATGTATATATTGTACATTCTATAAGTTCTATTCCTCTAGAGAACCCTGACTAATACAACCTATATACCTCTTCAGCAATAGAAAGTGGCACATTGCTCCAGCCAGGGAATTTCTGTTCTTTGGAGTCTTATCCCATTTCACTAGAAGACTTAAATGGAAGTCTTAGAATTCTGTTGCTCCTGCAGATTAAGGCTCAGTGTGCTGTTCCTGTCATTAGTAACACAGACCTGATTGCTAGCCCACCAGTATATAACCCAGTATTATCTTCAGACAACTCATGGCATCCCCCAGGGATAATCTCTTCCATGCAGTGTGCTGTGTGGAGGGACGGGTCCAGGCAGATGCTGAGCTACAATCTAGTTATAAGAAGGCCTTAGCAGATTCCCTGGGAGATATAAAATTGTTCTAGAATTGTCTAGAACTTAATATAGAGAAATAGGCATCGCTGGTTATGGGATGCCCTAGAAAAAGGCATGGCTATTACTGTGAAGACTGCATACAGCAATTTCCAGGGAGGGATTCTGCTGGGAGCCATCTGCAGCCCATATTCCCAAGGGTGAGTGCAGATTGTACTGCAGAATCCAGTGTGGCATTTGTAAAGTAGCTATGAGGGAGAGCCCATGCATTCTAACTAGGTAAACTTGTTATGAATGGAATAAAGGGACAGATACAATAAAAGTGGGTTAATCTCCAACTTGGTGGGCTTTATAGATTCTAGCTCAACTCTGTAAGCATGATGTCTGAGCTGGCATGGAATTTTGTGATTCTTCAGCCAGCTTAATTAGAATTAAATGTATTCTAGCACAGTCCTCATGTGAGATGGAACTGACACCATGTAGGAAGGGGGATCCCTGCAGGAAACAAGAGGCATGAGCAGCAGTGAGGGAGCTAATAAATAAATGTGAAAAAAAATCCTCATTAAAAAAATCTATAAACAGTAACTGAATTTTTTAAAAGCAAAATTAGCATTTGATATGATCAATGGTTCAGCAACAGTCCTGGGCCTTCAGCTAAATCAAAATCATCCCTGGGAAACTTGATCTAAAATGCCAGTGTCTGACATACTGAAGAGCATCACAGATGTCTGTAAACTAAAGGGCAGTCTTCAAAGTGCTAAACTTGAGTGAGAAAAAGACATGGAAGGAAGGAAATGAAGATGTGGGAAGTTGGCAATTCTGTGGAAAGGGAAAACTACAAGGGGCATGGAAGGTCTCCTGGGACTATGTCAATGGTCAGTTCCCACGCTGTCCTGGGTTTGCTTCCCGGCATCCTCATGATCCAGCTCACAACTGCCTGGGCCTCCAGCTCAGAGATCCAACACCTTCTTCTGGCATCCTTGTGAATGTGTGCATACACATGTATGTGCACACACACATAATCAAAACTTAACCTTTTTAAAGATAATTTTAATTTCATGTTAATTTCTTGATGCATATAAAAAAGGTCTTTTGAACAATTTGGACTACTGAGAGTCAGCTGCTCAACCTCTTGAGCGGCAGTTGCTGGATTCTTTCCCATGCCTGGCTGCCTTGGGTGAAGAACCATCAGCCATAACCATTGGCCAATAACTGGACTTCCTCCAAGACAGACTGGATGTTTTAAAACCCCATTCCCAGAGGAGGAACACTCGAGTCTAGCTTCAAAGAGTCCTACAGCTAAACATGCTTCCCACAGCAGAAGGCCTTGCTCCAGACATAACCACTCCAGAAAGCTGTCATTGACCTTGGAAGACACCACTTGTAGATACACCTTGGAGAACTCTGTATGACCTTGATCATCCTGTGGCTATTATTACTTGGGCCAAAGGGAACACATTCCCCCAGTGGTTCAGCATAAAGTCTATGGTTAGTATAATGCAAAGTTTGTGATTGGTATTTCTGCAAAGTCTGTGAATGAAGGACATGGAAATTGAGCTGTATCTGGTGCCCTATATCCCCAGCATTTGCATATCATACCCTTTCTACATAACCATACCACTCAGCTCCTGTTTGAAAGCAGTAGGGAGAACCCCATACCCCATATTGCTTCCTGGCCTTATAACATTAGACACAGTAAAAGGCTTATCTTGAGTGGTGTTTTCTTGCCTTCTCATGGTCTTTGTCACAGGTAGAGCATTCCCAGTCACTCTAGCATAGAAGATGGTAGCAGTAGTAGAAGCTGAAGAATTTCAGAGAGCAACTGGAGAAGACTAAGGGAAGAGAGGCAGCTGAGAAGATAGAGGATATCAGGAAGTGAAGGAGATAGTCAACTGAGCCTGTGGAGGGAAGACACTTCGAAGAGTCAAAAACAGACTGCAGGTTCTGATGACTGAATGGGTTCCAGGAGCTGTCAAGCCCACAGAACTGATGTCCAGACACTCAAGGCCCAAGAATTGAGTCCCAGCCATTGTTAGGAGCAGAGCATCTTAAGACTCAGGGATGGAGAGTCATCACATTGCCTGTGACCTGCAAGTTCTTCAGTTCATCATCCTGTAATTTACATGACATCAAAATGTGCTCCAGATGTAAAGTAAATTACAGAATGATGAACTGAAGCACTTGCAAAATGTGCTCCAGGTGGCCGGGCGGTGGTGGCACACGCCTTTAATCCCAGCACTCGGGAGGCAGAGGCAGAGGGATCTCTGTGAGTTCAAGGTCAACCTGGTCTACAGAGGGAGATCCAGGACAGGCTCCAAAGCTACATAGAGAAACCCTGTCACAAACAAACAAACAAACAAAAAATGTGCTCCAGAAAAGCATTACTATTCTCCAATTATACTTAATCTAAAAAACTCAAAAGTTGAAAACAGAAATGAGAATCAGTCAGTCAAATGCCCAGCAAGACACAAACAAAAAGAGAACACCTTGAACGTAGGTAAGAAATGAAAGTAAGGGCTGGAGAGACGGCTTGGTGGTTAAGAGCACTGGCTGCTCTTCCGGAGGACCAGGTTCAGTTCCCAGCACCTGCAGGCAGCTCACAACCTCCTGTCACTCCAGTTCAGGAAATGTGATGCCCGCTTCTGGCACCCACAAGACTGAACCCCCATGCTGCATATACATACATGTATGTGAACATTCATACACATAAAATTAAAATATTTTTTAAAAGAAAAAGACAAAAATCATTTCTGATTTTAACAGTAAATGATATTTAGACTTAAAAAATGATGAGACTCATTGAAGAAAGGCAAGAAATCAAAATGAGGCAAAAAAAAAAAAAAAGCCCTGTGCCTGAATAGCAGAAAAATAGAGTAGAAAAGGAAGGCAGGTCAAATAGAAATAATATTTATGTTTTGGGATCTCCAGGAAAGAACAATATTGCTATAGAACTTTTAAAACTATCATTCATAAAAGTCCAGAATAAAAACAAACAAGTGACTTAAAAGGTTTGTACTTTACCAAGACTCTTTGGGCCCTAGTAACAGTAATTCCGAATGATTAACATTGAGACACTTTATAGTAAAACTTTCTGATTTCAAAGCTGAAGAGAAACTTCTCAGGGCCTCTGGTAGAAAATCAAGTAATGTCTAAAGATAAAAGGACTGCACTGACATCCGGTTTTCCGAAAGGAACACACAAAGGAAGATGGAAGGAAGGAAGGCAGCATTTAAAACGCAACAAGACTGTTGGGAGGCAGCTGTCAGCATCTGGAAATCAAGAAATTCTGAACCTGCAAGTCCTCCATGAAGAAGATAAGTATATGAACTTGATGTAGCACAGAGACCAATTCTGGACCAATCTGAGGAAGAAAGTTGGGGTATAATAGATAGTTAACAATTATCTATTAAATTAACTATTATTAACTCTTCATAATCAGAGCCCTCATTCCAAACTAGTAGGAATGAGTGGGGAGAATGCTCAGACATTCCTAATGTGGGATTTTAACTAATTTAAAGGAGGGATGACGGAATGAAAACCTGCTTTAGACAAATGCCACCATAGAAACTTCTGGTGGAACGAGGACAGATGTGACATGTTGATGTGAAAGATAAGATGAATAGACTCTGGGCCACCATGGCTTAGAGCATAAAAATATTTGCTGCCAATCCTGATGCTTGAGTTTGAGCCCCTAGTCTCATGTGGGAGGAGAGAACTGACTCCTTCAAGTTGTCCTATACCTCTGCATGAGCACCATAGCAGATGTAGCCCCCTTTTCCCATAAATAGATAAAGGTAATAGATCATCTTAATTATTTTAGAGAAAAGCTTCTTTGCAATTTGAGGAGAGGCAACACTAGCCCAGAGAGGCAGAAGAGCACCAGTGTTCAGCTCCTTCCTGAAGGTTTGGAGACTGAGTGAAGACTTCAAAGGACAAAAAGACCCTCTGCCTTGGAAGTGGAGATGGCTGCATGGGCGAGCTCAGGTGTCCAAGCTCACAGAACTGTGTGCTTCAAATGAGCACCTTTGGCTGGCATATATGGGACCCTTGTGGGAATAAGTTGAGGACAAGCTCCCCTTTGTGGTCAGCAGCACCCAGCACAGTACCGCCTCTCATCCATATCATCTGCTTCACAGGGATAAGAAAATCAGAAACCCTATTGCAAGCTGGTTGATTTTCCTACTCTAGGTTACCCAAACCTCCAGTGGTTGACGTAAGAATATAGCTCGGTAGTAGAGCACTTGCCTAAGATCTGCAGGGCCTTAAGATTGGCTGTTCAGTTCTCTCTCTCTCTCTCTCTCTCTCTCTCTCTCTCTCTCTCTCTCTCTCTCTCTCTCTCACACACACACACACACACACACACACACAACTCCCCCACACAAACACACCCTGAGGTTATAGTTCAGTTGGTAGATTGCTTATCATGCATACAGGAGGCCCTGGGTTTGATGCCCAGCACTGAATAAACTGAGTGTACTAGAAAACACCTGTACTGCCAGCACTCCAAAGGTGAAGACAGGAGGGTTAGAAATTCAAGGTCATCTGCAGCTACAGAGGACATTTAAGGGCAGCCTGTCATACACAATGCATTTGAGAGGGAGCAGGGCAAGAGGTGGGGTGAACACAGGAACGAGGGGGTAAATGCTGTAAATACAGTATGAAAATATAAAAACTATGTATAAGCATACATAGATTTTAACTGATTAAAAAAATAAAACAACTCTAAGTGGCAATGAAAATACCTTGAATTTCCCCCAAGTCTGTGTTGGAACCCTTCTTCGAGATGAGAGATCAGAAAATCTGTTCCTTCAGCAAAGTTGCCAAGACCTGGACCAAAGCCAATTCTGTGACTGGCTCACAGTGAAGAACTCCTTGGTGGCCAGGACCTGAGGGGTAGGAAATCTGAGGCAAGGGCCAATGAGTGGAGGGTCCTTCTGGAAGCCAGGCCTGGGGCCTTGAGTCCTGCTGCACAGGGCAGAGGACAGAAGCACTGTAGGACAGCAGACATTAAGATTGCTCCTATCCTGACTTTGATCCAGCTGAGGGTCGCCCCTCCCACATCAGCGGGCCAAGGGCAGTTCCTCCCGCTGTGAGAGAAGAACCTTCCCAGCTCAGCCACCTGCCTCTTCTGTCCTTTGTCCCCATCATTCTGCTTTCATGGCCTTGCCTATGTCTCTCCCCTCTCCCTTAAATCTTTACAAAACAAGGATCTCAGTTTGTCTACGTGGCACTTCTGAGTTTAACTTTCCATTTCAAACAGGCTGCCAATCAGCTTCTTCTAAGAGTCAAACAGTGTATGCTGGTGAGCTCCTCCTGCAGCGATGAAATCTTGTGGGCTATAAAGTGCAGACAAGAGAGACAGAGGACACAAAGAGGACCTGTGGCTCCCCTCCCCCCTGTCTTCACAGAGTTCCATTAGTGGGGCCTGAACTGTGTGTACTCTGTCTTCACTTGGAAATGGTTTTGGCTTCCTCAGAATGAATGTCTTGCCCCTTTTTAGTGTCCTTCTGTCATCTGTACCCAAGAAGAGCTTAGAAGATGTTTCCTCAAGAGATACAGGACTGGGCATGACTATAGGTCTGAAGTTCTCCAATCCAGACATTCTCAACCTTCTCCAGAGCCATCTTCAGAACTATGCCTGGGAGGCAGCCAGAGGCCAGCTTGCTTAGATGAGAAAAGAAGGCTGTGTTGGATGATTGATGGTCCCTGGGTCAGGTGACACCATGCATGTATTGCATTGTTCAAACTGCTCACAACTCCATGTCTGAAAATAAGTGCCAGAACTATTCAAAATTTGTGATTTGCTCATTTACTGCTCCCGAAGTATGTATACCAATTCCTTGTAATGTGTGCTAAGAGAGAAAGTGTGTGTGTGTGTGTGTGTGTGTGTGTGTGTGTGTACATATAGATTTGTGTAAGGGGTGCATGAATACTTGTGTATGCATATATGTGGAGGCCAGAGGTCAGCTTCTTCTGTCATTTCTCAGGATGTTATTTTTTAATTTGTTTTTTATTGGGGGCTTGGGTTATATTTTTATTTTCTTTATTTTTTGAGATAGGGTCTCCCTAGGTGGTCTTGGATGAACTGAAACTCACTATGTAGATCAAGCTGGTCTTAAACTCACAGAGATCAGCCTGCCTCTGCCTCCTGAGTGCTAGAATGAAAGTCATAGCCACCATGCCACCTTGTCTGTGAGGGAGTGTGTCTCAGTAGCCTAGAGCTCACCAAATCAGCTAGACTGGCTGACTGGTGAATCTTGGGACCTGCCTATCCCTACCTCCTCAGTGCTAATATTAAATGTGTGCATCCATGCCCAGGCGTATATGTGTGTGTGTGTGTGTGTGTGTGTGTGTGTGTGTGTGTGTGTGTGTGTGTGTGTTGTGTTTTCCAGGGATTGAATTCAGGTCCTTGTACTTACATGATGAGCACTTAACTATCTGAGCAACTGTTCAGTCCCAAAGCCTAATAATCTCTTATAATCACTTTATGAAATAATGGCCATTTTATATCTAATTCATGAATGGAGAAACTGTGGACCAGAAATTTTTTATAACATGTTCACAGTCACATAGCAGAGGCATTTTCAGATCCAAGTTATCCACCACACCATGACATGTGACCAGAGTTAGACCAAGTATGACATGGTAGACAGTCCTCAGAAAGCCCACTCTTTTAAGGTAAGTTTGTCTGTGTTGCCCTGTGGAGCATGGCACGCAGTCCCCTTCTCACCAGACTTGATGGCCCCTGAAGCATCTTACAAAGATGGTCTTCAGTGGTCATGGACATCCTGCTTCATAGAGGACGCCCAGTCCTGTTGCTTTCTCTCCCAAGCCTTTACTCTGTTGAAATGCTATGGGCCTCTGTGTCACCTCACAATTGCACGCTAGAGGTCAACGGCATCACCAAAATGGCTTGCTATCCTTGTCACTCAACTATTGACAACTCCGCTTTAATCCTAGGTCTGTAAGTGGTTGAAGATTCTGTTGCTCAGTCATGTCCTTTGCACCACCATAACCTAAGAGAGGGGAATGTTTATTTGAATAGCCAACAAAATATGAAGAATGTCCAGGAAAGTTTCCAGAATGTTAAGCAAATGATTTTAACAGTAATGCCAACTTGACATATACTCCAACTCTTTCAGCATGAGCATGGTGCTGCAGAGATGGCCAGCTCTGAGACAGGAAGTTATTCCAAGTCACTAACTGATGGAGTGGAAGAGCTTAATTTGAGTCAAGCTGCACTCTTAAATCATTAGGTCTGTCCTACAAGGGTTATTGTCACCATCCCGGAAAGTGACCACGGACTCCTTCCTCTTACCCCTGTACTTTCTCTCTGTTCTCCTCATCTGGAAACTCGAGGCTTGACATGGCACTCTCAGGGGACACCATGAACCTGCATGGTGCATTCAGCTGAATGACAAGTGTTGCCTTGCACTATAACTTCCTGTGCCTCTAGCTGTGCCCTTTTATCTTCAACTCCATCCTAAATCCTAGCACAATGTACCGTGTGTTCTGCAGACATAAGTCACAGCCTAGAGAAATATGTCACATTCTTCCCTGGGCCGTAGGAAAGCACTGGGGTTGTTCTTACATAGTATGCAAGGTAGGAACACAGTATTAGTACACACATCTTATCTCAGGTCAGATTTCTACTTGGATGGGGCGAGGGTTTGGCTATGGCCTCAAAGGCCCTCTACTGTTGCTCCAGGGCTTTCTCCATCATCTTCTCATATGCACAGCGTTTTATAGATGAGCCTCCAATTGGCCAGGTCTAGCTGGACAAGATGCTATTTCTCAGCACTAACACTTGGGTCAGTATTGAAGGGGACTCCTGCAGGGGAGGGGGGCACCCTCCTAGACCCTGGATTAGGCACGAACCACACCCAAACACTTGTTTTCACAGAGAGATCCATTATTAAATGGGAAGAAAAGTTAAAGTGGCTGCTTTCTGACTCAGGCAGAAAAACAGCAGCCAATGACCTTGCAGGTGTCATTCTTAAGAGGAGAAAAAGGGGAGGTCTATGATAGAATGGGCTAGGATGCAGTGGTAAAGGAGATAGAGGATGCGGGAGAAGGGGAAGGGGACAAGGGAAAGGGGGACAGGGATATCTGTCCCAGAGAGACAAAGGACCGCCTCTGGATAGAGAGGAGACAGATGTGACACATAAGCAAATAATGGTTTTAAAGGTAAAAGGGGAACCCCATGATAGGCTGAGGTGTTTGATTTTAATGGGACATGTTAATTAGGTAAACTAAAGGGGCTTCTGATTGCTGAACTTTGATCGTCAGCCTCAGGAGGAAGAAGTGGCCAAATAAGGGAATAGACCTTGGTTGCTAGCCTTAGGAATGTAATCTAACAGTTTTTAGCAAGGCAGAGGGAATTGGGGAGAGGGGCAAGGCCTGCCAGGGCCACTTGCTCTAGTGGGCTAGTGTCTCTTCAAGTGTTTCCCCCACGGCTGGTCAAGAACAGCAGTTTTATGCAGACCGGAGGCAACCTTCTCCAGCTTGTCAGGTGACAGTCCACAGCCATTATCATCGTTGTCACTTGGCATCAACTTTGCTCCTAATCACAATCTAGTCATCCCATATGTGTGGGTAGCCCAAAAAATCAACAGTGTGCAAGCTGGCATGGGGTGTGTACATGACCCCTACTTAATCGTGTTTATGCTCTGCTGATGTATTTGATTCCTTAAGACAATTGGCTTCTCACTGAAACATAAAGATGACAGAGAACACTGTGTTACTTAATAATGTAGGACTCAGCAAAAGCACAAGACACAGACACATGATTGATTGGTATGCAGACTTTCTAGTCTCAGTGAGAGAGGACATTTAAACTCCAGTGAACAATTCAGTGGTTGATTCTGGGGCATACTCACTGGGCAGTAAATTGGCTCCACATTTTGTGAATTTTTCTTCTTTTAAACGTTTGTGATAACATTGTGTGTGTCCAATACTCAGGGATAGGATGGCTTTTGATTACCTTACACACTTTACACTTAATAGTTCAGCAGCTCTTATCTACAGCCAACCTTGTTAAGATACCATTTTGCTTCCAGCAGCCATGGCGCTCCACTGATGGATTGCCTAGGCAAAGTGCACACAGAAATGAATTAGCTATCAAGTGCCAAATGAAAAGATTAACTCTGTCACTTATCAGAGACAATACATCACTGATGGTTCTCTTGCTTTAATGAATTTGCCTCAGTCTTCTTCCCAAGAAACTAAAAACAGATCAGCATACACTAACATATTATCTGTCAGACATCATGAAGAAATGTTATACCATTAATGTAAATACATCATTTTTTTCTAGTTACAAGAACCATTATAACATGGCAAAGGGTAAATAGAAAAATGAAACTTGTCTATAATGTTGTGATCTATCAGCTAAGAAAACTTTAATCCTACTATAAATCAGTATAGTTGTTTCTTCATGCAGTATTATGCATGCAGACGTACATGTGAACATTGCTTTATATAAAGGGTCTACATTTACTTTTTTATAATGTATATGCCCGTGTGTCTGTGTGGGGGTGGGTGCACATGAGTGCAGTTGCCCATAGAAACCAGAAGGGGGCAGAGGATCCCCTAGAGCTGGAGTTACAGGTGGTTGTGAGCTGCCCAACATGGGTGCTGGGAAACTAACTTCAGTCCTCTGCAAGAGCAGCTCAGGCTCTTTACCACTGAGCCATCATTCCAGACCTAGCAGGCATTGTGTTTGCATGGAAGCTTACTATATCACTCTGTGACGATGTACTTCATGACTAAGTAAATCTGATGGCATTCTCACTGTGCCATTTGGTATCTTTTTGATGTTAAACATTTTAAAGAACCCAGAGAATTCTCTTTGGAGTTATACTGGCCCATGGAATCAGTAACATATTATTAAATATTTAGTTAGTTTTTCATTTTCACTTGTACAATTATGGCAATTACTGAGAAACACTTTATCACATTTCTTCCTGCATAGCCAACTATTTCTTTAGAAGAAAGTCTTGCAGGGGGCGGGTGTGTGTGTGACTGTTGCACTGAAGAGAACATTTATTATAAAGTCTTTTAAGACATTCCAAAAAGATCATAGTGATTTACACTCAGACTAGCAGTTTCATGATCTCAGGCCTCTCTGAAGATAGTTAAGTAATTTACCATGCTGTGCTGGTCAGTTTTCTGTCAACTTGACATGAGCTAGAGTCATCTGAGAGGAGGGAATCCCAACTGAGAAAATGCCTTCACAAGATCTGGCTGTAGGCAAGCCTGTAGGGCATGTTTCTCATTAGTGATTGATGTGAGGGAGCCCAGCTTACTGTGGGCAGTGCCAGAATCTGGTGATTCTGCTATGAGAAGGCAGGCTGAGCAAGTCATGGGGAGAAAGTCAGTGAGCAGCACTCCTCCATGAGTTCCTGCCTCTAGGTTCTTGCTTGAGTTCCTGCCCAGACTGACCTCGGTGATGGACTTTGTTATCTGGAAATGTGAGTGGAAATAAACCCATTCCTCCCCAAGTTGCTTTTGGCCATGGTGTTTTCCTACACGAGAAGGAACCCTAAGACACATGTTTTTCTTGACAAACTGTGAAACATGTTTGTGTCTTAATGCCAGCATACTTCCTGGCTCCCTCACTCCAACTACGTTGATTTTACATCTGATGCATATTTTCATTGTGTTTAGATTGTGCAGGGTTGTCTCTCTAAAAGTTTTGCTGTATGCATTTGTCATCTTGTTCTCTTGTTCTCTGTGAAATAGCCACACACTTAGGGGATTAAAGCAAGACACTTTGACGGCCTGGTGGTTTCTGCAGGTTGCGAATCTGGCATAGTTCAGCTATTACCCCACAGCAGTCTCTCACAGAGAGCTGCTGGCCAGGGTTCGGCTGAGAAAGCTAGCTTCTCATTCAGCCTCG
Source organism: Peromyscus maniculatus bairdii (assembly GCF_049852395.1). NCBI lineage: Eukaryota > Metazoa > Chordata > Mammalia > Rodentia > Cricetidae > Peromyscus > Peromyscus maniculatus. The sequence goes on from NC_134854.1 coordinate 68,194,032, forward strand.
TGGTTTGGTGGGGTCCAGATCCTTTTGGCCTTTGGGCTTAGGGTCTCAGTCCTCAGTGGACTACTAGGTAGAGCTGTCCTCCATTTGGTCTCATACAAACCTTTGAAAAATTGCGACTTCATCAAAGCCACTACTGGAGAGAGTCTGCCAACAAGATGGAAGGTAAATGTTTGGTAATTAGGTTATTCCTCAAAGTTGAGCTTTCCTGTGGGTTGGAGAGAAGTTGTTCTAGGATTCTCTGGGAGAATTTCAGAATCTCAGAGGCAGAGGATGCATCATAGAAATCTTGTCACACAGTGCTCGGCACCATTTCACAGAGAACTTGGAATTCTGTGTTTACATCTGGTGTGCAGGGATAAATACTAACTGCTAACTCACAGAGCTGTTATAAAAATGAAAGGAAATAACATGCTATACTTATGTCGGACACACAGCAGACCTGGCCAGCCTCAGGAAGGTCCTCCTACCATCACCCCCCACCCTTACGTCACTATTCACACTGGTCAGAGGAGAAGCCTCGCTCAAGATGTACTGTGGTTTTCAGCGAATCACGTTTCTGTTTGTCAAGCAGGCTCCCGTGGGAGGTGGGAGGCGGAGCTCAGCTTGTTTATAGGTGATTTGAAGAGACTTCCTAGCACCATTTTTTCCCTTTTTTTGTTTTATTTGTAGTACAGCTGTCCTACTATGCCAAAAACCTCAGAATAGTGACTCCCATATCTTTTGTGGGCCCACATTTAGTATGAGTCAGAGGACATAAAAAGAAATCAATCCATTTAAGGCATTCCTTCATCAGGCATATTTCTGTCTGTCTGTCTAACTAACATCTCTCTATCATCAATCATTTATCTGTGATTTATTATCTAACAGTTTTTGTGTATCCTTTAAAATACTTTGATTCATTATTTAAATTTTTCATATAATGTGTTTCTATCACATTTACTCTTGTTCCTCTCCAGATCTCCTCACTTTCCCAACTTTGTGTCTTCTTTTCTTTTAATAACCCATTGAACCCCATTTCTAGATACTCAGGAATGGTAGAGGCTGGAGTATCTTGACCTACCAGGAACCACACTTGTTTTCTTTAAAACTGACGCTGCTTCCCCAGAGTCCATCAGTTGTCCACAGCTTCTCAGTCAGGGTGGGAGCATGTCTACTCCTCCCTCTCTATTTACATATAACATTTCTGAAGATATTTAATTCTTAGTACAACAGGCTTCATTAATTTTAGTCCACTCGCTGGATTGCATGACAATTTAGAGTCTAGATCAAAGATCATTTTAGTTTTTATGAGAAAATAAAGAATTCCCTACAAAAACCAACATTCTAAATGAGGTGGATTTTATCTGCTTAGCATAGGCAAACTGTTTTCTATCACCATGGAGAATCTATTCACATTAACATTAATTAATGTACTAATTAAAAGTCATTCTCATTAAGTTTATTAAATTTTTCTCATTGGTGAAAATTTCCTGGAGGGTCTCATGTAACTTGGAGTGGAGCTGGAGGCATTTTCATTGCATGACTCTGGAAATGTTGTGGAATTCAGACCCTGTTACCTTGTTTATCTAAACCCATATGGTTTCCTATTAATTTATATTTCTCTTCTAGGCATGGAAATAGATTAAGTATAATTCCCGTTCTTAAATCATTAATATTTCAGAGTTTTTATTTCTCTAGGTTATAATTCTATAGGTGTGTCTTGGAAAACACAAATTTTAAAAAAATGGGGGAAAAAAAACAAACCAAAACCCTAAACTAAAAGACATGAGTTAAATTTAAAAAGGCAACAGAGGACTCCTTCCTTCCTTCCTTCCTTCCTTCCTTCCTTCCTTCCTTCCTTCCTTCCTTCCTTCCTTCCTTCCTTCCTTCCTTCCTTCCTTCCTTCTTCCCTCCCTCCCTCCCTCCCTCCCTCCCTCCCTCCCTCTTTCCCTCTCTCCCTCCATCCCTTCCTTCCTTCCTTTCCTCTTATTGGTTCTTTGTGGATTTCACTTCCTCAGGTCCAGCTCACCTGCACCCCCACTAATGGGTTGGCTCTACTGTACTGCCCCAGGCAAGGTGCAGGCCCACTCTCCCAATGCTGCAGCCGTGAGGGGCAAGATCAGCTCTCCCACTGTTGTGATTCCAGGACCAGCTTTCCTGCCTGCAGTGGGTGGCAACGGGTGAAGAGGGCATCCATCTCTCCTTCTCCCACACCACTGTGTGACAGATGTGAGTCTAGCTCCTCCACTCTCCTACCTTCATGGCCAGCTCACGGCACCCCCACCAACAGGGTCGGCTCTACCATGCTGCTCCTGCAGTGCCCGCTCTCCCGAGTGCTGCAGTTGGTAAGGGGCAAGGCCAGTCCTCTTGAGTGCTGCAGCCAGTTGGGGGATGAGGCCAACTCTGTAGAGAGCCCTATCCTCACTCTCTTTGGTGGTAACAGGACATCAATACAGACTGAGACTGCCGCAAGGCTATGAACCCAGACATGGTGCTTGGCAGCAGCCCAGGGCCAGATGATACCATGGCCCTGGGTGGCAGTGTGGGCTACTCAGATCTGTATGGCCCCGTGGCACAGCCCTCAGACATTATCATGGCCCTAGGTGGCAGCCCAGACCCCAGACATCTGCATGGCTCTTGGTGGCAACAGCAACCATGGATATCAACACAGACCCTGACTGCAACAGGGTCACAGACCCAGACATGGCCCTGGCTGCAGCTCAGCTCATATGTTACCACGGTCCTGGTGAGCAGTGCATGTCACTCAGGTCTGTATGGCCCCAGTATTGGCATGGACCTTGGACACAAACATGGTCACAGGTGGTGGCCCAGGTCCTGGGCATCCGTGTGGCCTTTGGTGGCAACACAGACTGAGGATACAGTAGGACCACGGACCCCGACTTGGTCCCTGGCAGCAGCCTGGGCCTGGAATAATGTTTTTATTTCTGTCCTTTATTTTTCATTTTTAAAAAGATTTATTTATTTTTATTTTATGTGCTTTAGGGTTTTGTCTATTCATATATAAGTTTAGCACATGTATGCAGTGTCCATAAAGACTGGAAGAGATGGTTGTGAACCACCATGTGGGTGCTAAGAACTGTATGTGGGTCCTCTGGAAAAGCAGCAGTGCTTTTAATGGCTGCGGTGATTTGAATAGGAATGGCCCCCATAGGCTCATAATTTGAATGCCTGGTCATTATGGAGTAGTGCTATTTGACATGGATTAGGCGGTGTGGCCTTGCTGGAGTAGGCAGGGCCTTGCTGGAGTGGGCGTGGCCTTGTTGGCAGTGTGTCACTGGGGGTGGGCTTTGGGGTTTTGAAAAGCTGGAGCTAGTCCTAGTGTCTCTGTCTTCCTGCTGCCTGCCGATCCAGAAGTAGATAAATCAGCTCCTCCCCAGCACACATGTCTGCACACATGCTGCCATGCTCCTGCCATGCTGGTGGTGAACTAAACCTCTGAAACTGTAAGCCAGCCCCAGTTAAATGCTTTCTTTATAAGAGTGACCACAGTCATGATGGGTCTTTACAGCAATAGAACAATGGCTAAGACAAGGGTGGAGTCGACTCTCCAGCCTGTTCATTTTAGAGACACAGTCGTCTAGTGTAGCTCAAGCTGGCCTTGAACTCAGAGTGATCCTCCTGCATCAGTGATTAATGCACTCTTTAGTCATGTTTTTTCATTCTCTTTCTCCCTGGCATCCTGGAAGAAATAAACACTGAAGGTGATAGAGATGCCAGCCAGGGCTTGTGGGTGATAAGATGCCCTCTTCATCATGAGGTCTTTCTGAATAAGCTGACACAGAGTACCCCACTGTTTAGAAGCCAGCTTCATGGCTACACTCAGCTTGGTTATATTCTTTGAGAAGGAAAAAACAAAACTTCCCTTAATAAATCTGAAAAATACCACATGAAAGTGGGCGTAGAGTGAAATGTTCTCTTAATCTTGGGCAGAGAAACACTGCCTTGGAGCAATTCACCGGTCATCTCTTCTGCTTGCCAGATTGCAGGATAATAAATCTTCCTCCCTCTATTTGGACAGCATTTTCCATGTTGGTCTTGAACTCACTATGTAGCCTAGGCTGCCCTTAAACTCACTGTGATACTCCTGCTTCAGCCTCCCAGGTGCCAGAATGATAGTCCTGTGCCACCAAGCCTGCCTTGTGTGGATCCACCATGTGGATCTAGACAATTTGGCAGGTTCTTTCCTCGGAGAGAAGTAGACTTTGTTGAGTCTCATAGCATCCAGTCAATCCCTGCAGACACAGAGGTACAGTGACAGGTGGTTTCAGATTTCAATGTCTCACAACTTAGAATGACTTGAACAGGGAGTCTCAATTGAAGAATTGTCTACATAAGGTTGGCGTGTGGGCACAATTGTAGATAATTGTCTTGATTGCCTTAATCGATATGAGAAGACCCACCCCATATATAGGCAGTACCTTCTGGTAGCTGCCTAGACAAAAAGGACCCAAAGAAGGAAGCTATTCTCCTTCTGCTTGGTGGTCTCTTTCCCTGCTAAGTCAGTTTTTCCTGTTGCTACTGCAGCTGCTGATTACATCACTGATGTTGGAACCAGAGTCTCCAGGCTTCCAGTGTGGACTGAAAGCCATTGGCTCTAGGAATTCTCCCAGCCATCAGGGCCAGATTGAGATTGCTGAGGCACCCTGCCTCACGGACTGAACTGTTCCCAGGTTGTCAGCCTCTTTGTGAGAAAGCCGTTGCTGGATTATTTCAACTGTGTGGTGTAAGCTGATTTAATAAATTCTTCGTGCACACACACAGGTGCACACACACACACACACACACACACACACACACACACACACACACACATCCATTCTTTCTACTGTTCTGCCCGTCTAAAAAAATAGGTATTATTTCTGTTTACAGTAGTGTCTTGAGAGACACATAGTAATATTAGTTTAAGTATTTTCTAGAGTATATTAATTGAGGTGAGAGTAACTACCCTAACTTTGGGAGATGCCATTGCCTGGAATTGAGTCCTAGATGGAATAAAAAGGAGTACCATACAGCATTCTTTTTTTTTCTGTTTCCTGACTGCAGATGTAAAGTGATCAGCTCCTCCTGCTCCTCCTGCCTTGACTTCCGAGCCTTGCTACACTATGTTCTTGAACTGTTGGACCAAATAAACCCTTCTCTCTTTAAATTGCTTTTGTTAAGGTTTTTTTCCAGCAGAAAAACAAGTAACTAATACAGAAAATTTGTACCAGAAAGAGGGTTGTTGATACACTTAATCATGTAGTTCAAAGGTCTTTGGAAGCAATTGGTAGAATGTGAGAATTTGGGACCTCAGGCTGTAAAGCCCTAGAAAGCTGTAATCATGACTTCATGGGTCATTCTGGTAGAGAAGAACAGAATGCTGATAGAATATGACAGAATGTGACACACTTGCACAATTAATTTCAGGTGACTTAGAAATTGCAGCATACGCCGGGCGGTGGTGGCGCACGCCTTTAATCCCAGCACTCGGGAGGCAGAGGCAGGCGGATTTCTGTGAGTTCGAGGCCAGCCTGGGCTACCAAGTGAGTTCCAGGAAAGGCGCAAAGCTACACAGAGAAACCCTGTCTCGAAAAACCAAAAAAAAAAAAAAAAAAAGAAATTGCAGCATCTTTGAAATTAGTTCTTTTATTTCATAGAGACCATCAAAGTAAATATAAGGGATTGTAAATACTCTGCACTGTGCATTTGCACATACATCTGCTCAATGGTAATATCTAGGCTTTTCAGAGAGCCTAAAGATCCAAATTTATTTTGTTGTGACTATGATAGGCAGTGTTTCCACAAAGGTTCAGTATGTTGTAGAGGTTGGTGTGGCCAAGGCCTGTCCTCTTGTCTTCAATGTGTTGCTTTTCTGAATTCATCTCTGGCCTAGTGTTCTCTACAGGTAGATGAGATGTCTGGATCAAACATACCACAACTCAAATTCTCCTTGGCCCAATCTATTTTGCTGTCTTCTCCCACAGAAGACCACACTCAAAATGATTACTGTAAAAAAACAAAAACAAAAACAAAAACAACAACAACAAACAAAACTATCTTAGAGTGTATTTCCTGTGACCATTTCCAAGCACTGCCTTACTGTGTACTTCCTAGATTCTTTTCTTCTTTCCAAACAACACAAGCATCTTCTCCTGCTTCTGGCTGCCCAGCATCTGTCCTGCTTACATGCACCCTCCCTATTGTGCAGCCAACCACGCACAAGGGAACATACTTAATCACCATCTAACTTAGAGCATGCACATGAGCTAAATTTCTCAACTCCTCCTGTTAAGGCCATTTTAAACTAATACTTTTTGAAAGAGCTTATATACAGTGGGATTTGATTTTAGAACCATGAGAAGTTATTTGGTTTTGCTGTGATAACAGAAACCCCCACGTCTCAATGCCTTTCCCAAGGCTCCTTCCTGTCTGTCACACATCTTTTCTACAGCTCTGCATACTGTTTCTTCTTGCTGGATTCAGCTGGAGGGACCTGGATGTAGAACACCTTGTTCTGACAAGAGAGGAAAGAGCCCAAACACCAGCTGTAACTCACATAACTGCTTTCCAGCGAGGCAGGTGTCCAGCACATCTGTTTTGATTTTATTGGCCAAGCCAAGCAGCATGACCTAGCCTTAGAGTGGGATGACAGGTCATTATCATAAGCATAGGCAGTGACTAAGTCATACAGTCCTTACCCAACATGTATGGTTGATCACAGCAACATGAGATGGCTCCTCTCAGTTTAAAATGTTTGTTCCACCAGTCTACCACTGTCACCAAAATTCCATGGCTGTGTTAAGGCACCACCCTTCCTGAAGGGTCTCATTTGAATAAATAAATAAATGACTTTTTTTCCTGAATAGTAGTATACTTGCCCAGCACCTTATATCCATTGTTGTAACCTCTTAATTCTATTGCTGCATAATAGGAAGTATGGATTTGAGGATAAGAGGTGGAGGGTGAAATATAAATATCCGATCTGACTACCTTCTGCCTGCTTATGTGACCTGCCTTTGCAAGGAAGATGAGATGGAATAGGTCACATTAAAGTTCTCAGGCTCTGGCTGGACAGTCACTAAGATACTAGGTGCTAGATGCTATTGTAGTCTTTTCCTCACATTTAATCCTCATATCTAGAAGACAGATAGTAGCGTTTTCATTAATCTTCAGATACTTTTTTTTCAGTTTTAGAAATGTTAGAAATTGCCTGCCTTGTCCTTGCTCTTGGTGATGTGGCTAGTATCTCTGCTGTCCCTGCGCGACGAGCCAGTCAGGGATCCTAGAGACTATTTCATGGTCTGTGGCAACAGTTACACCCCCGAGTATAAATAAAAAAAAAAAGGGAGCATCAGAAAGATTCAGAAATCCAAACTTGAAATGTGGTGATGTTGTAGGAATGCTTGGGCCTCTTAATTCCATTTATAATTTCCCTTTAATCTCTGCACAACTATAATGATAAATTTCACTCCCCAAGTAGGCTTCAAAGTACTTTCTAAAATTTATAAAATTAAAATTCAAGCTATTTAGCATAGCATCACATCACAATGTAATTAGTGGGGTTTCTTCTTTTTTTTAAAATTAGAAACTAAGTGGCAAACTTTCTAATTATAATCTCTTAATTAGATTGGCCAGAAACACTTTAGTTGAGCCAGCCAAGGCATACAGACGCTAGCAAGGACATCAGTGCCACCGACTCAGGGCCCTGCTTTGAGACTCTGCTCTTCCTGAACACTAGGGCTGAGGGTGAAATATAAAAATTATATTCCCAGAAGCACCTTCTTTGAAATGGGATTTGAGAAACTGATCAAGGGCTGGGCCTGACTTACATAGATCTGCCTGCTCCTGTCACACCGGTAAGAATTAAAAGGAGACAAAATACTGTCTTGTTGATGCTATGAAACTGGGATGCGCCCAGTACAAAGACAGTGCTCTGTGAATGAGTTCCAGCCGCCCCTTTCTTCCACCTGGTCACCAGATGTGTGTGGCGGGTGGGGTGGATGTTATGAAGGAAAAGACAGATTTTGCTTTTAATGTGAGAGCAAATCCCTCCCCTGTCCTGTAGCTCCTCACCAGAGGAGCCACTGCAGGGTCACAGCACACAGGTTATCCTCCAGTGAAAATACACTGCGTTCTGTGTGGCTGGAGTGTCAAACATCCAAGTGAAGGTGAAAGCCACAAAGAGAGGGACTGGAGAGGCTTCACCACAATTTACAAATATGATTGCTGCCCTTCTGGGAATCAGACCATCTGGGGACAGGTTGCTGTCCTCATTTATTGGTGACAGAGTGTGCCAGTGAGTGTCAGCTAAGTTTATCACATCTATACTTTGTGGTGGCTTCAAGCTGTGTCCTGAGGAACCTACTTTCAAAGTATAAAAAACAGACCATCATATAAGGCAAATTTATACATGTGTTAATGCTTAGATATGTATTTTTTCCTACCATTTGCTGATTTATTAAGTCAAAAAAATTTTTTAAATGTGCCAGTTGTCATAGGAAAGCTAATTAGCTAAGGAATCCTCAAAATATCCCAGGAGGATCAATAGTGCTTATAAAGATTGAAAGCATGGGGAAGGCCATGGGATCAGGTGAGGCTGGGCCAGGCTGCCAGAGGGCAGTAGGAATCCAGATGGTTCTCTATGACATTCCCTCAGTTTAGCTTCCTTACAGATCACTTGATTCTCCCTGACAGTATGATGAACTCAAGGCAGTAGACAATCACTAAGCCACAGCCCAGATGTCTGCTCAGATACAGGCATACACACAAGATGGGAAGGAGCTAGGGGGTGTCTTATTCTCCACGCACACTAGGAGTTACTCTCAGGGCTGGGTACCACAAGGACAGATGCTGTAGAGACACATGCTCAAATGTGATCCCCTCAGGAGACTCCAGACCCAGAGGAAATGTCCTCACATGTGCCCATCGTTCCTTTTGACACTTTCTTCCGGCTGTTGCTTGCTGTCCTTTCATCGCTGTCCTGGCCCCTGAAGGTGACATCTCCCAGCTGGAGATGTTTGTAGCTTCCTGTGGCTTTGTTCTGTTCTGATGAGAGACAAAGGTCTCACCATGTTACCCAGCCTGGTCCTGAACTCCTACTTCCAAGGCCCCTCCCTGCCTCAGCTAGGGCTAATGACACTGAGGTATCACCATGTCCGTCCGTGTTCTATTTTCTGCTTACTGAGGCAAACCTGTTGGACAAGCTCTGAGACTTACATGTCAGGTAAAATCACCACCTGTTTTTCCTGGTGTTTGGTTTTATTCTAACAATGACTTCCAGGGTGCTAGACAAAGGACTGACTGGGCTGTCAGGGCACTGGTATGTCAGTGTAAACAGACAAGGCTCCCCAGGACCTCTGTCCCTTTGTCCCTCCCTAGCCTGTGATATTTCTGCTTCTGCAGAGAAGGTACTAGAAATGCTCTGCTCTTTTAATTTCCTTTTGCTGCACTGGGGAGAAAAATTATAATTAAAGACCGAAGCTGGAGTCGTTGATAATCTGGACATGGCTGATACTTCTTCCAAACATTTCATAAGTGATGATGCTTCAGAGAACATTCTGTGGACTTTCTGATCATGATGTGGTTGCCTTCCAAGGGAAATCATGTCAGACTGTAAAGTGTTCTTGGGTCATACTGAGCAGACTGTGGGTTTCTTCAGGGAGTGGCCCTGCATCTTCTGTGGCCTTCAAAGAGGCAATTAGGTGAGTGTGTTGGGGCTTCCAGGTGTGTATTGGGGACACCTGTGTTAGGTGCTTTTGTCATTACTATATCAGAACACCTGACAAAGCTGTGTTTTTACTACATTTTATTCATTTGTTTAACATGTATTTCCTCTCTCCTGTGTGTGTATGTCCATCCATCAGTGTGTGTGTGTGTGTGTGTGTGTGTGTGTGTGTGTGTGTGTGTTTGTGTAGGGGCACATGCATGCCATGGGCATGTGGTCCAAGGAGAACTTACAAGGACAACTTCTTGCCTTCTACCACGAGGGTCCTGAGGACTGAACTCAGGTGGTCAGGCTTCGCTGGTGGTATGTGCTTTCCTTATTATCTAGAGATCTGCTGTGGCTATTGCTCTGTATGCTGTGAATGTGTTGCTCTGATTGGTTGATAAAGAAAATGCTGATTGGCCAGTAGCCAGGCAGGAGGTGTGGGTGGGATACACAGACAAGGAGAATTCTGGGAAGAGGAAGGCTGAGTGAGTCAGAGGAGATACCAGCCCACCGTCCAGGGAGCAGCATGTAATGGCACACAGGTAAAGCCTCGGAACACGTGGCAACATATCGATTAACGGAAATGGGCTGAGTTTAAGTGTAAGAGCTTGTCAGTGGTAGGCCTGAGCTAATGGCCAAGTAGTTTTAATTAATATAAGCTTCTGAGTGATTATTTTATAAGCAGCTGTGGATTGTGGGGCCAGGCGGGACTGGAGGAAAACTTCAGCTACAGAGATCAAGGTTGGGTTTGATTTCTCTGCCAGTCAAAAAATTCAAAGGCAGGAAAAAAGTCTCACGCACAACAGGAAGCAGCAGTGAAGTTGACACACACAGCAGCAGACTCAGCAGATGAGCATACTTCTACTAAAGGGGACGGAGCACACGTGTGTGAGCACATGGGTGTGTACACACAAGGGGAGGGAAGACAGACAGCAGGCAGGCAGGCAGGTACAGCAGCACAATCAATATATGAACACACTTATATTAAAAGGGAAGAAGCATACATGTGCTCACATGTATAGACACAAGTGGGGGGGCAGGGTCCAGAGATGGACTGTACTTGCATTAAAGAAGGAACACACACAGAGACACAGACACAGACATACAAACACATACACACAGACATGGGGTGGGGGCACAGGCAGATACTGCAGCAGAGTCAACAGAAAGAATGCACATTTATTGAAGAGGAAGCACACATACAGAGATAAAGATAGACAGATAAATAGATGATAGATAGATAGATAGATAGGCAGATAGACTGATTGATTGACAGAACAAGATGTACAAAGAGAAAAATGCCTGACAGTGTAGAGTAGTGGACCTAGGAGGCTGGAGTCCAGCCGTTCTTGAAGGACTGGGGCTTTTGAAGGTCTTTGGTGGGCTTGAGTGGGTCTCCTCTAATTTACAGTTGGTCAGTTTAGACCAATAAAGGGAAGCTGATGAGTCCGCAGCTTTGGGTAAACATGTTTAAGCCTGACCTTGAGTTTATGTGAGCAGCCTGAACTGGCCAGGCAGTAGATAACTCTACCTGTGAGAGAAGAACGCTCCCAGGACTTCATCTCAGGTCAGAAGGATGAGGGAGAAGCCTGAAGTTTTTCATCTTTATTATTTATCTGTGTCCCATTTCCCTGCTTGCCTGTCCATCAGGGATCTGTCTTAACTCCTAGTTCCTCACCTCTGCCTATGGAGCCATTTCACACACCCAATGAAAACATTTTAGGGAAGAAAGCATCTTCACATAAGGCAGCAGGCCACACTGTGTCCACAGTCAGGAAGCAGAGGTCAAAGGCCCTCTTCACCTCGCTTCTACCTTTCATGCAGTCTGGGCTGGATGACACGGAACAAGGCTGCCCACATGACATCCAGAGTGGGTCATCCTATTGCAATTAATCCAACCTAGTAATGCCCCATAGATGTCCCCAGAAGAAGTCTGTCAATCTTAACATCACAGCTAAGTGCCACACTCTGCTCAAGGGAGCATACACTCTGTGGCTCAGTGGATTTTCTCCTGTTTGCTGGTCATGGGGTGTGACTTGGTAAAAAGCTGAGGCCCCTCTAGGAAAGGCAGAATATAAGCAAAGCAAGGGGGCAGCATTCTTGTAAGAGAGGCCCAAAGGGCTTTTAGGGGGTAGGGGTAGGAAGCAAAAGGTGACTTCTTCCCCAAGCTGTGCTGAAGCTTTGGAGGTGATATGGTTCCAGCAAGCAGGCTTGAAGAGCTGAATAAATAATTGGTCATCTTAAATCATTTAGACCAGTGACTTCTCAACCTCCTTTAGCTATTAGGTCCCTTTGAGAAAGTGAGGAAAGCCACAGACCCTATCATGAAGTAAACATACACACAAACTTTTGTAAATAAATCCAAAGGCTAAATGGCAATTAATGCATTTATTGTCTATCCTCAGCCCCAGGTCTTGAGGGCATCAGACACTAGGCTCATTTCCAACCCCAATGGCATTCGTAACAGCAGACTGAGAATTAAGCCACTGGAATGAACAGCCTGCGCTAACACACAGGTAGGTGTCCCAGCTTGCAGGTGGTAGGCAGTTTCTCATCTGAAATGTGATTGTTCCTTTAGTGTGGAGGAGGGCCAGAAGATGCAGCCCACAGTTTCTAGTCATTAAAATCTCCAATGAAGATTTGGGAAAGGCACTCGTTTCTCTCCAGGGTTGTAGAATGTTAAATCAAACAGATTTAAATCAATCTGGGACGAGTTTGTGGGCTGCTCATGCATGGATGGGTTTATTTCTCTTGGAGCATCAGAGTGAGTAACAGCAGTGATTCAACCTCAAAATCCCCATCTCCCCAGGAGGGGTTTTCTTTCTAGTTAATAATCAAATAAGAGATTTGTTCCCACTGGGGGTCAGGGAGGAGAAGGGTATGGAAAATGAGGCCAAGGTTGTCATTGGAATGAGGCCTGTGGGGCAGGAGGGGAGGGAGAGAGAGAGAGAGAGAGAGAGAGAGAGAGAGAGAGAGAGAGAGAGAGAGAGAGAGAGAGATCCCTTTATTTCAAGTTAAGTCTTAAGTCAATGGACACTCCTAGGGCAAATGAGAAAGACACCAAGACACTACCTCAGGAAAACAGGAGTCCATGCTAAAGCAGGGCTCTGTTGTCCAAGGAAGAGAGAGGGTCCTCCTTCTAGTGGCTCTTGAGGACATGTGGCTAGCTGAATGCAGAGGCACAGTTCTTTAACCAAATGCTTGGTTTCAGTAGGCTGAAAGTCCCCAAGGAAACACAATCTTGTCTGAAGTCCCACCTGCCCATGATGCATTGCTGAGACCCGGGAGATTAAAGATGCCACTATGAGGAACTAGTTTCAGAACCTGTCCACCTAGGGTTAGCTTGCTTCCTTTCCTGAAATTAATACCTTTTACACATATTAATTGCACATGGGTGGGTTTCATTTCCATACACATGAGATCCTTGCTTCATCCCTCTCCCTCCTAACTTCCCTCTTACCCCCTCTCCTCTTCCTCTTTCGTCTGGTCACTCTATCGTTTCCTGACTCTATATTCATGTTGTCTTCATATTTCCCTTTATTCTAGTTTTCACGTATGATATGATGGCTCTGCTTACTTTACTTAACATGACCCCTAGGTCCATCAATTTTCCTGTGAATAACGTGATTTTATTCTTTTTCACTGTTGAATACTGCCCCATTGAGTATGCCCTACACTCTCTACCCATTTATTTATTGACAGACACCAAAGCCGGTTGCTGTGTGTGGCTATTGTGAATCAGGCTGCAGTATATGGGGCACACTGGTGTCCCTATTCCATGCTGACTTTGATCCCTCTGGTCACCTGCCCTGGAGATCTATAACGGAAGCATTGGTGGGTTTATTGTTATTGTTTCAGGGACATCTACATCACTTCCCATCAGAGGCTGTGCTAACTCACTTTCCCCCACACCCTCACCAGCATTTTCTAATCAACAGACCACCCCTGTGTTTAAATATCACTGCATTACCTCTCCCTCCACACTTCCTCCAGTGTGATCAAGACTTTCTGATTTCCTGTTTGTTTTTGAATTTTATTTCTAACTGTGGTGAGATGGAAGCTCAGGGTGATTCTAATTTGCATTTCCCTGATGGATGGAGATGGAAGCTTGCCTTCTATGCAGTGTGGTTAAAGAATGCTCAGGGTTAAATGATTGTCCAGGAACATTCTGTATCTGAGTATTGATGGTGATGAGGGCATGGGCTAGTCAGTCTCTGTGCATCAACTGACTGAAGAAGTGATCAAGGGAGGTTCTAGGGGCTGACGATCTTTGTCAGAACTCTACTAGTCTAAGCACCCCTAGAAACAATCTCCCCACACAGGGGCATGCGTTCCTGATCTCTTAGTGGTCTCTTGATCAACTTGACTGTCAGACTTAACCATCCCATTCATGTATTCTAGTGAGTGCCTGCTTGTCAAATTACACTGAAGTACACTAGGGTTTCAGCCTCAAAAAGAAGAGCCCTTGTAACATACATAATAAATGACAACAATCTCATATATACATACATATATTCTATATATGCAGCAAATGTCTATTTGAAATAATATTTGCATTAATTATTTAAGTCCTTATGCAGTGTAATTTGTTCTTATTCACCCTCCTCCCCAATGCCCTCCTCACCTCCCTACCCACCCAACCTCATGTTCCCTTTTTAAAACAGTTTTAAAGAGGGTCTGACTCCTTTTACATATTTACTTTATAATTATGACGATACTTTCTATGCTCAATTTTCCCTGAGTTGATTCTCAAAAAGCAATGTAGGAGAGATGACCTCAGAGTGGAAAATATATCCACATTTCTAGAGCACTAAGAAGTTAGCCAAAGACTCATGGGAAACTCAAGGGGGAAAAAAAATAGATGAATCTCAGCAAGCCCATCTGGTTCTGTGCAGTCTCTGTTTACTACCTCCACGTCGCTTTCTCTGGATCCTCAGCTCTGAGGATTAGTAGCCCAGCTCTGGAGGAAGCAAGCAACCTAGAAGCCAGAAGAGCCAGCAATCTAGGCTTGAAGGCTTTCAAAGCCGCATTCCCAAGGGACCGACAGCATTTGTCATGAACAGTGATCTCCTGAGAGACAGCAAGCACTTGGGTGGCTTATTTCATTTGACCATCTGATTTAGAGCTGGCCCAGGTCAACAAGCCTTTTCCCAGAGGGCATCTGTCAGAACTGTTCAGAGGCAATTTACAGATGGCTCTTCGGGAAGCTGCTGATGGCAGATGAATAAACAATGGGATAATGCCTCCATTCAAGGCAAATCCAGAGAATCAGCTGCTGACAGGCTTTCTGGAGCTCTGACACACTCTTGGGGGTCTAGAAACACATGCAAAGAACTGTGAACTGCTGTGGATATCATTCTATATAAATAAAACACTGATGGCCAGTGACCAGACAGGAAGTATAGGCGGGACAAAGAGAGAGGAGAATTGGGGAAACAGGAAGAAGGAGGAGAGACACTGCAGCCAGGGCCAGGAGAAGTAGCATGTAAAGACGCCAGTAAGCCACCAGCCATGTGGCAAGGTATAGATTTATAAAAATGGGTTAATTTAAGATAAAAGAACAGTTAGCAAGAGGCCTGCCATGGCCATACAGTTTGTAAGCAATATAAGTCTCTGTGTTTACTTGGTTGGGTCTGAGCGGCTGTGGGACTGGCAGGTGACAAAGATTTGTCCTGACTGTGGGCAAGGCAGGAAAACTCTAGCTACAGTGAACATGTTGAAAGTCATGAGCATGTTCACAGAGACCCAGGGAGGGCTAGAGTGCTCACTCTCGGCTGACTTAGGGCTGCCCCTTGTGAGTTCTTTTGCATGTCTCCTGGTTTCTTGTTGAAACCCAATCTTTTGAATGATACAATGAAGTAAGGCTGGGAGTTGGATCTTCCAATTCCAGGGCTTAATTTTCTTGCTGTTTGTGGTTGTTTGCTCTTTGTTTGATTAGTCACTCTTCTACAAAGGGCTGTTCTTGTCTGTGTTCTTTTCTCTGGATGCCCACTGAGGCTCTATTCAGTTGGTTTATGGGCATATTATGATTTGGGAAAGATTTCCCTAAATACAGAGAGTCATTAAGTTTTCCAGTTTCTCATGCATCTTTTCAAATATACACACACACACACACACACACACACACACATACACACATACACACACACACTCAGAGAGAGAGAGAGAGAGAGAGAGAGAGACAGAGACAGAGACAGAGAGAAAGAGAAACAGAGAGACAGAGACACTC
Organism: Peromyscus maniculatus bairdii; assembly: GCF_049852395.1. Lineage (NCBI taxonomy): Eukaryota > Metazoa > Chordata > Mammalia > Rodentia > Cricetidae > Peromyscus > Peromyscus maniculatus. Next base: position 68,209,949 of record NC_134854.1, read on the forward strand.
ATACACATACACACACATGATATGATATATATGGTAGGTATATCATTATATATCTATCTTCATATATATATATATATAGTTCTCTTCTACTATATTCAGCATTCTACTTTTGAGGAAAACAGTTCCTCAGAGCCTATGCTACCACATAATAAATGGCTTTCTGCACAAAGGTGCTGGTGTCCCGTTTCCCTGATTGGAAAGCCTACAACAAGCAGAGAGCAGGAACCCTGGAACTGGAGTTTCTGATGATTGTGAGCTGCCATATTGGTGCTGAAACTGAGCCAAGGTCTTCTTGAGATCAGCAAGTCTTTCATAACCCCCAGCCTCTCCAGCCCCAGAGACACATTTGAAATAGCCAGGAAGTTGTCAGTTCTACTTTGGCTTTGACCATCTGCTGAGAGAAACTAGACACAAAAGAACACTTACCATATGAGCCAACTTATATGACATGTCCAGAATGTCCATCCCTAGAGCCAGAAGGTAGGTGCCTGGGTTTTTACCACTGAAGGATGATGGATAGAAATTACCTCTGACGGGCACAGACAATGATGGGAACATTCTGGAATTAGAGGTCAATCTGTAATGATGTCATTTTGAATGAGCTGAAAACCAGAGAACTGTACATTGTTGGAGAGTGGGATTTATGGTTTGTCCATGCCTCGATTTTAAGGTGACTGCATGAGGCAGTGAGATCTGCTTTGGGTTCCAATAGTTTAACAGAGACTGGCTTTACTATTATGCCCAGGTCACCAAATAACAGGAAAAGGTTGCAAGAAAATAGTTTTAACTATTTCACATTGAAGACTGGTGAAGACAGATCCTGAGGGATGGAAGCAACATTTCAGTTGCTGTGGGATGATCTGAGTGTCAAATTGCTCTGATTGGTCAATAAATAAAACACTGATTGGCCAGTGGCTAGGCAGGAATTATAGGCGGGACTAACAGAGAGGAGAAAAGAAAGAACAGGAAGGCAGAAGGAGACATTGCCAGCCACCACTATGACAAGCAGTCTGTGAAGATGCCAGTAAGCCACGAGCCACATGGCAAGGTATAGATTTGTGGAAATGGATTAATTTAAGTTATAAGAACAGTTAGCAAGAAGCCTGCCACGGCCATACAGTTTGTAAGCAATATAAGTTTCTGTGTTTACTTGGTTGGGTCTGAGTGGCTGCGGGACTGGCACGTGACAGAGATTTGTCCTGACTGTGGGCAAGGCAGAAAAACTCTAGTTACATTTCAGTCATCCTGAATATTTGCCTTGTGGTACCTGAACACACAGAAGGCAGGTGTAGCTGGCACAGAGCAGCTAACTTCCTAAACTGGGAGAAAGAACAAGACCTCAGGGGTCAGGGTGAGAGTTTGCTTGGTAGAATGTCTGAAGTAAGGGGGCTGCATGGGGGAGAAATCCAGACACATCACGATGGACCTATCCTGTGCAGACATATGAGGGATCCACCAAGGCCATGATAGAGACTGTGGAGCTCACAGTGCCCAGGGCTCACTCAGTACGTGGGTTAGAGCTGCCCCCCCCTAACAAGACTAGATTGTTTTGGTTAATGGTGTGTTGGATATAGTACTCTGAAGGGTCATTTCTTAAGAGTCTGGAATAATTATTCCCTGATCTTAGCATGAACAATAAAAATTTAAAACAAAAATCCTGAGAGACTTAATCACAGTCCAGGAACCTTGGTAGTGGATAGTTCAACACTATTTATGTGATATTTATTATCCAGTAAACTAAAATTCCTCAAGCCTGTCATCCATCAGGGATTACCAAACACAAAGCAGAAAGTCACTATTTATAACAGCAACAATAAATTGAAAAAGCCCAGAATAGACATTCTTGTTGGAATTAGCAGAGCAGGAGTAAACATTTTCATTATGTTATTTCACGTACTCAGAAGCTGAGGAGAAGCATGACAGTTATTTTAAAAAACAGAAATCAAATTTCTGGAGATGAGAACTACCACATCTGAAATGCAAAATGCACAAAATGGGATTAGTGCTGGACAAGACATCCCCCAAAACACTTCAGACATTGAAGATGCTACAATAGAATCTGTGTGAATGAAACTTGGAGAAAAGACTCTAAAGAGTAAACAGCATTATTGAGCTGTGCGACAATTCAATCATCTGGATGTTGTTGTGGACAGAGTGCCTGCAGGAGCAGATTATGGGAAAGAGAAGAAGAAAGGATGGGTGACCATTTTAATAAAGATAAAGGGTTTTTTTGCTGAGACATGGGGGAGTCACATGCACATGAGGACCAGTGCACAAATTGTGAAGCCCTTTCCTGGCTGTCATTTAACAGCTTTGAATGCTCAGGACAAGATTGAAGAATTGGGGAAAAAGGACTGAGTCATTTATTAAAATATTACAGGGCCCCAAAGAAGCCTTCACTGATTGTTTTAAACAAAGTCTGACTTCTGCTGTAATAGAATGATATCAGATCCAGAAATTAGACAAATATTACTTGAATCTTTGGATTTTGAAAATCCAAATAGTGATCAGGTCTTTAAAGGCAAGATCAGCACCATTAAGTGAACATTTAGAAATATGGCTAATATTGGATCTCATGCTTATGATTCTGTTTTTATAGAAGTAATTTCTCAAAATTAAAAAAATCAAAATGTCAGATGTTCTAATTGTAGTAAACAAGGTCCTTTGAAAAGGGATTGTAGACAAGATGTCTCTAGAAACAATGTTTTTTTCTAGAGACAATCCAAAGCAAAGCCCCCAGTCTTCTGAAGTATGTGGAAGGTATGGCAAAGGCCAGCATTGGACTAATGAATACTGTTCAACAATGACAGGCAAGGTAAACTTTTGCCATCAGGAAATGCCCTGAGGGGCCTCCCACAGGTCATGATATCAAATTTTGTTCAACCATTTCCTGTCAGCATTGGAGCAACTCATCCATAGAGCAATTAAAAGACTCAATACCTGTTGTTAAAAACCACACCACTTGGATGTGACCAAACACACAACAACTTCTATAGATGCAACAAAAATTTAAGGAGAGATCAGATGGCAAGCATTTTGGCAACCTGCTATAACTGATTAGAGACCAAATCTAAAAATACATATAAATGGTATTAAAATTGAGAATTTGGTAGACAGAATACAGATGTAACAATATTTTTGCCAAAATCTTGACATCTATATTGGCCTTTTCAGGAGGTAAATGTTCAGCTTCTAAGGATTTAAACTTTATCTCAGGTAAAACAAAGTGCAAAATGCATTGAGTGTATAGGACCAGAAGGACAAATAAGAACATTAAAACCACATGTGGCTAACATAGCAATGAATTTATGGGGACCTGATTTGTTGCAGCATGGAAAACGCAGATTAACTTTCCTCCAATCTTATAAATGAACCATACAATAAAGAATGCTTCTGAGAGAAATATTAAAAGGTATTAACAAGGACAGTTAATATTCAGGTTATACATAAGCATGGTACAACAGCTGGTTGTCTTTTAAGGATACCAACAGCAGTGCCTTTAAAATGGTTAACTGACAAACCTGTAATGGCCTCTGACATCAGAAACATTTCAGGCAATAGAACAATTGGTACAGGAACAGCTAGATGCTAAACATATAGAAGAATCAACCAGTCCTTGGAAGTGTCCTATATTTGTCATTAAAAAATCTAGAAAGTGGAGAATATTAGCAGATTTAGGAGTCACAAATAAGGTGTTCAGCCAATGGGCTATTTACATTCTGAAATTCTCTTGCCTTCTTTATTACCTAAAGGATGGTCTGCTACAGTGATTGATTTAAAAGACTGTTTTTTTTTTGTTTTTTACTATACAACAACAGGATAGAGAAAAATTTGCCTTCACAATTACAGTAATTTCCAAACTGTTAAAAAGTATCAGTGGAAAGTTCTTTCCCGAGGGATGTTAAACATCACCACCTTGTGTCATTATTTTGTATAACAGCCATTGGGAATAATTTATAAACAGTTCCCTCAATCTATATCAGCCTCAGATACCTTAGAAAAATTGTTTGAAGGGGTAAAGAAAATTTTGCCTTGTTGGAGATTACAAATTGCTCCTGAAAAAATACAAAGAGGAGAATCTACTAATTACTTAGTATGTAAGGTAGGTTTACCAAAAAATCAACCACAGAAAGTACAAATCAGGAAAGATCAATTATGAACTCAATGATTTTCAAAAACTGCTGGGAAATATTAACTGGCTATGGCCCACAATTTGATTACCAACTCAAGAACTAAGTAATTTATTTTAAACCTTATAAGGTGATAAGGATATAAATTGCCCAAGAAAATTGTCAGCTGAGGCTGAGAGAGAATTGGCTTTGGTAGAAGAGAAATTATAAGATGCACATATGGATCACTTTGATCCATAGCTTGATTGTATCCTGGTCATACTATCTTCTACACATTTTCCTACAGGAATTCTTATGTGGAGAGAAGATAATGTATCAGAATGGATATTTTTACCACACAAACAGAGTAAAAAACTAAAATCCTATGTAGAAAAGGTTTCTGAATTGATTCTGAAAGGAAAGTTAAGACTTCATCAATTAATAGACGTAGATACAACAGAAATTGTGGCAATTTCTTTTACTAATGCTGAAATTGCCTCATTACAGGTAGAAAATGAACATTGGCAAAGAGCTTGCCATAATTTTTGGGAGGAGATTAGCAACAAATATCCCAAAAGAAAGAGACGTCAGTTTATAAAGAGAACTAATTGTATCCTTCCTCATATTGTATGGGGAACACTAATTTCTGGAGCCCCTACATTTTATACTTATACAAATAAATCAGGAAAGGAGGGCTATAAGTCAAGAAAAATAAGGAAAGTGGCTCAAAGCCATTATGATTCAATTCAAAAATAAAAAATTAGAATTATAAGCTATTCTCATGGCATTATTAGATTTTCTATACATCTTACTATAGTTACTGACTCTCAATATGCAGAAAAATTTTACATATTGAAACCACTGTACTTGTTCCAGATTATTCAGAATTAACTTTTTATTTATTCAGTTGCAAGAAATAATCAGGAATATGAATCATCCATTATATATAACACATATCAAATCCCATATAGGCCTAACAGGCCTTTTAATACAAGGTAATGATAAAATTGATCAGCTACTGGTAGGAAATGTGCTAGAATCCTCAGAATTTCATAAGAAACACCACATTAATAGCAAAGATTTGAAGAAATATTTCTCTATCACTTGGCAAGGAAATTATAAGGAAATGTCCTACTTGTTCTTTGTATAACCAAACTTCACTACCTGCACGAAGTAATTCAAAGGGTACTCAAATAAATGAAATTTGGTAAATGGATGTGTTTTATTTTGCAGAGTTTGGAAAATTAAAGTATGTATACCATACTAGAGATAATTTTTCAGGATTTCAATGGGTGACTGCTTTGGGTTCTGAAAAGGCTGATTCTATAATTACACATTTATTAAACATTATGGCCATCATGGGTATAACTGTGCAAATTAAGACTGACAATGCTCCAACATATGTTTCTAGTAAAACGAAACAGTTTTTTGCATATTATAATATAAAGCATATGACAGATATACCACATAATCCTACAGGACAAGCAATTATAGAAATATCTAATCACATTTTAATAGATATGCTTAATAAGCAGAAAGGGGTAATAAAGACTCCCAGAGATTGATTGCACAATGAGAAAGGAATGACAGCTGCAGAGACATTGGATAATGGAAAAAAACTGCTGAATCTAATCAGCCTGTATACTTTAAAGATATGATGACCTTAGAATAGAAGCCAGGATATGTGTTATATTGGGGAAGAGGTTTTGCTTTTGTTTCCACAGGAGAAGAAAATTATGGATATCATCAAGATGGATAAAAATTAAATTTGAACAGGAGACACTTCTTGATGAGGAGAGGCAATATTTCATTAACTGCATGGCTAGTCCATCTAAATTAACTTATAAGACTGACAGATGTCTTTCATTTGGTCAGACATAACCTGCCTAAAAAGGGAAACTCCCTGAAGTTAGTTGTGGGGCCAAGTTTTGTTTTTGTCTTTCCAGGAGATTAAAAGCATCTAGATAAAGAATCTGAAGACTGCTGAACAGATAAGACATCTGAAGAAGAAAAAAAATAATTCAGAGAAAATGTCCCAAGAAAATAGGTAAATTGGCTTAATGGTATAACACATTTCCAACAGGAAAAAATTTAATTAATCTTCCCAAATATTTGTTCCTACTGTTCTCTACAGACTTATAAAGCAAATGATTTTTTTCTAGTTCCAACTCAATTAAAATTTAAAGCTGTTTTGGCATTGGAACATGGCTCTCTCTTTCTCTAAACATAAGCATGCTTGTTAGAGGAAAATCAAAGGTCTCTGTCTCGTGTCAGAAGAACTATTTGGTATAGGACAGAGGAAAACCAAAATTAAGGGAGTATTCTATTGCCACTAATCTTATAATTCTTTTGTTTTATTTCAACTCCTTAAAACTTTTCTTAAGGTATAACTATTATCTCAAAATTTATAATATATATTTAAATTTTCTGTCCTGATATTGATTATATAGAGTACTAACTAATTCTAGAAATAGGCTTCATCTAGTTTCCTATATGGGATTTTGGGCTAGAGTCTGAAGCAGATAATTAGTAATTAAGCTTGTAAACCCTGGATGTATTTAATAGATTGTGGTACTATAACCTCTCAGAGATCTGATGCATATGACATTTAAAATGTTTAATTTCTCTGCAGTGAACTGTGACCATTCCTTACAGTGACCTTTGATGTCTCCAAAGGGATGTTGGGGCACCACAATGATTAACCTACTTGGATTGTGGTAATGCTACTAAGTTAACAAATACCACCCAAAGATTAGCTTTGGACTACTCTGCTTAGGACAATTTCAAGGTAGTTAGCTAAGACAGTCCAGCATCATAGACTACTCCAGCCAGAGCTTCAGGTAAGCCTTGGACTTTCTCATCATGCGGAGACTGGAAAACAGCTAGTTTTTCCAGGAATTGATTTTTATCTCAATTTTTCAAGGTTTCCTAAAGATGCCATCATCCCCATACAACAGGAAATTATATTAGGAACATGATGTCCACATTCCTAAGAGTTGTGGTGGGTGGTTCTTGCTTCTTTGGGGGATGTTTGTCATTGTTTAGGAGAGTTGGTTACAAGTTGTTATTGGTCATGCTCAGGGAGGAAATTAAGCAAAGGAAATTAGATTCAGGAAACTCATTTTAAAAAGAAAAATGAGGGTATAGAAATAATAGGATAAAAGGGTAGATTATTGAATCTACTTTCAAACAACTACTAGTGTCAAATATTTTACATTGGTATGGATTCTTGTAAATTGATACACATTTAAGGTTATTTTTATTGTACTGTATTATATGTTTTTATTTCTTGTTTAAGGTATTGTACTTATGCAGCTCAATTAAAGATGTAATGTAAAGTTCTAGTCCTTGAAAACTATTTAGGTAATAAAGAAATACAAATTATTAGTTAGTCATCTATAACAATCAAACTTACAGTCATGTTAGCTGTGTTTTCAAGTTCAAACAGAAACATACTTACATAGATAGATGATCTTCAAACACTTCATAGACTTACAGGATGTAGCATTTAAAATGTCTTAATAACCTAAGGCTTTTCATGACAGTGAGACACATCTGCTCTTGGCAGCAGCAATTTACTTCAAAAGAAGATGATGAGCATCGAAGAACCTCCATATGGTGTTTGCTTTCATTTCTGGCTAGGTTAGCCACTGGGCAAAGAAACTTCCTTTGCCTTAACTGAATGCTGTCTAAACTGGACAAGCAGAACACAAAAGAAGGCAACTGATGAACTTTGCCAAGACAAGGTAGGACAATCCTTCAAAATTCCTGCTTCACAGAAAAGTCTGTCAGATATTCTAGGCCTATAAGCTGAAGATGGATACCCCAATATTGCAAAGAAACCTTGGGGTGACTGTTCAGGCAGCCATGTCTCTGTCATTTCTTAATTTTAGAAGTTGCTTGTTCTGTACTTCCTGTTTACTCATATAATATTATATCCTTGGTATCTGATGGTGTTGACGATTGGATATTATAGTTACAGTTTTCCATAGTTTTTATAGGAAGTAAATAAGGTACAAAACTTTGGACTCACCAAGATAGGATAGATAATGAAGTATTTTTTTTAATTTGCCAAATACTAATGAACTGAACATTGTGAATGTGTTTCTTACTTGATAATCGTTCTCATTGTATATAGTTTTACTATGTTAGAGCTAAAACCTTTTTTTTAGACAAAAAAGGGGAAATGTTGTGAGAGAGTTGTTCTCAACCACACCACAATGCCAATAAAGCCACCTTGAATCAAGGACAGAGTCAGCAATTAGATGATCAGGATTATCCATAGAGTTGTTGGAGGACTAATGAAGTCTGATAGGGACAGGAAGAGAGAAGGAGGGACTAAGTAGACTTCCAAGGCTTTTGGATCAGGAAAATGTATCAACTGATCACCCCTACAATGTTACTTGAATTTATCAAGTTTTTAATCTCAATTTCTGACTCCTGAGTTTTTATTAATACTAGTACAATTTAGGTAAACATTACAAAGTAGCAACAAACTCAACAGAGCACAGAGCTTACATAGGGAGAGCCTTTGCGGAGAGCCTTTCAAAGGTGGCTTGAAATTTGTGGGGTTTTGTGGCCCATTTCTTGGGCAAGCTCAGGGTTTGGTAGGATTTCATGCTCAGAGATTAGTGGAATTTCATGTTCAGAGATCGAAGGGATTGGTGGTATTTAAAGCTCTGGTCCTGGGGTCAAGTCAAGGTCAGGGTATTTTTCCTTGACCCTTGTATTGGGGGTCAAGTCACAGTTAATATGTTATTTCCTTGGCCCTGGTATTGGTGGCCCATCTCAGGGTCAGGGTGTTCTTTCCTTGTCCCTGGTCTTGAGGTCAAGTCAGTGTCAGGATATGTTTTCCTTGGCCTTGGTATTGGAGGTCAAGTCATGGTCAGGGTGTTCTTTCTTGGCCCCCTTTAACCCTACAATTTCTGTGAAGACATTTTGGATCCAGTTAACCTTTGAACTGGTAGAATGAGTGACATAAATAGTCCTTCCCTGAATGATCGGCTATGGTCCTTCCCAATGTGATGGGTCTTTGTCTTCCCTGAATGGTAAGTTGTGCTCTTCCCCAGAGTGATTGGTTATTGTTTTCCCAAAGTGACAGGCTATGGTCCTCCACAGAGTAATGGGTTATTTTCCTCTCCAGAGTGACAAAGCATAGTCCTCCTCAATATGATGGTCCCTGATTCTCTGCCTTGAGAGCTGATTGTAAGTGTTACAGCTCTAAGAGGAAAGGCTTCCACAATGTAAGTATTCCAGCTCTGTTCCAGCTAGGGGAAGGTTTCCCCCAATGTAAATGTAACAGCTCTGCTCCTGTGGGAGAAGGATTCCCCAGTGGAAGTGTTACAGTTCTGCTCAGGCTTAGGGAGAGTTTCCCCAATGCAAATGTTATAGCTCTGAAGGGAAAAGTATCCTGGCCGTCAGCAGTCAATGAATACCACAAAGTCACACCACACAACAAACCTTACACAAGAGATTTATTGGGAGGGAAAACCCCAAGAGGGTGGCTGCTTCTACTCAGGCAAGAAGCAGCAGAGAACTGGCAGAATATAGGGTTTGTATAGGGTTTCTTTGGGGGTGGATATTTCTAGGGTGGCCTGGGATTGAAGGGATAATATGGGCTGATGTTGGGGTAATGTCAGGGGTTGGTGAGATTTTTTTTCTTGTAGGGTAAGGCCTGGCCACTTTCCTGGCTTGAGGGGCTGGGAACCGCCATTAGGGAAGTCTAAGGGGGTAGGACCTGGATGCTGGAGCTCCTCAGGCAGGGGCCTGGCCACTTGTGTGCCTTGAGGGTTTACAAAGTTTACAAAGGGAGTATCTGGCTTAATTTGGCATGACTAGCCAACACTGGTTTTCCCCAATGTGACAGGCCATACTCTTCCCCACAGTGATGGAGCATAATTCTTCCTACTGCAATGAACCCTGTTTAGTCACTTCAAGGGCAAGAAAGGCAGACCACTCTCCCTCAAGTAAGAGGATTCTTCCTGCATGATGGCTTCCACACAATGATATTGGCTTTCTTCTACTTTCATTCTCAAGTTGAGATACTGAATCTTCTTGGTTAGGAGCCTGCTGCACTTTAGCCTGGGACTTGTACTGTCAGCTCCATCTTCAGGGAATTGAGCTTGCTGACTCATTCATTTAGTCTTTGGGATTGCCTAGCTCCATAGTTGTGTGGGTGAATTCTTCTGTCTTTCTGCTCTACCTCTTCCCACCACTCAACTATTTAATTGGTCGCTTGCTTTTTTCACATTTTAATTTATTCCCGGGAGAGAACTCTGGAGCTGGGGTGTCTGCATTTTCTGAGAAACAAGGATTTAATTAAGGATGTGAATAGAAATAAAATAGAGTCTCCCTCTCTCTCTCTCTCTCTCTCTCTCTCTCTCTCTCTCTCTCTCTCTCTCTCTCTCTCTCTCCTCCTCCTCCTCCTCCTCCTCCTCCTCCTTCTCCTCCTCCTCCTCTCTTTCTCTCCCTCTATCCTCTCTTCTCTTCATGGTCTTATATAACTGGGCTGACCCCAAACTCCTTATGTATTTAAGGATACCCTTGAACTTCTATTTCTCCTGCAGCTACCTCCCAAGTGCTGGGTATGGTGGCACATGCCTCTGATCCCTGCACTCATATCAACTAGGCTGTACTGCTATACCCCTAGTCCAAGGCTCTTATTCTTTTTTTTTTTTTTTTTTTTTTTTTGGTTTGTCGAGACAGGGTTTCTCTGTGTAGTTTTGGTGCCTGTCCTGGAACTCACTCTGTAGACCAGGCTGGCCTCGAACTCACAGAGATCCACCTGGCTCTGCCTCCCAAGTGCCGGGATTAAAGGTGTATGCCGCCACCACCTGGCTAAGGCTCTTATTCTTATTATGGCCACAGAGCTATTGAAAAATTGTATTTCTCAGTAATTATTTCATAAACTTACTATTGTACTGAAATCAAATGTATCCAAAGAAATTCATATACCTGTCTGAGAAATGTTCCCATCTTTGGAGCTGGCTTTGTGTACTTACACTGGGTTGGGATATTCATCTTTCCTCAGTGTGGTGGTTTGAAACAAAATGGCCCCCAAAGGGAATGGCACTATTAGGAGATGTGATCTTGCTGGGGTAGGTGTGGTCTTGTTGGAGGAAGTGTGTCACTGTGCGGGTGGGTTTTGAGGTCTCATATATGTTCAAGTCATACCCAGTGAAACAGTTCACTTACTGTTGCCAGCAAGATCTCAGCTGTGTGTGCAGGTGCTGTGGAGGCAAGAGGGTGTTGGAGCCCCTGGAGCTAGAGTTGTTGACAATTGTGAGCCACATAACAGGGTGTCTGGGAACTGAACTCTAGTCCTTTGGAAGAGCAGCAAGCATTCTTAACTACTGAGACATATCTCTGACCCCATCACTTTCCATTTCTCAAATGTAGAGATACAACTTGATTGTTAAAATTAAAGATTGATTTGACCATGTCTGTATCTAAGCCTTGACTAAGATCACATTTATTTTGGATATCCCATGTGCTGGTTGGTCACAAAAGGTAGAATTGCAAAGGCTCTGTGATTGCTCTACAGATTTCTTGGGTTGTCTGAGATTCTCTGAGCATTCCATGGTGACTTTTTCATGAAAGCATAGAAACAGAGCTGAACACCTGGCATTAAAAATCCAGCCTTCTCCATAAATCAGTTTTTACTTTTGTACTATCATTGCAGAGAGAACATTACTGACTTTCATGAAGCAGGTGGGAGTAGCTGAGCAATTTGATTTGCAGATAGCAGCACAAAGCTCAGTGTATAAATCTTTATGGGCAAACAGGTAGAGATTCATTAGTCACACCATTCTCCTTCATCCTGATACTCATAAAAAAGGAAGAAAGGGTACTTGGAGAAAATCTCTAACTCTCTTCTTACAACCCACTCCCTCTCTTAAACTCGGTGTGAAAATGTCACAGGCTCTTGGAAAGAGGTTTAATAGTCATTGCAAACCCAGGAAGAACAAAGCATTAAGAATTGTTCCCCATCATTAGCACGTTGTGCAGATAAAATCAATGTCTTACTTTGACTCTCCATTGTTAGAAGACAGTGACAGAAGCGACTTGAGGAAAAAAGTGTTTATTTGGCTTACATGTCTAAATCATCACCCATCCTTGGGAAGTCAAGGCAAGAGCCCAAGGCAGGAACCTGGAGACAAGATCTGAAGCAGAGGCCATGGAGGAACACTGCTTATGGCTGGCTCTTCATGGATTGCTCACTTTGCTTTCTTATACAGCCCAGGACCATCTCCCTAGTGATGGGATTACTCACAGTAGAGTGTCCCTCCCACATCAATCATTAATAACATTTTTAAATGCCCTATAAATTGTCTAGAGGCGAATCTGGTGGAGGCATTTTCTCAATTGAGTCATTTCTCAATTCTCTTCCTAGATGACTCTTTCTAGAAACCTGTGTCAAATAGATAAGAAAAAAGTTAAGGAGAATAATCAGGAAAGAAAATCATGACATAAAAAGAGAATATTTAGCTCTAATTACTAGGCAGAAATGAAGCAATACTGTTTTAGAAACTTTATCCTATTGAGAAAAATGCCTTTTAAAAATGATTCATTTTTATTTTATGAGTATGAGTGTTTTGCTTACATGTATGTATATATACCATGTATATAGTACCCAGAGACCATAGATGAAGGAATAGAATTTCATAGGACTGTAGTTAAAGACAGTCATGAAATACCAAGTGGATGCTGGGAACAAAAGCCTGGTCCTCGATCAGTAAGAGCTTTTAGCCATCTCTCCAGCGCCCTCCAAATGCCTTCCCTTCATGCTGAATGACACAGAGTCTGCGTTGAATGAAGTGCTGGGGAGATGGATGGAGTCATTAGTAAGCACTGTACTCCTGAGGCCTGTATCCTCCTTAAAGCAATAATTCTCTCATGGAAACATCATAGAACCAATGCTAGGGAATATATAAATGTTAGCTGACATATGAAATAGATTAAGTAGAAATTCAGGGTTTGTGAGATCAGTTAGAATTTGTTTGAACAACACTAAGTCCATAGAATTGAGTTTGGACTAGGTTTATTTGTAAGACAGGAGAATGTGACATATGGGAAAAAGAATCTTGAGGTTTAATGAAAACGTTAAGAGAGAGAGAGGGAAAAAAAAAGAATCTGAACTCTGCTGCTGACTTGGGAGGCCATGGGGAAATCGCTTTTGCATCCTCAGTTCCAGTCTGTTCATCCGCAAAATCATTCTAGGGAATAATAAAATGCAGAGAGTTTGCACATCAGTCAAGAGGGGCTAAAAACACTGTCATAATTGAAGCGCCTCTGGCTCCATAGGGTTACATGGAGCATTATTCTTCCTTCAAGCCACCTTTTCACAGGGGCAGCAGGGTAGGCCAGTCCTGTCCTTGCTCTGGTGTCCTCCTGTCACCATGTTGAATGTGTTTTGTCTCCAAGATGAGAGCCCCAAAGGAAGGTCTCATGTCAGCAACTAAACATTCAGATTGAAGTAGTGGGACCACAACTCATTGGCCAGAAGTTATCCCATCACCACATGGTCCAGAAGTGCAATAATGTCTGATGTATGCCATACAGGAAAACAATTTTTAATCAGTCTTGATGCTCACCACAGGTAAGTTCTAAACAACACATGTACAGTACTCACTCACGAGTCCCAGTAGATATCAGCTCTTGGAGTCACTAAGAAGAAAATCATGAATTTTCCAGTAAACACCAAATACTCTCTAGCAATTACTTTAACACGTGTAAAATGTAAATTCTTCTAGCACGTTATTATTGCTATTTTATATGTAAGGAAACACACCAAGGAAACTCAGTTATCTTTCAACCTGCATAACTTGTAGATGTTCTTTAAGATACATTTAACTCCAGGGCCAGAGTTACTGTGCAGCCTTCCACAATTCTCCTTTTAAGATGATGATCTGTGTGAAAACATGGTTTAGTTAGTTCTTAATTGTTCTGACTTTTTATAAAAAAAACAACAACAGTATTTTAGTGTATGTTTATAAACTAAATTTATAGCCTGTGTTGGTATAATATGTTTCTGTCTACCTATTACCTTCAGGTAAGTTCTATAGATTGAGAGATACACAGCCAAACTGGCAGCAGAATGTGGTATAGTGCTTCAACTGTTACTCATGTGGCACTGGTTTTGAAGGCATGACAGATGCAAGGTGGAGGGGGTCATGGAGAATAACCGGGCTCAGGCAATGTGTGGCAGGATGAAGGCACTGTGAAGAAGTTCCCGAGAGGACATTGTGTGAGGTTTCAGTTACGGTGGAGATTCTAGGATATTGGAGATATCAGGATTGTGGGACATCTGTTGAGGAGAGCTGAAAGTGGAGAATGGAGCAGGCCTAAGACAGACAGTGCATGTAGGGTGCCAGAGCTGGTGAGGTAAGTCTGCCCAAGCCTCTTGGATCCAGCTGATTTTTTGACAAGCTCCTGATGCCGGACATGGAATTGCAGGATTTGATCTTTACTCTTCTGGACTTTTGATTTGATCATTACCTGCTGTGCTCCATTTCTTCCATTTTTAAGTAGAAAAGTTTACTCTGTGCTATTACATTTTGGAAGTATGTAATTTGAATTTTCATTTCATAGTAGCTTATGGTTAAGAGTCTTTGGACTTCAAAATGTGGGAAATTTAAAGATTTTGGAGATTTTTTTTTAAAGTTGAAATTACTCTTTATTCTTTGAGAAACATGAGACCTTAAGGACAAGGAATATAAGACCTTAAGGACAAGGAATATAAGACCTTAAGGACAAGGTTTAAAGTGATATATTTATGTGTAAAATTGAGAAGGGGTGTAAGAGTGATGAATAGTTTGCTAGTCAACTTAGCATAATAGAGAATTATTTGTGAAGAAAGTATCAATGGAGGCTTATCTAAAGGTTGGCTTATAAGCATGTCTGTAGCAGCTTGTCTTAATTACTTAAACTGGCATGGAAAGGCCTGTCCACTCTGGGGGGCACCATTCCCTATTAGGAGTAGAGAAAGAGCTGAGTATGGCATTCATTGATAGTTCTCTTCTGACTATGGGCAGGTGAACAGTAGTTCTCTGAAGCTCCTACTGCTGTGACTTTCTTGCCATGGTGGCCTGAAATGTGGAATTATGAACCAAGTAAGCCAGCTCCACCTAAGCTGCTTTTGTCGGGGTGTTTTTTCATGAGAGAAAGGAAAACTAAGGCTGTTTTCCTGAGAATTTTGATTGTAGAAGGCAGGGAGGATGCCATGGATAGATTCACTGTTTTGATTAGTGTCTTGGAGAGATTGCTATTTTTTTTTTAAAAAAAAGGTGAATTTATGTTAGCAGAGAACTGGAGACAAATAATATAGGCCAGGAAGATTTAAATTAATTTTAGTAAATTATGATTAAGAGTTGGCATAAATAATAATATAGTAAAGTGAATAAAGATGTGAACTATGTCAATGATCTCTTATCTCGTAATTTCTGTTTCCCTTTTTCTCTCTAATAGGTCTTGTTTTCCTTAGGATACTTTCAAAGTTAGCTCCCTCTGTTAATTGTCTTAGGGTTTCTATTACTGTGGTGAAACACCACGACCCAAAACAACTTAGGGAATAAATGGCTTATTTCATCTTACACTTGTAGGTAAAAGTCCATCACCTAGCCGGGCGGTGGTGGCGCATGCCTTTAATCCCAGCACTCGGGAGGCAGAGCCAGGCGGATCTCTGTGAGTTCGAGGCCAGCCTGGGCTACCAAGTGAGTTCCAGGACAGGCACAAAGCTACACAGAGAAACCCTGTCTCGAAAAACCAAAAAAAAAAAAAAAAAAAAAAGTCCATCACCTGAGGGAAGTTATGGTAGAAACTTAAGCCAGGAACCTGGAAGCAGGAGCTGTTTAAAGGTTATAGAAATGCTGTTTACTAGTTTGCTTCTCATGGTTTGCTCACCCTGACTTATTTAGCATTTCTGAGCACATACCCAAGGGTTGCACCACCCAAAGTGAGCTGGGCCCTCCCATATCAATCATTAAGAAAATGTACCACATGCATACCCACAGGCTAATCTGGTGGAATAGAGTACAATTGAGTCTGCCTATCTATCTATCTATCTATCTATCTATCTATCTATCTATCTATCTGTCTGTCTGTCTGTCTGTCTGTCTGTCTGTCTGTCTGTCCGTCCGTCCGTCCGTCCGTCCGTCCATCCATCCATCCATCCATCCATCCATCCATCCATCCATCCATCCATCCATCCATCCATCTATCTATCTATCTATCTATCTATCTATCTATCTATCTATCTATATCTATCATATGATAGATATATATATGGAGTGAGAGAGAGAAAGGGGATTTATTAGAATGACTTACAGTCCAGCTAGTTCCACAATGGCTACCTACCAATGGAAGTTCCAATAATTCAGTAGTTGTTCAGTTCATGAGGCTGAATGTTTTAGCTGATCTGCAGTATACACTGGAATCCGGAAGAAATGGGCTCTAATGCTAGTGAAGGAATGGACTTGCCAATGACATTGAGAGCAAGCAGGCAAGGACAGTAAGCTTTTTTTCTTCCATGTCTTCCATGTGCTTTTCATAGGCTGCCAGTAGAAAGTGTGGCCCAGACTAAAGATGGAACTTCCCACCTCAAAGGATCCAGATTAAAAGTGTATTTTTCCACCTCAAATTATGTAGATTAACAGTGGATCTTCTCACTTTAAATGATTTAGTTAAGAAAAAACTCCCTCACAGGAGTGTCCAGCTTCTAGGGTTTTAGTTAATTCTAGATGTAGTCAAGTTGACAACCAAGAATAGCCATCACAAGTCCATCCATGTCAACTTGACACACAATCATGTCTCCTTTAGTCAAACTGACTTTCCAACTGAAAACAATAACCAGGACATAATTATGACTAAAGTGACACAGTATCACATACACAATAGCAAGCACATTATGTATTAAACCAAGGAATAATTATGCCTTATATGATATAACTATTCCTCATACAATTGAGAACACATGAATTTTAGAATAGGTGACAATGACCCTTGAGGGACATTGTTTTAGTATCTCAAACTTAACTATGGTAATTCAGATAGTCTCTTAATTGATGTTATATTACATGATAAAGAAATCAAAGAAAAAACAAATATATGTACAAATATATTCTTGACAAAATATGACAGAAACACTCATGTCAATTTCAATCCTCATTTCTAAAACTGGTCACATGGCTTTAACTTGTATTTATAACTACCTTCCTCTACTACCAACTCTGTATTTCCTTCACCCTCAGCAAGCACCTCAGCAAATCTTGGCTCTTTTCCTGGAGGAGTGACCCACAAGTTCAATACTAAAGGGTCTCTGCCCTTTGTCATCTTGCCTGGATTAGGTTGTTGTAGTTTCCCATTGACTTTAATCACAGGCCATGGTAGCACCAAGAGATACCCCAAAGGATCTGCACTCCAGACATAATCCTTCTTAACTCCATTGTGGAGAAACAATCCAATTTCCCCTTGGTAATCTGGATTATTCACTCCTCCTAACATTGTTATTCCTTTTTTCCAGCCTATTGGCTTAAGGGCAGTAGAAGGTCAAAGTGGCCAGGGGAGCATCTAAGCTTTCCATTCAATGGAATGTTTGTTCTCTCTTCCGGCAAGAGCACCTCCCCCTTGCACCAAAGCTTCTAGGTCATGGGAACACAGAAGCAAAATTGTCCTAGTGGGTCACTATGGGTGACAGTGTTTGGAGCTATCCTTTTTTCCACTTCTCTATTTCTGGACCTGTGGATCCTGGCTAAGGGAGAAACCATACCGTGTAGCTGATGCAGATTGAAAGCACATACTCCCTTCTGGAGAATCTGCCAGGCTGCTGCCACCTCATAGGCATTGTTACACTGTCTTCAAAAAGCCCTTCTGTCTTTGTATCAGACCAAATGCTTCAATACTGTGGGGAACATGCTAAGACTCCATGACTGAGGGCCTGCTGTCACACTTCTCTGGCTGTCAGGTGAGTTCCGTGACAGATCAACACTGTGTGGAATGCTATGACAGTGGATAAGGCCTTCCATAAGTCCACTGATGGTATTATTGACAGAAACACTATGTGCAGGAAAGGCAAATACATATCCAGAGAAAGTATCTGCTCCAGTAAGTGCAGCTGATGTTTTCTCCAGTCCTGCCTGGCCTACGGTCAGGACAAATCTCTCTCACCTGCCAGTCTCCCAGCTGCTCAGACCCAACTGAGTAAACACACAGAGACTTATATTGCTTTCAAACTGTATGGCTGCAGCAGGCTTCTTGTTATCTAGTTCTTATATCTTAAATTAACCCATATCTATTAGTCTATA
This sequence comes from Peromyscus maniculatus bairdii, assembly GCF_049852395.1. Taxonomy (NCBI): domain Eukaryota; kingdom Metazoa; phylum Chordata; class Mammalia; order Rodentia; family Cricetidae; genus Peromyscus; species Peromyscus maniculatus. The sequence goes on from NC_134854.1 coordinate 68,228,358, forward strand.
AGTTGCCACGTGGCTTGTGGCTTACTGGAACCTTACATCTCACTTTCCATGGCAGTGGCTGGCAGTGTCTCTCTGCCTCAGCCTTCCACTTCCCAGAATTCTCCTCTCTCCTTGTTCCACCTATACTTCCTGCCTGGCTACTGGCCAATTGGTGTTTTATTTATTAACCAATCAGAGCAACACATGTAACATACAGAACATCCCACAGTAAGTAAGGACAAACAGTAGTCCTTTCCATGGAGAAAGTGGTCCAATGTAGTCAACCTACCATCAGGTTGCTGGCTGGTTACCCCAGGGAAAGTTGCCATATCTGGGGCTCAGTGTTGGTTTCTGCTGTTGGCAGATTTGGCACTCAGCAACAGTTGTAGCCAGATCAGCCTTAGGGAGTGGCAGTTCATGTTGTTGAGCCCATGCATAAACCCTATATCTGCCACCATGGCCACTTTGTTCATGAGCCCATTGGCCAGTGTCAGGGATGGCTTGGGTAACTTGATGACTGCTCCCAGAATGAGTCATCCTATCTACTTGTCCTCAGCTGAAGCCACCTTTTGATGAGCATTGTGTGATTTTGTGTAAGAATTTCAGACATGGGTGAATGGATGGATGGATGGATGGATGGATAGATAGACAGATAGATGGAGATAAAGAGAGAGATAGATACAGAGATAGGTAGATAGATAGATATAGAGGTAGTTAGATAGTGCCCAATTAATTAAAGAATAAAATTAGGGATCAGGGGTCTGGATCTACTTCTCTGTGATTGGCACATGGTTTTCAAATATGGCTGTCCTGAGTTTCTTCTCTTCCCTCTACATAGACACTCACAGCGTCTCACATAAACAATCATAGTCCACTTCGCTTTCCCTTGAATTAAGGTTTCCTCCAAATTTGTTTTGATTAGGAAAATGTAGATAGAATTGGTGCAGAGCCATTTCCGCCTGTATTTTAAGAGGACTCCCCACTTGTGCTTCCTCCCTTTTGGGAAGAGGCCTCTGGGTAAGAAGTCTGGTTTCTCTAAGGCCTCAATACTCTGAAACCTAGAGACAGCGGTATGCAGAGGCCACATGGAAGCTTGGTCCAGCCCCTAGCTGTACTACATACAAACAAGGCACTGAGGATTGGAGCAAAGAAGTCATTTGAATGTCTCAGCCCCAGAAAATCTTATGTGGGACAGAAGAACCCCCAGTCTGAGCCCAGCCTGGATTGTGGCACTTGAGAAGTAATGAATTATACCACATTTATTTTAGGGTGGTTAATATTCAGTATGCAACAAGTGTGTCCTCGCATCCTATGGCAATGTGCAGAGACAAAGAGATGGCCTCTCCCTCTGGCAAGTGATTCTTTCTAGGATTCCCTTACTTAGAAAATTTCTCTTCGAGTATCTTAGGTTATGACTGGAGCCCAGAACACAGGTCAGTTCTGGGAGTAGCTGGAAAAAATGTTCTGGTACTTTCTGTGCTTACATAGGAGGTAGATCTTCCAACAATAGAGAAGAATGGGAAGGCAGGACTTCACAGTTCCTGAGTGAAAAACCGATGGTGTGGCCGCATCTGGGAACAGCACACTGAGATTCAAGGTGAGGTGGAACTCTACAGTGATGTGAAGCGCAGTGGAGAAGCCTAGGACACACAGCTGCCCGTGAGTTCCAGGAAGACAGTTGCAGAGGGTTAGCTCTTGGCTAGCAAGCACTGCAGAGTCTTTCAGTAAGTTAAAGCCTGCAGTGCCCATAGGCTTTAACAATCAAGGAGGCACCGATGGCCTGGGAAATAAATGTAATGATCTAGTAAAGCTGGAAATCGAATCATCGTGAGAGGTGGATGGGTGACAGAGGAGAGCGGAGCGGCAGTGGTTTGGAGCATAAACCTCAGACAGGGTTGGCTGCTCAGCTTGGAGATAAAAAGAGACTTTAAAAGTGGAAGAGAGCAGGCTCTGCTTTTATGCAACTGAATTCTAAGTAGTTTGTCCATTAAGTGCTCGCCCTGTGTGGATCATGAGTTCCTTCACAGTGTGGCGCTCAGAACAGAGTTCTGGCCTGGCACATCTGCAGTACCTGCTAGGGGAGGGTTGTCAACTTGCATACTAACAGGAAGAAAGCAAAGCAGGGGAGACAGAGTGGAGTGATGCAGGAGTGATGCAGAGTGGAGTGAAATGGGGAGAGGTGATGGGACACGGGGGCGGGGGATTTTGTTTAAACTGACATGCCCAGAGAACAGCTCGTGATCTGAAACCCCTGGAAGGATGGGATGCATCTGCAGAGGAGCAAGCAGTAGCAAAGGCGCAGATGCTGGGGAGCATGGATGCAGCCTGGATTGTGGATGAAAACCATGCCGACTCTCCAGCCCCACACCACCCATGCAGCAGAGACCGAGGAGTGGCCAATTCCTGGAGGTAGAAAGGCTGCCACACATACATTTATTGGTGTGAATTGAGACTGCAGAGGCACATGGGTGTTTTAAAAACCACACCCACGATACTGGGCCTGAGAACTTACTTATTACACCAGGGGATATTTGACAGAGGAGCTGAGAGAGTATGGGTGGGAGAAGAATGGAGGCTGGGTCCATCATGACACAGCCAAAGACTCTTATTTTGGGAGCAGTGGGGATGCTGGGTGACAGAAATCTTAACAGGGTCGCATTGGAAGCAGTATGAGAACAGACTGAAAGAGGTAAGACAAAAGCCAGGAGAGCAGTTAGAGGCCCTGGAGCGAGCTGCAGGTGAGGGAGGTGTGGCAGCAGTGAGTGAAACAGGAGACATGGGTGGCAGACTTACCCAGAGGTGGGTGCTATCTTACATCATGCTCCCCAGGAAGCAGGAGACAGAGGACGGGGTGGGAATTTAGGAGGTGATTACTGTGCAAGAATGTGGAAAGCAGGATTGATCACGGGAGGCACTGGCTGCCCTCCTGTTTGCCAATCTAGACCTCTGACCACCCATCCACACAAGCCTTCATCTGGACCCAGCCTCTCCCCTTCACGTCTGAGCTGGATTGAACTCTACAGCACCTTCTCTGTCCTGTGACACTCAGCTACCTGCTCCTGGTACCTTCTCTCCTGTCTGCAGCTGATTTCTGTTCCTTACCTTTTCAATACATTCAATTCACATAGAGCCTTATCCACACAATTCTGAAACCTCTTGAGCTCTGCTGAAGCCTCCTCAACACTTTGTCGCCATTCTGTAACCCACATACATACATATGTACAGATATATTTTCTGTGTGTTATGTGATGTGCTAGTTAGTATTAATTATTAAGGTTGAAATAAAAAGAAGTTGTCTTTACCTAGACAGGGTGACCAAGAAATCAGGATTGCCTGGCAAATGGCTGCCCTTGAAATGAGCACAACATGGAGAGGAACTCAATAGGTCTGACACTGGGGGAAATCCCAAGCGCCCCTGTTTCTCACATGGCCTTTTCATAAGGTAACTTGCTCAAATAAGGTACTTTGCTCAAAACCACAAGCTAGAATCAGCATCAGAGCCTACACCCATGTTTGCAGGCTCTCAAAATTCTAGTCTGTTCTGGAACAGGGTGAGAACTCCTGCCCTTGGCTGTCTCTGTAAAGACAACACAGAAGACTGGAGCACGCGATAGTGCTACTTCAGCACTCGATGGTGCTACTGCAGCCCCCATGTCTCATGAGGAAGCTGCTCCACTATGGTAGCATTACCATTTCTAGGGTGTGTACTTTAAACTTCATGGGCAAACTCAGGACATCTTCAGTATTATTGGCTAATCATGAGTGTGTCCTTTTCTTGAGGCTGGATTATTGCATCAGCCAAAAAAGTACATACCAATCAAACATGAGGACCAGGGTTCAAATGCCCTGCACCCATGGGAAATTACATCTGCCATCCTAGCACTGGGAAAGTAGATAGGAAAGGATCCCTGAGATGGGCAGACTGGGCATCCTGGCCCAAGAGTGAGCTCCAGGGATAGTGAGAGACCCTGTCTCTGAAAGTAAGGGGGACAGGGAGGGCCTGGGAGACAGCACAGTGGGGAAGAGCACATAATGCCCTGGCAGAGAACCCGAGTTCCCAGCACCCAGGTCAGGTAGCTCACAACCTTCTGTAACTACCGCACTATAGAATCCAGTGCCCTCTTCTGGCCTCAACAGGCATTGCACCCACCTGTACATAACCACACACGTCTAAATAAAAATAAAGTCTTAAAACCCAAAAGAGGAACTTACTGCATTGCCCTCCTGTCTGGTCTGCAGTGAGGCAGTTGCCTGAACATTCTGGCAAAGAGCAAATGATCTATCTAAAATGACCCAGAGACCAAAGAAAAATATTTAACACCAAGACTGCTTCCAAACTCTAAGCATCACAGTCTGTGGCAGGGCAAGCTATGAAATCCACAATTTCATTCTGTCCCTATCTGTTTTTTGGCTGCTGTTGGCACTAAAGGAAGCACCAAACTGCTAACAAGTGTCAAATGCCTTAGGAACCAGAGGTTACAGTATTTGGAAAACACAACATAGCTACAAATAATTTGTGTGTTATAGGATTTAAGCATTTTTATTGTTTCCAAGTAAGAATGAAGTAATCATAGACCTACCAGCCACTCCCTGCCCAGTGCTTTCACTTCCTTAATGCAAGAAGGAAAACATTCTGAAAAATATATGAGCAGATATGGTTTTCTGCATATTTAAAATGAAATTGCTCAATCCATCAAGATATTTTCCCTAAGAGAACTGATTGGAAGGGGTGACGTGTGTCTCTTGCTTTTGAGAGAAGCCAGAGCAGTACTGTAAATTGACTCTTATTTTCTGAGCTGTCTGTTTGGGAGGAAGTTTTTAGTATTCCCCTCTCAGGGATGCTTTGGTGATTTTCCATTCTATAGGATTTCTCCCCTTACCCAGCGGCTCAGTGCCCCTTCTTCCATATGTCTGCTCCTCTCTTCAGTACCAAGTGTTTGCCTGCTCTCCCTTCCCAGGCTGTGTTCCTGCCACACCCATGCTATTCATTCTGAGTCTCCTGTGATACTGTCATTAGGTTGACTTACTGGAACTTTCCATCCTCCTTCTCTGTCTACATAGAAACAAGCTTCCATTTTGAAATATACCACAAGGTCTGGGGTGATGGCTGAGCAGTTAAGAGCACTTGCTGCTTTTCCAGAGGTCCAGACTTTGGTTTCTAGTACCCATGTCAAGCAGCTCACAACCTCCTGTAACTCCAGCTCCAGGAGACCTAATGCCCTCTTCTGGCCTTTGCAATTACCTGTGCACACATGACTGCATCCACACAGATTCATACATACACATAAATAAAATTCATAATAAAAAACAATGGACTCTCCAAATGAGAGGCCAGCAAAATGGCTCCGTGTGCAAAGGCACTTACCAGTTCCCACAGGTTGTCCTCTTACCTCCACATGCTGACCATAACATGCACACGTTCACCAGTGGGTGCATAATAAGGAAATAAAACACAGTACACTTTTTCTGATTTCCCAACGAGAACATGAAGCTATGAAAGGCATCTTTGCAACCCTAGCACCACTTTACTTGCCTCCATGCAAAAGCTAAAATGGGTAGAATTCCTGAAGTGTAGCAATGACAACTTGAACCTCAATATTCAATGAAATGTCAACATGCATGCATCTACCTAAAAATCACAAGATGAGTCTGAATAACTAGTGAGGTTAGGAAGTAAGAGAGTGGGCAAAAGAAGCCCAGATAGAAGCTTGTAGAAAGATGATGGGCACCAGCCCCAAGGAGATCCTCCCCACCCCACCCCTCACTCTACCCTACCCCACCCCAGGACCAAACCAGGACAACCTGAGAAGAGAAGTACATGCTGAGAGTCTTCAGTCATAACCCAAATTATACGTAAACCTTCATGAATCCTTGGTGACAAAAATAAAGGACTGAATAGACAAGTGAATAGTGAAGAAAGCAGAATTCTTCCTCACAGAAGAGTTAAAATTAATAAGGAAGGGATGACAGGGACAGAAAAAGAAACCATTGGAGACATGGGGTGATGGGTGCTGCGGGCCTCCTCCGTGTATGCATGTGGAAATGAGTGAGTAGAAGCTCACAGTGAAAGGGAGCTGGCATAGCCGTGGGGTATCTCAATGAAGAGTTAATCAGGGGCTTGGGACAGCTTGCAGTCAGTCAAGCGCTTGCTGTGCAGCATGAAAACTGATTTTTAGTTCTAGGTGTGGTGTTGCCCATCTATAATCCCAGCCCTGGAAAAGAGACAGGATCCCTGGGGTCTGCTGGCCAGCCTACCCTACCTACTAGCTAGTTCTAGATCCAATGAGAGACCCTATCCTAAAAATCAAGATGCGGAGTCCCTCAGAAAAGACAATTGAGGTTGGCTTCTGGCCTCCACATATGAGCACAAAATGTGCATGCATACCTACTTGTACACACAAGCACCTGCACACTGCATGTACACACACACACACACACACACACACACACACACACACACACACAATTAATTACAAAGGAAGTGCCCCTGATGATAACTCTTTAACCAAGTGATCCCTTCAGCTACTTACTCAGCAAAGAGATAGTGTCTTGACTCCAACTAAGACAAAGCACAGGATAGTTACATGATAACACTGACACATTGTCTTTAAGACATTTCCTCCCAAATCTGCAACCTCAATTTGAAGAATATTCTTTTTTTTCCTAATTTTTTGAGACATGATTTCTCTATGTAGCCCTGGCTGTACTGGAACTCACTTTGCAGACCAGGCTGGCCTCAGATTCACAGAGATCCACCTGCCTCTGCCTCTTGAGTGTGGGGATTAAAGGCATGTGCCACCACCTCCCTGCTAAACTGAAGAATATTCTATGAGCTACTTGGCCATTATTCTTCCAAAGTGCAAGGGACAGAAAAGTAGGGGAAAGAGGGGCCATCTAGATGGAGAAGCCTGTGGTGACACACAGTTCACAGTCAACAAAAGGCCTGGACTGGCTCCTGGACCAGAAGAAAGCCATTGGCAGAAAAACTACTAATACCTGAAATAAGTGCAAGGCATGACTTCAAGTCCTTATGTGTACCTAACACTTGTTTTGTTTTTCTCTCCCATTTCTTATTATAATAAAATGTATTTATTCTATGTGTTTTTCAAATCATGTATCTTGATCCCACTCATTCCCTGTCCCATTGCATTGCCCTCTGCCCAGGCACCCCACCCCCCAAATAAAACAAAATTCAAGAGAAAAATAATGAAGAAAATAAAATGGGAAAGATTTTTTTAAAGGGGGGAAGAAATTAAGAAAATATCATCATGGAAGCTTCAGTGTGACCCAACAAGTCACACCACATACCCTTGTCCATACATCTCTACTTGCAAAGTGTTCATTGGTCTGGTTTGAGACCCCTGGTCTCCACTACTTGTTTGATGCTGGGTCCCCACTAGGAATCTTCCTGGACATCCTACTGGCACTCTCTGTTGTGGAGATCCTGCAGCTTTGGGTCTGTGGGTCAGGTCCTTTCACATGCTCCAGCAGATTATAGAGGGGATAGATGTTGGGGCAGGACAAGTCATAACCCTGGGTCTGGGCCTGGGCAGCTATAGGCTTGGTCCTCCAGATGGGAAATAGGGACCGCTCTCTCTGGGTCGCAATTTCAGGTGTGGCTCACCTATACCTGTGCTAACAATGTTGGCTCTATTGTGTTGCCCTGACAAGGTGCAGGGCCTGCTCTCCTGAATGTTGCAGCTGATGGGAGTCAGGAATGGCTCTCCCACTGTTATGACCACAGGGCCATCTCTCTCACCTGCCTCCAGTGTTGATGGGGGAGGAGGGAGGAGACACTTCTTCCCTGCCCATGTCACCACAAGACAGATGGGTATGGAGACAGCTCTCCCCTGGCCACAGTTTTAGGGCTGGCTCTCCCACACTTGTGATACTTGAATACTTGTACACAGCATGTTGGCTTCCTAGCTTTGACAATTGTACCATTGTCCTGGACGATAGTAACAACAGGAAAAGATGACAGGCATTCAGGAAACATGTGCAGTCTTAAAATCTTTGCTGTAGCTTTAGAATGATTAAAGAGCAGATTGTATTGAATTTCAGGGCTTCTATGAGATTAGAATGCTGTATTTAGCACGTAGATAACATGGTTGAGTCTTATGATTTTAAGCCTGTTTTTATTTTGCTATGAGTGGGGCCATTGTCCAAGGCCGTGGTATGCTTCTTTTTGGAATGGTCCTGCCCCGGCAGTGTTATGCTGTTTTGTTAGTAATCAGCTTCACCTGAAGCCTGTACACAGCTGCCACCTAAATTTGCAAGTTCAAATCTGTCACTGTGAATTCTCTTTGCCTTATTTCCCCAGTTAGCCTTTGCTGCATAACAAATCACCCCCAAACTCAGTGGCTTAAAGTAAGAGTGGACACTCACTATTGTGACTCTGGTGGCCCATGGCTTAGGCCTTTTGTAAAGTAGTGATCAAGGTGTCCTCTGGGCAGGAAGATCTGAAACTCCCTTGAGACTGACAGGTTGACTTCTAAGATGGTTGCAGATTGCACATCTGCAAGAGGTTGGAGCTGATGCTAGGAGAGTTCACCTCTCCACAGTGAAGCTTGAGTGATTTCAAGAGAAGGCAGCTATCATGTCACAGGCCTGGAATATCACAGATCTGAAAGCCAGGAAGATGGGCTGTTACCAGGCCCAATGTGGAGCCTGCCACCTGCCTCAGCAGATAGGTCCTGCCCACCTGTCCTCCTGTTGTTGACCAATCCATCTTATCTACTCATGTGAAGCACAGAACTGCAAGAGCTTCAGATACAGAGGATGCCCCCACACTTGTCTTCTCAAGGGGCCCTCCTAATGGTCATGGTGCTTCTAGTATGGTGAGGCAAATGGTGTTAGTTGCCTTCCTCCCATGGTTATCTGAAAGAAAATGGCTCCTAAAGGGAGTGGCACTATCAGGAGGTGTGGCCTTGTTGGAGGAAGTGTATCACTGTGGGGGCGGGGTTTGAGGTCTCTTTTGCTCAAGTTTACATCAGTGTGACTGTCAGTCAACTTTCTGTTGCCTCTGAGTCAAGATGTAGGACTCTCAGCTCCAGTACCACATCTCCCCGCATGCTGCCATGCTCCCCACCATGATGATAATGGACTGAATCGCTGAAACTGTAAGGGAGCCACCATAATTAAATGTTTCCTTTATAAGAGTTGTCATGGTCATGGTGCCTCTTCACAGCAATAGAAACCCTAAGACATCCGCATACTGTTCTTGTCTGATATTCCATTGGTATTGCTTTAACCTAGTTGTTTCCATGACCATGTCTAAGAAGCTGTCTAATGTTCATGATCTGCTGCATCAGAATCATCTGGAATGCTTTGTTTAGACAAAGACTCCATGAGATTTTACATTTCTAAAAGAATTTTGGGGTGCTGCTCATGGCCACCTGCTCTGAACCTTTGCATTTGGGTCTTAATAACAAGAACTCTGCCTGTGGCAACAGATGGGAGGGTTTGAGGGATGCAGGAAGAAAATGTGAAGAACATGTGTGACACAGTTGTAAATCACACCAGGCTCATCACGGGCATTTACTGTCCTTTTTTCAGCCTACCTGATGGGCAGTTGTCTAAAACCATGAAACACACTGCAATGAAGAACTAGGGATCAGGCTACACGTGTCTCTTGGCTGAGATCATATTTCACACTGGGCTGCCCTGCCATCCCTAGGCCAGGTCTGGGTCTGCACGGTTGCCTGGAAAGCAGCTGCCTTCCCAGAGATTGTGCCTGACAGGGGAAGGTGCAAGCCAGGACCAGGGAAACCATCTTAGTTGTAGAAGCTGAGGATACAGGATGACCACGAAGACTGGCAGAACCATTCATGCTCCCTGCTGGCATTGTCCATTGAAAAGGTCCTCTACATGCTGTGGCACTTAAAATGGAAAGGATGGCAGGACAGAGAGCCAGAGGCTATGTGGGCTCTTAGGGTTGGGTATTGCTGAGCTTCCATCTGCTTGGGTTCTCACAAAAGATCAAGGACCAAGACAGAGTGTGGGTGCCAGGCAAAATGGGTGAGGGTTTCCTATTCATGGAGGGGAGGGAAGAAGGAAGGGAGGAAGGGAGATAGACATATAGGAAGACAGACAGACAGACAGACTGACTGACAGACAGAGATGTATATTGAGGGGGGAGGGAGAGGAAAGAGCAAACAAAGAGAGGAGAGAGACAGGAAGGGAGAATTAGTGCTCCTCTCCCCACTTTCCCAGCACAGCCACCTCAGAGGTGATTTTCATTGTAACAAATTATCTTTGAGGACAAGAGCACATTCTAAATCTGTGACAGTTCAGAACCATGTAAAAGGAATTACTTTTCTGTCTCATTAAAATAAGAGAATTAATTTAAGCTATTCAGTTATATTCAGTTACATCTAAAGACCTGGAACAATTTTTCTTGTTTTTCTTTAAGAAAATATAATGAAAGAAAAAATAATGAGCTCTTCTTGATATCAGTGTGTGTTGCGGGGTGGTATTGCTTTGTTTTTTAATTACTCATTTTTAAAGGCAATAAGAGGAGAGATATGAGTTTTGAGAAGTGAAACACAATGTTCCTAACATTTCCTCTTTAGATAAGAATTTGTACAAGATTATTGAAACAAATCTGGCCGGCATACATGTAACTATGGTGGTGGCATGTGGAGCTATGATCGTAGGGGTGGGGCTCACAGAGTGAGGAAGTCACAGGCCCCTGGTCGTCTGGAGCCTTCATCTACAACCATAATTAAATTGAGTTGTGGTAAGCAAACAAAGTAATAAGATAAAATAGTTTTAGGTAGATGAATGAATGGATAGACAGACAGACAGGTAGGTAGGTTTAACTTTAGCTTTGGTAGACATTCCTTGGAGAAGCCTGTGAGCCACAGCCTCCAAGGGGTACATGCCTATTTGTCTGGTTATTTTCATAATCAGGCTCATGTTTGTGCATATGTGTGCTGGTGAGTACTGGATTATGTGTGAGGAATGCTCTAGAAAGAAACAGCAGTGTTGGCACCGGCTCTGATGAAAGAAGGGATGATCTGAGGAACTGAGGTGGGTGGACTGAGAGGCAGAGCAATTGTGCTTTGATATGACCTTGAATCTCTGAAGAGGCTTTGTTTTTATTATGCTTTGAAAAGGGAAACTCACTATTTTATTACTTTTCCATCCATCTTTCCTCTTTGCAGTTTTTAAAAGCTGACAGTATTTAGCATTAAGGTCAGGTTTCCTCTGCCAATGAACTCAACATCACTTTGTCCTGGTTTGATTATCTGTTGCTGTGACACTGCCCAAAACCAACTCAGGAGAAGTGTTTATTTTAGTTTACAGATTACAGCTCCTTATTAAGGTAATCCAAGGTGGTAACTCAAGGCAGGAACCTAAAGACAGGAACCTGGAGGCAGGAACCTGGAGACAGGAAACTGGAGACAGGATCCTGGAGGCAGAAGCTGATGCAGAAGACATCAAAGAGTGCTGTTTACTGGCTTGCTTCCTGTGGTTTGCTTAGATTGCTCCCTTATAGTACCTAGGACTTCCCAGGGATGGCATAATCCACCATTAATCAAGAAAATGCCCCCACAGACTTGCTTGCAGGTCAGTTTGATGGAGGCAATTCCTTAACTGAGATTCTCTCTTTCTCCAGGCAACTCTATTTTGTGTTGTTTTAAAAACAAACAAGCAACAATCCACTAGCCAATCCAGCTTTCCCTCCAAAAGCTATGAGGCCATTAGTTTTTTCTCACTCTTATTTTCTTGTGAGTATACAGTTAAACTTATTAAATGCGGCTTCCATTTCCACATTACAACTGATTTTAGCAAATTATCACTTGTCTCTTGCTGCTGTCAAATCAAGGAAGAATACTCGCTTTTCTTGGGAGAGTATTAGCACCACACCTCCCCTCCCCAGCACTGATTGTTCCTCTCTGTGAGGTCCTGTCTCTTCATGTTCGTTAGTCAAAACAAAAAGCTGAAAGAGCTTGAGCAGATGTGAGAACCAGGCTGTTTCTTCAGCCAGCTGCTAAAAACATTTGAAAAAATGTAATATGATACCAGCCCTCTCACTGTTTTCTTTTTGTTTTGGAAAATGTAGTTACTTGATCAAGTTATTCCTCTTACCAAGACATGGATGCTTAGTTATTATCATTTTAAATAATACCTTCCCAGGGATGGCACTTTAAATCAAGTAATGACCAGATGTTTCTGTTGCTCTTATTTTAATCTTTTTTTTTTTTTTTTTTTTTTTTTTTTTTTTTTTTTTTTTTGGTTTTTCGAGACAGGGTTTCTCTGTGTAGCTTTGCGCCTTTCCTGGGACTCACTTGGTAGACCAGGCTGGCCTCGAACTCACAGAGATCCGCCTGGCTCTGCCTCCCGAGTGCTGGGATTAAAGGCGTGCGCCACCACTGCCCGGCTTTTTTAAAAGCTTTTTTTTTTTTTTTTTTTTCCAAGACAGGGTTTCTCTGTGTAGTTTTGGTGCCTGTCCTGGATCTCACTCTGTAGCCCAGGCTGGCCTTGAACTCACAGAGATCCACCTGCCTCTGCCTCCCGAGTGCTGGGATTAAAGGCGTGCGCCACCACCGCCGGGCCTCTTATTTTAATCTTAATAAGGTAAATAACAATTAATATTTAAAGATCTCTTCAAAGGTCATGAGGCCAGGATGTTTTACAAGACCAGAAAGAAATGGAAAGTAATGTGGATCCATTGAACCTGGAAGAGAAGGGGGCCCTTGATGTTGTGATGTGAGGAGGCTTTGCAAGAATCTCAACACTCTGCCTTCTGGATGGACTTGTGTTGAATCCATATCTCTGATTGTCAGCACTATCCTTGGGTTAGAATAATTTCATTAAAATTCTCCTCCAGCTAGGCCACCAGCACAACATCACCTTCATCTGTCTTGATTTTTCTGTTCACTGTACATGCATGCAGAAGCCAGTCCTGAAATGACAATTGTCACTTACCTTTGAAGGATAAAGAAAGACTCAAATGGCCTCTCCACAATGAGAGTGGTAAGGGGGGGAATGGAAGGCAGGGCTGTAAATACAGATGTCATTGTCTTGGTCTTTTCGCCCAATTGCAATACCTGCGTGCTTACTGCATTTAAATGATGTGCAGTATGCCCAGATAAATCTCAATTTCAGATAAACAGCAAATACTTTGTGTTGCATAATTATGTTGCCACTATTGCGTTCTTCTCTGACTGGGTTCACTGAATCTCAAAATTCTAACTCCTTGAGAATAAACATTTTGTGGCTCAGTGAGGAATTTTTGTTTCATTCATTGCTTTTCAAAGTATCTATTTAGTGCTTTGCATTTTGAAAAGATATGAAGAGATCAGTATAGTTTTAAAAGATTATAAAAAGACACTTTATCCTAATGAAATCGGGTGGTATTTGATAAATGTATTCATTGAAATGTGGTGGTATTTGATACATACTTTCAAAAACTCCCCGGGGAAGATGTTTCCCATGCTGCAGCTTTTCTCCTAAGGATATAGCTTCTAGTCTTGCATACCCATCTCCGTGACAGTCTTTGTCTTTCATTTAGGTGCCATGTCTGCATTCCTTTAGAGTAAGTTAAGCAGTTATGAGCGCTACCTTTTCATCCATTCACTCAGTTCAATTCCCAGTTGCTGGGTGTTGTCCAGGGTGCTGAAACTGCAGCCTTTCTCGAAGACACCGTCCCGAGGAGACAGATGATAGACATGCACGAAGGATCTGCTGGTCCAGAGGGTTCTGAGGCGAAGCAAAGTATGAGGCAGTGCAAGGATCCACTGAGGTTGATATTAGCTGTGGCACTTGGGAAGGGCTCTTCAATGTTGTTGTTCCTCAGCAACAAATCGAAGGAAGAAAGGGGAGGGGCGCTGAGGATATCCTGAGAAGAACTTTGCAGGCAGTGGGGAAAACAAGCAGAAGACTCTCAGATAAGAAAATGATGTATATATGTAACAATAATAAAGAAGAGGTTATGATTTTGACAGAGAGTTGAGGGGGCATGGGAGAAATTTGGGGGGGGGGGAATTGGGAAGAGAAAATGATGTAAATATAGTACTCATGTATTGAATTCTCAAAAAAATAATTTTCTTCAATTGAACAAAGGATGATCTTTGATCATTTGGAGAGGTGGTAGGAAGGTCAATGTGGCCGGAGCCCAGTAAGTGAGGAAGAGGGCAGTAAGGGGGGCTGTTTGTTCTGAAGGGACAGTGGAGTACAGCCAGAGTCTTGCTGACTCCCCTCCTTAACCTGTAGTCCACAGCCCCATATGAGGGTATAACTAAGTATGGAGGTTGGGGAAACAACTGGCAACAGGAAACCATTTCTGACCAATGCAATAACCAAAAATGAATTTAAAATAGAACATCCTAAGTCAGAGATGTTCCTGGCAGCACACACCTGTGTTGTCCATCACTGCAGCCCTGCTTCTGAACTCCCAGCATGCAGACATTGCATTTTGCATAATGTCACATTAGGCAATGCCAGCCTGCACTGTCTAGAACCCCTTGGTACAGGTTGAAGACTAGTGTGTATGATAAATGCCAATATTTTACTGTGCAGAGAAAAAAATTCCTCTCTTATAGAAACACAATGGTTCCATTACACAAAAGAGACTTTGATATATTTTATTGTTTGAAAATTTCATATATAAATTTTAGTCATTTGTTGTGGGATATCTTTCTGTACCCTGTGAATATATGTTATTCCCATTGGTTAATAAATAAGCTGCTTTGGCCTATGGCAAGGCAGCTTAGAGGCAGGCAGGAAATCCAAGCAGGGAGACAGGAAAGAGAGAGGCAGGAAGGAGAGATACCAGCCCGCAGCCCAAGGAACAACAAGATGCTAGCAGACCGTAACGCCACGGCCACATGGCAATACATAGATGAATAGAAATTGGTTAATTTCAGATGAAAGAACTAGCTAGCAAAAAGCCCAAGCCATAGGCTTGTAATTAATATAAGCCTCTGAGTGATTATTTTATAAGTGACTATGAGAGCTTAGGTGGGAGAGATTTGTCCGGACTGTGGGGCTAGGCGGGACTGAGAAACTTCCCTCTTTGGTCATTTCCCCTTCATTCTTATATCTCTGTCCCCTCCCTCTCTCTCTGCAGCCCTTCTCCTCAGCAAACTCCCCTTCCCACTTTCATGTCCTCACTTTACGTGTGACCCCCTGGGTTTAATTAGAGTTTCGTGCCTGTGCACAGGTCATTTCCTAAGCAAGGGGAACTACAGAACAGGACACACAACTGTTTCTTCCCAGTAGCCCCTCATGGCGGTGGGGTCTCATGTCCTCCCTCTACTCATGAAGAAATGCTGAGAGGCCCAGTCTTTGGGAAATCTTGTGCAGGTAACTACAGTGGGTTCATTACAGTGGCTATGCTGTGTCCAGGTGACGTCTTTTTACTGCACATCTCCCTGCTCTCAAGCTCTTACATTTTTCCACCCCTTCTTCTGCAATGTCCCCTGAGCTTTGGAGGGGGTGACACAGCTGTTCACTCATTCATTAAGCTTGAATGTTCATTCATTAAGCTTGAATGCTTTCACTCGCAGCACTTAGGCCAGTTATAAGAAAACAAAGACTTCTAATATTCTCCCCACCATTCCTCAGCAAAACACTGAGGGCACTAGCTGAGTTACTTTACCAGAATAAGAAAACTTTAAAATGTGAAGGAATAAGATACACCACTTTTCAAGAAGTCAGGGATGCATCTTAGTGTTTCGATGTTTTAATAAATCCATATATCATGTTTATCTTTCAGCTGTATTACCATAGAATTATTCTTCCCACTAGTTCTACATAGTTAAATACTGTGTTGGTCAGATCTCAGACACTAATACAAAATACTAGAGATATAATCAACCTTATAATGAGAAAAATTTCCCTGTGAGTCAGTTTTGAAGGTCCCGGCACATGTTTTGTTGGTAGGGTCAAACTGTCTACCATGACTGGGAAGAAAAAAATGCCAAAGAATAGGAAGGGCTCAGGTCCTACCATCAGCTTCAGGGCATGCCCCCGGTGATCTGAGGACTTCCCACTAGGCCTCAAGTCCCCAGAGTTCTAGATATTCCCAAGCATCCAATGTGTGAATGCCCCTTGAAATAGCAAGATCCAAACCATAGGAGGTAGTTTGGGACTGGGGGAAAAACAGGGCCATGATGTGGTTAAAGCTGGCAGTCTCTAGAACAGTTAGCAGATCAGCTCTGGGAATCTGAACAGGAGCCAGTTACCTGCCCTGGTGAGCAGCAGCTGCTGACTGGCTGCTCCTATGGTGAGGGGAGGGTGATCGAGAAAACAGTTCAGCTTCAAGGCTCACAAAGGCACGCAAGTCACAAGCCATTCACCCTCCAAGAGCCACAAGTAAAACTTAGCCATTTTCTTCTTAGTGAACAGTCAGACATTTAAAAGTGTAGCTCATGATCGGCTGAAAGGGATTCTGTAGAACACTTGCTCTGTAGGTGTGCAGATTTCAGAGATGTGTGTTGTGATCGTGGCTAAGAACAAGAGCTGGAACTCTAGGATTCAGGCCTTTAGTTAACCTTCTACCTATTACAAATGAGCTTGTTGCATGCTTGTAAATTAACTGTCTGCTGTCAACCTTTCTGGAAATTAAGAATGTGCTCGGAGACTGCAATTATATGTAGTATGTATGTACATATATGTACTTATATGTATGTATTTAAGAGATAGGCTTGTTTGAGGAATACCAGCCATGCATAAATATACAACAGTGGCTGTCAGATGCCCAGCAGTGATGCTCTGGAAATCTGTTCTGTGCCTCCCAATGCATAGTGTTTCAATGGTGGATATGATAGAAGCACATGAAATTCTTGCTGTGACATTTAGGTTTTTAGCTCTTGGACACAGATTAAGTTTTAGACACCTGCTGTATCACCATAGGGCCTATAGTTAGCCATACATTATTATACACTTAAATTGTGATTTTTTTTGGGGGGGATAGATTTTATGTTTGTGTTTTTTTATCACAAACAGACACAAGCCCACAAAGGTGTGTGTGTGTGTGTGTGTGTGTGTGTGTGTGTGCGCACGCGCGCGCATGTTTCAGTGTTTCAGATTATATCACCAACATTTACACTCCCAAACTCATTAAAATATATTTATTAATGAGTTGTAATCTCAATGGTGGGGAGGAACAGACAAGAGGATCCCTGGGGCTCACTGGCCAGCCAATTTAGCCAAGTTGGTTAGCTCCAGGCTCCATGAGAACCTATCTCAAAACATAAAGTGGAAAGCCATTGAGGAAGACATGTTATGCTAACCTCTGGCCTCCACACACATGTGCACATGGGTGCTCACATTTAAATATACATACATGTAGACTCACATACATACACAAACAAAAGAAGATTGTCTACCTTTGGTTAGATACCCAAAACAAAAATTTCAACAAATTAATACTTGGGTTTGAATGAGAATGTATCCCATAGACTCAGATATTTGAACCCTTAATCCCAAGTTAGTGACAGTGGGAAAGTTTAGAAAGTATGACCTTGCTGGAGGAAGTGTGTCCCTGGGAGCAGGCTTCGGGTACTTCTCATCTCACCCCCATGCAGGTTACTTTCTGTTTTGAGCTTACTGCTGAAGATGTGAGCTCTCAGCCTCCTGGTCTTGCTTCCTCATGCACTTGCTACCATGCCTCCCTGCCATGATGGACTCTGCCGTGGTAGAGAGTCCATCTAAGGCCTCTCTCTATAAGTGGCCTTGTCATAGTGTGTTATCACAGCAGCAGCCAAGTAACTAATACAGCAGCAGAGGGTTCTTATAGTCGTTAACATACTGAAATGTGGCAGTCAGAGTGGCTGGCACATTATGAAGAATTTAATCTGCGCCCAGCACCTGTTGCTCACTGTCTAGATGCCTTCTTCACATGCATAGACACCAGGCTGAGGTGGGTGCTATTGCTGTGTCTCTCAGATGGAGAGACTAGACTGTAATTAAATACTGAAGAGAAGATTCTGCCTCAGTCACATGCTTCAAGCTCAGTTCACCAGGGAGACAGATCCTCATTAAAGAAATATGCAGTTAATAGTGAAGGAGGACACTAAAGACATCTCTGTGGAAGTGAAGCCCCCTCTTTTTCTCAGTCAGAAGTTTCTTTTAGGGGACCAGCCGGTCCACTGAAGTGATTCTCATGAGCATTGTATAGGCAGGTATGAGGCCAAAGCACAATTGCCATGGAGAACTAAACTCTCGAGGAGTCTTGAGCTTTTTCAATGTTTAGCTGTTGGTGTGAATTGAGGCTCATTTTAAACATCATTACTGTACCTTTTGCAAGCCAACCCCAATCCTCCTGCCTACACAGCATCCACTTGGGAAATGAGAGCCCAGGAAGAATGGAGGAGCACAATGAGGATGTGGAAATGTTCCCTGTCTCACCCACTCAGCAATCTGAAGGCAGCTCTCAGAGGTTTCTATCAGTGAATTCATCCTTGCTTGCATTAGAACTGAAGCTATATGAGCCCCAGAACACAGGGGTTCCAGCTCAAAACCATGCAACATAAGAAAGTTGTGAAAGGAGAGTGGCTCCAGCAACATGGTCCAGGAACTAGTGGGCACTCATGAATACGGTGAAGTGCATAGTCTGCCTATGCATAGTCTGATGAAATGGAATGATCAAAATCTACAAATGCCAGGTGGTTCTGTGGGTGCTAGCAGATCTACACCAGCATCCATCGAGTTTAATAGCTCTCTGCAAGTCTCTGTCAGGTCCAACGGGGAGCAGCCACTTCTCCCCAGACACTGGGCAGTGAGTGTCATGACAGCACATTCACACTGCCAGAAATATTTGTGTCCATGACTTTCATTCATGTGTGTATGTTTGCTGAAAACATAGGTGTCTGAATTTGAAGGAACTTTTTTTCAGTATGGAGGCTGGAGCAAGACTCTCTGGGTTTGGAATTCAGAGCTGCCCCATGTCTGTTATAGACCTTGGTAGCTCTGTAACCCATGTGCTTGAGTTTCTGCATATATAAGACAAAAATGGAAGTAATATTTACGTTAACATGCACAGTGGCCTTAAACTAGTCATAGCCTATGAGTCATTTCTAGACTTATTTATTTTATATGCATGAGTGTTTTGCCTGCATGTATGTATGTACGCCACATGCAGGCTTGTACCGACAGAGGTCAGAAGAGGGCTTTGGATACCCCAGAACTGGAGTTATAGGTGGTTGTGAGCTATCATATACCCATAGGATATGGGAACTGAATCTAGATCTTCTGCAAGAACAGGCAGTTCTTTTACCCAATGAACCATCTTTCCAGTCTCTATGAATAATTTTGAACAGTGGCATATAATAAGTACTCTAGAACTTTAGCAATTATTGTAACTACTACTATCTAAAATATTAGTACATTGCAATGAGTTCTATATAGCTATATATTATAATTAATCATTGTAATATATTATAATTATTAGATTATGAACAACTATAACTATATGTTATATAGTAATATAATTAAAGTAATTCTGAAATTCTCTAACACTAATTACATGTCATGCAGTAATTAATATTAAATAAATATATGTTTATGCAAACAAAAGCACTGACTCTTAAAGGATGAGATCAAGTTTAATGTAATTTATGATGCTTTCTTCTAGCACCTCAGCATATAGTGTATAAACTCACTGGGAATGTGCACACTCCAGTTTGGATACCATTTCTATCAGAGTGCATGAATATAGGACCATGTACTAGAGCATGGGAAGCCTCTCAGGCACCACATTCCTGCAGAAAACTGACTCTCTCTCCCTCAGACACCACTGATTACCAACAGGGCCTCAGCTAGGGGTCAGACAATAAATGTTTTAAGTATTTTTGGCCATCACAGTCTCTCTGAAAGATAGCACAAAGGCAGCAGTAGTTAGTTTCAAAATGAGTATAGATGTGTAACTATAAAACTTTATTGACAACAAGAATTGGAAAGGTTGTAGTTTGCCTACACTTTCTTAGAGGAAGGAGGCTGGGTGAGCAGGGGAAGATGGCAGGGCTAGGGAGCCCTGTCAGTGGCCTTGACAGTGCACTTCCAAGCACGGGGGGCTAAGCAGAGCCCCGGGAACTCTCACTGACAGCTTTTAAGGCTCCTCAGCCATGTGGGTGAAGCTCAGACTCACAGTATTTCCTGAAGCTCAGATCTGACTACCAGTGTTCTATCTATTGGTGAATGTAGGTCAACATGTTTATTCTGTAGGCCAAGAAGGGAACTTGAAAGCCAGGGTGACGTCAGCAATTATAGAAGAAATTAGAGCAGGGAGAAAGCACAGCACTGGGGTGGGGATTCACAGTAAATATTCTACTTCTAATAAAGAGCACTGAGCCTTTACAGAGGGCAGTGATGTGGCTACGTTTATCACCTCAGGTGGGCGAGCCCAGGAATGTACCTGCCATGCTGAGGCTGGCTGCACAGATCGTGTGTATTATTCCCGTACTGCCTTTCCAGCCAGTCCTGATGACCCTCCAGCAAACAGCATCAGCAGTCAGACACCATCAAAAGGGATGCTAGTCCTTAATACATCACCCTGTCATTCTTTATAAATAAGCATCAGCCTTCCTTCAGGTCACCCCTCAAACTCCACAGATCTGGCAGAGAGAAATGACGAGATCGTTTACCTGGGGTGAAACATTCTTTGCCATTGCACCTCACCAATAATCCTGTTATTTCCAGGCATAGAAGCAGCATTGGGTCACCAGGGACCTGCTGAGAGTTTAGGATGTCTTTGGACCCACCCAGTGCATTGTGGGACACATTATCCTCATTACACACCTGGATGCATGATGGTCCCTTAGGAAGTAGACAATGGCAGGTGACTCTAAAGCAAGATCCAAACAAGGCAGCAATGAGTTTCCAATCCTCTCTCTCTCTCTCTCTCTCTCTCTCTCTCTCTCTCTCTCTCTCTCTCTCTCTCTCTCTCCCTCTCCCTCTCCCTCTCCCTCTCCCTCTCCCTCTCCCTCTCCCTCTCCCTCTCCCTCTCCCTCTCCCTCTCCCTCTCCCTCTCCCTCTCCCTCTCCCTCTCCCTCTCCCTCTCCCTCTTAGGCTGTTGTCCCAGATGCTCAGACACCATTCATTCTAGCGCAGGCTAGAGAGCTTTCTGCTTAACCGTGAGGATGTTGAGTCAGGGCTTCAGTGAATCGCATTTCCTCCCACCATGGCATCCAGTCAGAGGAGCACTCACTCTGCCCACGGTGACGTAGTGTTCAGAGCAGCTCCTTTGCTTCGGCCTCTTCCTGCTGCATCTTACCCAGGGTTGGTAGAACTAATGCTGAAGGTATAGCCATGACCGAAAGATCATGGGATCCACTTCTGTATATCCTGAAACCTGTTCTAAGTTCTCTGTACTTGGCTCTCAGGTTATTCACTTGGACTGAAGCTTGCAGGGTTGCCTCCATGGTAGATGAGCAATTCTCCCTCACAACAGAATTGTGTTTTCTGGTCTAAAGGTGTTGGGTACCCTCTTAGCCACGGATACCTTCTCTCAACCCGCCTCCACCTCAAATCACCCCCAGAGAAACACATCTCAGTTCCCTTGCTGTGTCTAGATGGTGTGTATGCTATGAGTGTGTCTCCCTCTGACTATACACTTGTGCTATTGAGGTAAAGTGCCAGGGTGACATGAGTTTCCTTTGATAAATATTGACCTCCCCAGTCCTGTCCTACAAACAACACCTGGAATTCACCAATTATCACATCTGCCAGACACAGTAATTTCTGTCCGACTCACAATATTTCAAAAACATGTTTCAACCTCTAATTTACGTTGAAAAAATTGAAGTTTAGGGTTTAAGTGACATCATCACAGTTGTGAGGCTGGTAGAGGGCAGAGTTGTGAGTTTTGCTTCCATAGCCTAGAGCTCCACCTTATTAAATCTGTAGTCTGGAGAGAAGGAGGAAAGACCCAGGGAGGCAGGTGCAGGAAATCCATCTTCTGTGCTGTGGAGTGAGGACAAGGTGCTGGGACATGGGACCATTCACTCTCTCCTTTCCTCAGCTGGCCACAGGAGGAAGTTATGTCATGAAATATTTACTATCAGACTGCATTCTGAGAATAACCATAGTCCCAGCTTCACCATTCAGTAAAAAGGCTTTTAAAGTGAATAAATGGCTGAAACTTGCAACTTCTGTTGCAGGGTGAATGAGAACCATCTCCATAGACTAACATGTCTGAACACTTGGTCCCTAGGTGATGTGGTGTTTGGGGACATGTAGAAGCTTTGGGAGTATAGCTATATCAGCAAATGTGGATCAGTGTGGCCATCCAGAACCCATATTTGTTCAAAGTAAACACAACAACAAGATACAGACAGACCAATAAAGATCCCAACTTTTTTCTTCATTTTAATTTTTATTAATTCTTTGAAATTTTCATACATATATACTGTAGATTTGATCATATACATCCCAGTCTCCCCTCCAGCTCTTTCCAGGTCCTTCCTATCATATCTCCTTCCCAAGTTCATATTCACATTCAATAATTTAAAAATAATCTGCTGTGTTCCAGTAGTGCTGACAGAATGGGCATGGGTGTGGGGTCATACATCAATAACGAAGACTCTGTCAGTGGACACACTACTAAACCAAAGTAACTCTCTCTCCTCAGAAGCCACCAGCTGCTGTTTGGAAAGTGTGGAGTGTACAGTGCTTTGCTGACTTACTCCGTCTCTGTTTCACAGCTCGACTTCCATCCTCTCAGACTTGTTTTCCTACCCCTTCTGCCATGCCCACCAGAATGACCAGCATCTCGCCATTTGTCACTTGAGTGTGCATTTCTTTACTCATCCTTCAGGCCCCTCTGTCACGGCTCAGATCCTGCAGTGCCTCTGCTCCTAGTGAGGTGGGACAGGAAGCTACCAACAGCCAGCTGTGCTCTAGCCCCCACAGCTGGGCCACACGGGATTCGGAAACCTTTTCCAACGTTAACGTTTATGATCTCAGCTCAAACACCTCATATCTTGCATGTTTACTTTGTTTCAAGTTTGGAAAGCCCATCACTGTTGACTGTAGCTTGTAATGTTTATGACTCCTGGATGTGCTTGGTAGAGAGGATCCTTTGCCACGTGATCATGGCAAGATGAGCCAGGTGACACTGTAGACTGAGATAACACAGACAATATTTATATATTTTATAAAAAAAATTTTATAAATGACCAAACTTTGAATGACTTGCACTGATGTAATTGAGTCTAGTCTGGTTTACACCAACAACACAGCCTGTATAGCCCTGGGTAAATGTTGATGGCATTGTGCTCGACATTAATTCCTCCCTCCAGCGTTGGAAGCTGGTTTGTCTTAGTTGCCTGTAAGCCCCAGTTCTAACCTTCTATATTAGTTACTTTTCTGTTGCTGGGATAAAATGCCACGGCCAAGGCAACTTATCGAAAATGAGTTTATCTGAGTATATGGTTTAGGGGTTAGAGTCCATCATGGGAAGAGGCATGAGAGTAGCAACAGAAAGCTATTAGCTCACATCTTTTTTTTCTGAATATAATATTTTTATTTTATTTATTTTTTTAAATGTTGTTTTACAATACAATTCAGTTCTACATATCAACTACAGATTCCCTTGTTCTCCCCCTCCCGCACCCCTCCTCTTCCCCCAGCCCCCCCTCCATTCCCACCTCCTCCAGTGCAAAGCCTCCCCCGAGGACTGAGATCAACCTGGTAGACTCAGTCCAGGCAGGTCCAGTCCCCTCCTCCCAGGCCGAGCCAAGCGACCCTGCATAAGCCCCAGGTTTCAAACAGCCAACTCATGCAATGAGCACAGGACCCGGTCCCACTGCCTGGATGCCTCCCAAACAGATCAAGCCAATCAACTGTCTCACCCATTCAGAGGGCCTGATCCAGTTGGGGGCCCCTCAGCCATTGGTTTGTAGTTCATGTGTTTCCCATTCATTTGACTATTCACCAGGGAGGCTACCTGGAAAACAGGACCCCAAGAAAGACACGGGGATCACCCAATGATGGAGAAATGGCTGAGATCTACATGAACAGCCTGGACATAAATGAGGGTAATGAAGGGCGAGGGTCAAGGGAAAGAGAGCTTGTAGGAGCGGGAGATCCTAGCTGGATCAAGAACAGAGAGGGAGAACAAGGAATAGGAGACCATGGTAAATGAAGACCACATGAGAATAGGAAGAAGCAAAGTGCTAGAGAAGCCTACAGAAATCCACAAAGATACCTCCACAATAGACTACTGGCAATGGTTGAGAGACAGCCTGAATTGACCTGCTCTGGTGATGGGATGGCCAAACACCCCAATAGTCATGCTAGAAACCCTGTCCAATGACTGAGGGATCTGGATGCAGAGATCCACTGCTAGGTGGAGCTCCGGGAGTCTAATTAGCGAGAAAGAGGAGGGTTTATATGAGTGAAAATTGTTGAAACCAAGGTTGGATAAAGCACAGGGACAAATAGCCAAACGAATGGAAACACATGAGCTCACATCTTGAACTGTAATCATGAAGCAGAGAATGAACTGCAAGTGTCACAAGGATTTTAACCTCAAGGTCCATGCCTGGTGATGTCCTTCCTCCAGTAAGGCTGTGCCACCTAAATACACACACACAGCGCCACCAACTGGCAGCAAGCAGAGGCCCAAGACTATGGGGAATATTTCTCATTCAAATGACCACATCTTGGAAACAGGCATCTCAACCCTTTGAACCCCTGTTTCCTTATCAGTGAGACATTGAAACTGAACCGTGGCAGTACCGTGGCTTAGCTATGGTTTGGGGGGAAATCCTTTGTTTTCTATCCTAGGCAATGCAATGCACAACAGCTTTCACTATATCAATTTCAAAGCCTGCAGCCACCCTGTGAAGGTAGACTCTTTGGAAGGCAAGCCCTACAATCTCAATTTACAGCTGATTACACCTTTCACATGTCCCCATTCACAGAGTTACCAGCCCATGGGCAGGGAATATGCTTCCCTCACTGATGTGGGCAAACACACCAGAGGCTGGTAGACATAGAACCAACTAAATAGCACATTCTGAAAATCCAGTTGTGTCAAATGGTTACAATCTCATTCTGACTAGCAAAAGGAAATAAAACATCACCTCAGTAGAAAAAAAATCTCTTTTAAAAAATCCTTTCTATTTTCTGTACAATTTTATTGTTGCCAACATAATAGTTTTTTAACATAATTTTTTTATTGATTCTTTGGGAATTTCATATCATGCATTCCATCCCATTCACTTCCTAGTCCCTCTGTATATGCCCTTTACCCTTGTGGTGCCCCCAGCAAGGAAAACTAAACATAAATAAATAAAAATAAGATAAAAATGAAAAATATAAATGGAATATTAAAAACTAACAAAAAGCAAACAAGAAAGCCCCCACACTTTGCTTTTCCATATCTCCTGCCTGTCCATTGCCTCTTCATTCATCTTAGTGGCATTGGGAGCTGTTGTATACCGTGCAGTATACATGCAGTCCACACAGCTTTACTTGCAGATTTTCATTGGTGTTGTTGGTCAGGTTGAAGGCCTCTGGCTTCTGGCACACCATCAATACTGGACCCTCACCGAAACTTCTCTCCAATATTCTGCTGTTGCCCTGACTCATGGAGATCCTACAGCTGTGCTTGCATTGGACTAGTCCCTTGTGCACTTCAGTAGGTCATAGCTAGGGTGGATGTTGGGGATTGCCAACTCAAATCCCTGGATGTGTGTCTGGCTAGTAGCTGAGTTGATCTGACTTGACTGCTGGGACCACTCCTTCAGGTGATGGCTGGATCCAGCTCTCCCTGACCCCATGATGAGGGGTAGGGCCAGCTTTCCTAAGTATGGGGTTACGGGGCAGCTCTCTCTTGCATGGGGGGATGTTTACTGGGTCCTTTATCTCAGGGCTGCTAAGGGGCAGGGTCATCTCTCTGATAAGAAGGGGAGGCTCTCCCTGGGGCAGTGAGGGGTGGGATCAGCTCAGCATTGCCCTCATGCTTCAATACATGGTTCAACACATGAGCTCCTGTGGTAATATAGGCAAGGGACATCAACATAGACCCCAGCTATGGCAGGACCACAGATCCTGACATGGCCATCAGCAGCAGCCTCAGCCCAGTTGTTACCATGACCCTGGCCTCTCAGACTGATCGGCTTGAACCTAGAAGCAGCATGGTCCCCGGACTCCAACAGCCAACATATCAGTTAAAGTTGGTTTACAAATCTGTTGTCTAAGACATGTTAACACAATTGGCATGGATAGTTTAAGAAAACATAATTTTCCATTTACTTAGGTCATTCTGTAGGAGATCTCTGTGGGGAGGGCTAATAACAGATCATGCCACAGCTCTCAAGATAAAGTACCCCCCCCCCAGTATCCATCGACTGCCAATAGCTCCTTAGCTAGGCTTGGGGCTTCATGAGCCCCTCCTCTATCCATAGCTGAGTGTTGACTGGCTTGATCTTGTGTAGGTCTAGTTCGGATAACCACGACTGCTATGATGAGGTCATAGGTGCAATAACAATGTCATGTCCAGAAGACAGCATTGCCCAGCACCCCCAACCCCACCCCATTCTTCAGCTCTTACATTCTTTCTTCTTCTTCTAAGGTATTTACATGGTTTTTATACAGTCTTAAATCTTTGCTGCCTTTTTTTATGCCACTACTCCCATCTCCATCCTTACTTAAAAATTTTCATCACCAATATCTTCCCTCATTCTTCCTCTTTCCAACCCTATCCTCCATTAAACCATTCTACCCTCAGTATCCCCATCACCTCTTCCTCTCCCCTACCCCCACTCCACCCCACTAAAACATTCCCACCCCCATTATTCCCCCATCACTCCTATTCCACTTAAAATGTTACCCCTGGTACTGCCCTTCCCCCATCTGGAACTTTTTCTTTGACTTAATTTGATTCAGAAATAAAGATTGAAGGGAGATTGAAGGGCGGGCTGCATATTTTCTTAGTCTTTGCATGAAAAGAGAAAGCTTGGTCCTGGTTACTAACCAGTATCTGGAGGAGAGACTATGCAGATACTTCATCTCTACAGCCAGTGTGATACCATGTGTGCCAGCAGCTTGTTAGGGAGCCTTTGAATTTCACTGTCACTTAATAAAAGCAACTACATTGAAATTACACACACAACACAATATTGGGGCAATTCATTCTGCTTTAGGACAAAATTTCTTTGTGTCAAATTAAAGTAATTTGAAGGATGAAGGCACACAGTATTAGCTGAGTCCCAGAAATTCAAATTAATGTTACACACAGCATGAAATCGTAGAACCTAGAAGCAGAGGTTCCCAAATCTGGGGAAGGTATTCAAGATTATACATTCAGTCCCCAAACTCCCAGACCTTTCAATACTCCTGTACTCAGGTCCCACATCCAGGACAGGGACAGACACCCGGCCTGAGAACTTTCTGTATAGGTGATCTTCCTTTCCAAGTAAGAGCAGATCTCCCCACTGGTTCCATGGGAGCCTTGGCACAGGGTGGTACACTGTTATTGCTTACATTAATGAGGTGAATCATGATACTTAAAGCAAAAAAATTCCTCGTTGGTAAATTACACTAAAGAGTGTAACTCAGCAAAGAATAAAGACAGGAGTGGAAAAGCAATACAGAAGCATGCCTTCAGGGTGTGAGGTGCAATTAAACACAGCTATAACAACTTGCTACTAAATAAAAATGGAAAATAAATTTTCTTGCAACATATCCAGTAAAAATCCTTTAGCAAAATTTCTCATTTTATGGATGAAAACCAAACCCTCACTGCTATGATTCTGAAATGGCCTTTATTGTCCATTCCACTGGATTTGGAATTACCTAGGAGACACACAATTTGAGGATATTGGGTTGATGGAAAATTCCTTATGAATCATTTATGCCTTCTCTCAGGAATGCTGCTTCTAAGCTTACCCAGGAAAGTCCTGAACATGCTATTCCCACACCCACTTTGAGGGAAATACCCTTATCTACTTGAAGGACTTCCTTATGCCTTGGAGGTTGTGACACATAAAGAAGAAACCAGAAGTCTCTTCATGAGGCTATGAGACATTCTTGAAACATCTGTCCCTGTACTTACACTGGGACAAGATATTCAAAACAAGGTAAAATTAAAAAGGTCAACAAGATTCAGTGGGCTAGAAAAATTGTCCACAGTTCAGATTACAAGCCTATTCCCACTGTACACTCAGACAATTACGTGGCATACAACTCTGCCCTACATAGGGACATATTGGTGAGCAAAGTATGAAGTGGAAAGATGATGGAAGTATGAAGTGTTAAGACCTCCCTCTCTTAGAAGATAGCTCATATAGAGCCACTATAATGTCATATGATCAAGGAACAACAGAATGCCAGGATTAGATATATAGATAAATTCTATAAAGATATAAATGTGAACATTGATTTTATTATGCCAGAATTTGAATAATAACTGCAGCAGCTTTGGACTGAGGATTTTTCCTGGCCACCCTGACCACTAAGAGTTAATAATACATTGCTTGAGACATGGCAAAATGCCCAGGGTAGTTGAAAATTTTGTTTTGGTCTAGTGTCCTTGAAGTAACCAAAGCAACCAGCCTGAGCACAGGCTGTCACATGCCTCTAGATTCTCAAAAATTGGATTATGGGGTTTATGAGTAAGAATGATAACTCTGTTTATTAATGATGTCAAAACTTGATGGAAAATGATTGGAAATGATAACTCTGTTTTGTCATAGTTTATTAATGGTGACAGAAAGATGAGCAAAAGGAAGTGAAACACATGTCCAAAACCAAAAATGATATGATCTATGTTTTGGAACATCATGAATGTATCCCTGCTAACTAAATTCTGTATAAATAAAGAAACACTCTGGCTGCTAGTCAGTCAGGCTGCAAGATTCTCTGGACCACCATGGCCTGGCTCACTTCCTCTCCCGCTGACTCCTTATACCCTCTGCAGGACCCATTCACCGCTGGGAATGACTCCCGGCATGTATTAGTCACTTTTTGGTTTCTGTGACAAAATCCCTGGGGAAAACAATCTAAGAAATGGTTTATTTGGGTTCCTTGCTTGGGGATGCCATCTATCATGGAGGAGAAGGCAGGGAAGCAGGGGCCTGAGGCAGGCGGCAGACGGCATAGCATCCACAGTCAGGGAGGAGAGAGTGAAGGATGCTGGTCCTCAGTTTGCTTTCTGTTTTATACCCAGTCCAGGCTTCCAGCCCAAGGAATGGAGCTGCCTGCAGTTTAGATGCTTTCTACTTCAATGCACCCAATGTGGAAAACCCCTCACAGATGAACACAAAGATTTGTCTTCCTGTGATTGAATAAATCATTAAATTGACAGTATTAGTCACCACATACACTATTCCAATTGGGAACAGAATTAGTTTCTCGGGTTTTTGTCTTATTCATTGACTTTCCAAGCTTCTAACTGCATTCATCAAAGCCACAAAGCACCAAGACAATATTGGAAACACAGGCTTCAGAAGATAAGGCCCCCGAGGCCACACTGAGTCACCCAATGGTTTCATGGTGTACCCAGTCATTCTGAGCCCCAATCTCAGCAGATGCAATGGGATTAGATGAGAGAGTCAGGGAAGCCCCCTAATGTTGAGTTGGTGATGCTGGTGTAATCTGGAACGGCATGTGTGCTCCCACAGATTGCCCTGCTTGCATGGCCTTTGCAGGAATGAGTTTGCTTCCCCTCTGGATGCTAATTGCCTTTTCAGATTATGTATCTCATTAAGCTCTACGTATCTTCATTTTCTAGGCTCAGTAGTAATTGAGTGCTCTGTCATTGTTATGTTCACTATCCTGACAACATTTATTAAAATGAAGCAATTAACTATTGTCTTAAATGGAGTTTAGAGGTAAGACTCATTAGACTCTGGCTCATTACAATTAACTTAAATGATAAATGCAAAATTATTTTATCCCAGCCTTACCCTGAAAATTTGTTCAATTGGATTTCTCCAGAGCTGGCTTTCCTGACTCACGAAACAGCAAAACTAGTTAGGAATATTTTAGTGAAACACAATATTCATTAAAGGGATATTATTAAAAAATGTAAAGGCGTAAATTGGCTCACAGGGCTCCCTGCACTGTTAGCATCTGAACCCAAGCTCACCTGGCCCCACAGGGTGCTGTGTAATTGGACTCAGAGGCTCTCTGAAGTCCAGAAGGAGGAAACTGGCCCAGGTTTCAAACACTGAAGCCTTTGTTTGCATTCATTTTCACAGAAGATGCCAGCCCTCTGCATGGGCAATGGGGAGAATGGCCACACAGGGTAGAGGTTCCTCTCTGGTCACTTGCTTCAAGCAGGTTGGGGCACTTGGTGTGAAGTGATTTTCTACTGTGCTAACCAGTTATACAAAACTGTTTTCACTGTCTCTTTCTGGATGGCAGACATTACAGGGAATAGTTAGAAACCCATCCCACCTCAAGTCTTAGGAAGAGGAAGTGGAAGTGTAATTTCATCAGTCATGGAACTGGAACATTTTGGATTTTCTCATCTAAAAGTGTTCTGTAGTTATGCTGATAGAATTAAAAAAAAAATCCTGCTGTCTTAGCCTCTTCTCTGTTGCTGAGATAAAACACACTGACAAGAGCAACTTAAGGAAAGAAGCATTTATTTAGCTCATAGTCTATCACAGAAGAGAAGTCACAGTAGCAGGGACTGTAGTCTGAAGAAGAGAGTCATGGATGCATGGATGCAAGTGCCCGGCTTTCTTTCTCCACTCTTCTTACACAGTTCAGGATCAGCTGCCTAGAGAATGGTGCCACCTACAGTGGGTGAGTCTTCCCACCTGACTGATGCAATCAAGATAAACCCCCACAGACATACTCAAGTCAAGTTTACAGTTATCTTCCACCACCACACTTGTCAAACTGTAGAATGTATTGTGTCCTGACTGATAGTGATTATCTATGCGTTCTTGGTAGCTGCAAAGAGCCTGGCAAAATATCACTTTTGTGCTCTGAAAAATGGAGATGTTTAATCTTCCAAGCTGTGGAAAGAAATGAGATAATGCATAAAAACCCTAAACTCCACCTCAGGCATAACAGACATGCAGTGGAAGAATGTTCCTCTTACCCTTGGCCCGAAGGGATTATGTCAACTGGTACAATTGGAAAGATATGTCACTCTTTGCTCAGATATGGTTTGAGAGTGAGTGAGTGAGTGAGTGTGTGTGTGTGTGTGTGTGTGTGTGTGTGTGTGTGTGTGTTTTCAGGCAGGACCTCACATAGCCTAAGATGGCTCCAAACTTGCCATGTAGCTAAGGATGTTTTTCTACTTCTCATACTCCAGTCTCCACCACCCAAGGGCCAGGATTCTAGGTATGTGCCACCACCTATTTTAGGAATTTAAATTGGGCCAGCCACTATTAAAATTAGTATGGAGGCTTCTCAAAATTTAAAAACAGAACTTTCATGTTGTCTAGAACATCATTGTATATTCACTATCTCATCACTGTGGCAAAATTCCTGTTGAAAATGACTTACAGGAGGCAAGTTTTATTTTGTGGTACAGTCTGTGGTAGTGAGAGTGTGGGGAGACCCAGAACTCTCCAAGATATAATCCAAAGTTTTCCCTTTCAGTGACCCGGCTTTTCCTCCTGAAAGTTTTACAATCTTCAGAGACCTAGTCACCAGTTGGGGACCTTGGTGTGAACGTGTGAGCCTTTGGGGGATATTTAACTTTCAGACCATCACACTCCATCTTGATCCCCACCCACAGGTTTGGGGTCATGTCATTCTGAGAAATGCACCCCAGCACCAGGGGTCCTGCCAATGCTCCCCCCTCTTCTCCCGTCTGACAACAGTAGATGTCTGAGCTTCCTCTTGCATATTTCCCACCCTCTGAGATGTGTCCAGTGGTCCTGGTTCCTTACACAGTGTAAGTGCTGTTTGAAGCTGAGTTCTAAGCATTGGTTATTGGCAGGGCGAGGGGCAATTAAATTTCTTTAGGCAATTTGCATAATGCCTCTATCAGAATTTATCAGATATTTTTCTCATGATTGAATTTTAATTATATGTTCAAAGACAGTTTATAGGAGATGAATGCTTATACTCACTAGTACACATACATATAGAGCACACGTGGAGGTCAGAGGGCAACTTAGTAGGAATCAGTTATCTCCTGTTACCCTTACCTCTGCCTCGGGGATTGAGTTTGGATCACCAGGTTTACATGGCAAATGAAGCCATCACACCAGCCCCCCAATCCATATTGGGTTACTTGTGTTCTGTAGTCAGCTAAACATGAGGCCATATAATGTCTCCAATTCTAATCCCTCTCCACACAGATCAATCTAATCTGAGGACAGGGTTTTTAAAAATGCAATAAGGAAATGAATATTCTCTGTGGCTCGGGGAATCATGTTTTCTTGGCTACACATAAAAACTTATCTACAGCATGAATCTATCAACATCCAGGGTAACTGGACCCTGAGCCTCAGCCGTTTGCCTGGGTGAGAACAGGATAGGTAAGGCTCTGTGAAGAGCAATGTCAGCAGCTTGTGACCACACACTGGCCTCTGGTTGGGGTGGCATATCTGCTGAGGCCCAGAAGGAGGGATCTTCCCACAGGAGGTAGCATTTTGACATGTGCTTCTATGTCGGAGGGGGGAGTACAGTAGTGCGGAACATTGGCACCTACAGCTTACATGGAGAGTGAGTGACAGTGGTGGTACAGTCACTTCTGCACAGGATGCTCTGGGCCAAAACAGGCCAAGTGGCCTTGCCTAACTTGAAGGAGATCCAGGAAGTGAAACACCACTAGAGGACCCAGGAAAGGAAAACTCAGAATTTTTATAAATAGCCTTAACAAGTACCAGTGAAGATAAAAGCTGCATATTTTAAATGTTTAAAAATGTGTGTGTGTGTGAGGGGGGGTGGGTAGGTAGGGAATACTTGTGAGTACAGGTGTCCTCTGAGATGGAAAGGGGGTGTCAGATGCCCTGCAGCTGAAGTTCCAGGTAGTTGTGAGCTGCCTGATATAGCTGTTGGGAACAGAGCTTGGGTCCTCTACATGGAACCATCTCTGCAGCCACTGTATCTTTCACATATTTACATGTGATCATTTGGGCACTGTTTAAACACTTCACTATACTTGGGCATGATTGACATAGGAAAACTGTACACGTCTAAGCCATATAGCTTGATGGGCTTGAACATACCACCCATGTTCATCACTATAACCTATCCCTGCCTGTCACCTGCAGATGGTTCCTTTGCCCTTTTTATTAGTACTGGGCTGAGAAAAAGAGCACATTTTTTTTTTTTACCCTCTGGGCACATTTCCCTTCAGATTGTACTGGGCATTATATTGGTAATTTGTTGTGTGCTGTTTGAACTCACAAAGAAGCTAGCTCAGAAAGTGGAGTTGCCCCCCACCCCCCGGTCTTCAGATCCAAGCTTGTTTGTATCAAGTGTTCTCTAAGCCCTTTGTCTGGGGATGAGCTGGCTTCCCTAACTCTGTGACAGGGAGGGTGAGACGGCACAACAGTTAAAACACTGCGTCCTTGATAACAGTTAGAAGGGAACACATTTCCATCCGATGTTACTCTTGTTTATCCCATGACATAAAAGTGCCTGTGGAGGGAAAGGGGAGCCAAACCCTCAGCTATGGGAAGCACAGCTTTGTGAAGTCTGGCCATGGAGAGAGAGCTCATTGGAAATACCTCAGTTTCTTTAGTCAGTTTCTGCTGGATGTTGTGGGCTCCTGACTTGATGATGTCATTTCTGTCTGTTGCTATTTGTTCTTCGTCATGGAAGCATCATCAGAGTGGGAGCTCTGCTCTGCCATGGACTTTCAATGGGGAACTCCGTTTGGCTGTTGTTGCTGGAGGGCTTCTCTCCAGGTCCCCCAAGCCCCGCAGTCCCACAATCCACGTATAAAATAATCACTCAGACGCTTATATCACTTATAAACTGTATGGCCGTGGCAGGCTTCTTGCTAACTGTTCTTTTATCTTAAATTAACCCATTTTTATAAATCTACACCTTGCCACGTGGCTGGTGGCTTCCCAGCGTCTTCCCATGTTGCTTGTCCTGGCAGTGGCTGCAGTGTCCCTCCTCCTTCTTCCTGTTTCCCCAATTCTCCTCTCTCTTTGTCCCGCCTATACTTCCTGCCTGGTCACTGGCCATCAGTGTTTTATTTATATAGAGTGATATCCACAGCAGGCTGTGTTGAAGGGGGTTCTTTATTGGTTTCTGCCAGATGTTTTAAGCATCCATTTGATATTGTGCTGCTATCATAAATTACCTATCTAGTATCTATGTATCTATATGTATGTATGTATATTATCTATCTATCTATCTATCTATCTATCTATCTATCTATCTATCTATCTATCTATCATCTATCTACCTATCATCTAACTATTCATCTACTACTACTTGCTATTTTTCTTTTACTTACACTTGCTATTTACTTAATAAACTCACTCATTAAGATCTAAAAACATGACTATCATAGATCATCTTGCAGACCCACAGTATTCTTGACAGGAAACCTGAACTCTCATGTCAATTGCTGACTTGCTAACAGTAGCCAAGATTTGGAAACAACATGTGTCCACTGATGAGTATGTGGATAAAAACTTGTGGTACATAGTGGAAGATTACTCTGTCTTGAAACCTCAAAGCAGTCCTGCCACTATGACAATGAATGTGATCAGGAAGGATGCCATATTGAGTTAAATAAGCCAGGTACTGGGGGACAAACACCTATTACCTCACTTAAATTGGGAACCCAATGTACTCAAAGTTTGCAGGATCAGACATGAAGAGTGCTTTCCAGAGGCTGGGGAGAGTAAGAGCACAGGGTTTCTAAGCTAAGATCACTGAGCATAGTCTTCTTGAGACCCAGACACCGAGATGTTTCATTACATTGACTTTTCTGAGCAAGAAAAACAAACAGTTGTTCTTTCTCTCCTGCTACTCCCTGGGCAAAAATGCAAAATGCAAAGTGGAGCTGCAGGGCTGCATCAGCCTCTTGCATGTTACTTACTAAGTGTATTTAGAATGAGATAACATTATACATTTGTCTTCTGGCAATTGTGTGTAAACCAGTTCTCACTGTCTCCTTTTCTGTCCCATGGTGTGTATACCTTGAAGGGACCTTTCTTTCACACAACAGAAACACTTTGGGTCCTTACACAGATGGTGACCTGAACCTGCAGGGGGAGAAGGAAGGAAGTCACCTTCCAGACCTCTGACACTACTCAGTTCGTGTTGTGCTCCCCCGCTCCTCACAGGCCCAGGCTTCCTCAGGCTCAGTGTAAATTAGCTGTCAGTAATCTGTTATGTACTAATGTCTTCCAAGTGTTTGCACACGAAGAAGAACTAAGAGAGCTGACATGAAGCATAACTAGCCCCTGTAAACTCTACAAAACAAAGAGTTCCTGATGGATTCCATGAGGGCAGGTATCAGGGCCAGAACACAGGGTGGCCTTGGGGAGTGACTGCTGGCTTTGCAGAGAGTGTCCACAGAGCAGAGTGCAGGAACATGGTGAGGTGGTACTGTCAGAGTGTGATCCCCCAGTATTTTGATTATGTATGTAGAGATCTTAGAACTGCAAGTGATCCCCAAACTCAGAGAAAATGAATGTAGAAAACTCAAAATAAACTCATTAGGTTAGAACCAGCCAAGAAGATCTAGGTTTCTGCCCACCCTGAACCTTTGGGCAGGCTCTTGTGCCTCAGTGGCAATCCCATGCAAGGGGCCAACTGGTCCTGTGAGAAAGAGCAAGGGAGCTGGAGGTGACTGGCATCTTCTCACTCAAGGCTGTAATGAGGGAGGCAACCACACCTGTGAACACAGTGCAGGCACAATCTTCCTTCACCACCGTCACCCTTGACGCTATTTGGGGTGCAATTCTTTCATTTGCATTAATGATTCCTTTGTGGATGGAGCTACTAACCAAAGTGCGTGTCAGTTGTATATGTATTTTTAGCAGAGACCATTTACTGAGTAAGCGGTATGTGCGACTCTTGATATCCTAACCCACACAGTCCTTGGAGCCTTGGGAGGATTATGAGGCAGGGAGATACATATTCCTCCAAGAATCTAGAATGAAATGCAGGAAGCCTATGTTTGGGGGCTCACAGTCAGACACCCTCTAACATTCACTGGGACCTGCAGCCCTGGAGGTGAGCTTGACCTTCTTCTTATTGATTTCAAACTGATCTTCTACAATAGCTCAGAACCTGTCTCCAGCCTCATCAGAGATATTTCAACTTACTCTATATATTCTCAATCTCTGTATGTGGTATAGAAAAGGGGCCAAGACCAGAGTCTAGTAAGCTGGGATGTATCTCAGTGGCAGGATGCGTGTCTGCCATGAGAAAGATCCTAGGTTCCATGCCCAGGATGGCAGATATGAAAGGGCTTACCCCTAACTTGATTCTGACCTTACTGCACAGCGGCCTTCAGTTTTCAGCCTTTGACCTTTTAGTTCTTAGTGCAATTCTGTGTCCAGAGAAATACCTTATCCCTCCTTAATTATTCCTCTGACTGGCATGACAGCATAGGAGCACAAGGGTCTGAGGATAGACCGGTGAAGAAAGAGAAAACCCCCCAGAACAGGGGCAAGCTCTTCCAGACTCAAGCTCATATGACGTCAGTTTTCAGGGGTGTAGATGTTTACCCTTCCTACAATTTTGGGGAGTGCGTGAGCTTCCCACAGGTAACTGTGTAAGAGGCAAGGCATACCTGTGCAGGGTGAAGGAACTAGAAACAGACCCGATTTAGGTCTCTCTTCTTTCCAGTACCATCCAAACATCACAGGTATTGCTAAAATTCCTTCCCAGAGGAGACATAAGCAATGTCTACCCCTCTTCACAAGGCCCCAACTATATTCCTCCTAAGTTCACCCTGGGGAAACAATGAGTTTGTTGGGCTTTCTTCCAGAGTATAGATGTAGGGTTACTTACTGGAGTATGGGTGATCTTCCCCAAAAGCTCACACTAGAAAGCAAGGATGATGTCTTCTCCATAGCTGCATAGATGAAGTCCCCCTCCCCTAGTCTTCCCTGGTCTATGTACTATACCTCCCACCCCCAGGCAATTAGGGCAGAGTTGCACACAATGGGTGGTGTGGAGAAGCTGAATACTCAGCTGAGGGTCTCCTGACTCTCCTCACCCCTCCATGAAAGGATCTGACAGTCAGCAAGCCTAGCAGGGATGATCTTTTGCAAGTGGACACAGCTGAGAGCCTGGAGACCAAATTTTTGTCCTTGAATGAAAACTTCACTGTTTCCTAAAGCAGGCCTTTAAGAGGGAGCCCTCCGCAGTGACCATGCAACAAATATGATGTCCCATCAGGGTCATTTTGTCAGAGATTAGTAGATCAAGCAGTAACTGATTCTGATGGAAAGAGTGTCTCCCTTTCTGAGAAGGACAGGCCTTCCATCAAGAAGACTGTAGAAAAGGGAGTATAATCTAGAGTAAGAGTCTAGTATTGTTGGGATAGGGTCAGGGCAGATGGTCCATGCAGGAGCAGCTAAGCCAGACCATCTAGCATCAACCCTTTGTCTCTCCTATGAACCTTTAAACTGAATGATTCACACCTGTATTCCTGGTTCTTAGAAATACATTCTGTGTCCTGGACACCAAGGTTATCATACTACCTCCAAGAGATATTGCTAACTTTGATTAATAAACTGAGTCCTGAAGAAATCAAGTGACTTGTCCAAGGCCACATAAGGAGCAAATTTCAAGCTACACATCATCTTAGATCCTTATGATCAACCTGAAGGTATAAAAGATTCCAGAACTGTTAACATGCCATAAATGGTGTAGCCAACCACACCGTACAAGCACCTGCCTGTTGTAGGGAGCTCTATGCATCCCACGTGCGAGGTAGCTAAGATGTGAGACAGATGTCATTATATCTCCTTGAGGAATTTCCATCTTAATTAGGAAGAGAAGATGAGTCCCCAGGAAGTTAGGGTTCTTATTTTTCAACCTGATCTTGGCTTCGGTGACAGGCTTTGCAATGTTTTCAAAACTATGCAAATATTATCTTGAGTTACTCATAAAATATACGATTCCATACACTTCTGTTTTTACTTAATACTAAAGAGACATTTTAGGCTTTGACTGATAAGTGTGTTGTGAATGATTATTAAAGGTAACACATATCAGTGACAATATAGCCAAGGAGCTCCTGACACCCTTCATAGATTTCTGGGCAGAAGTCTGCAATGTCATGTCTGCCACCATGGAAGCATCAAGCAGGCATGCCTCCTTGTGAATAGGCATGCTTTTTCACTTATTGTTTTGGAGAAGGAATCTGTTGTTATTGTAAAGGCATTTATGGCATCCCATTTCTTTAAAAGAAAGACTTACTTTTATTTGTTTATATATAACATAATTGTATATTATATAATGTGTGCCACAATATATATATATATATATATATTTGCCAGTATGAGTGTATGCAAGTGTGTGTGTGTGTGTGTGTGTGTGTGTGTGTGTGTGTGTGTGTGTGTATACCTGCAGAGGCCTGAAGAGGGTATCGAATTCCCTTGGAACTAGAGTTATAGATAATTCTGAGCCTCCTAACCTTGGTTTGATTTGGACTCCTATTCTCTGAAAAGGTAACATGTGCTCTTAACTGTTGAGCCATCTCTCCATCCCAATGTTTTATATTAGTCTATTTTATTTATTTATTTTTTGTGTGTACTTGTGCTTGCTGAGATCATAAGAGGGCATTGGATCCCTTCGAACTGGAGTTACAGGCATTTATGGATTGCCTAATATAGATGCTAGGATCTGAACTCTGGTCCTCATGATTGAACAGCAAGCATGCTTAAATGCCAATCTTCTTCTCCAGCCCTGCCCCCCACTTATTACTTTTGAAGTTAGAAATTCCAGTCAGTTTACATTATAGTTACCGTTTCTGTCTTTAAGTAATAAATAGCCAATCAACCTGAAGTGAGTAAAGTGAATATTTGTGTCCTCTGTATTTGTGCTTGTCATTCTGCTAATTAAAATGGCCATATTGTGACTCAGTCAGTCACCACCGCCTTGTACTGCCAGCAATGAACAATATACTGACCTACTCGGGTGCAGAGGACTTCGTGTTTTCCCATATGAGGTTGGGGCAGAGCTAGTCAGTCATCTCTAAAGACTCCCTTGTTCTACTGAGCTTCAGTTCAGCGTGTGTTAGCTATTTGGTTGTTGCTGCTGTTAGCAAATACTTGATAAAACATAGCTTAAGAGAGTCTGGTGGTTTGAATGGGAATGTCCCCGACAGTCTCAGGCATTTTAATACTTTATCTTTAGTTGGTATTGCTGTTTGGCTAGATTTAGGAGGCATGGTCTGGCTGGAAGAAGTACATCACTAGAGGTGGGCTTTGGGAGCTTGGAATTGCACACCATTTCCAGTTTGCTCTCTTTGCTTTGTGCTGTGGTTTGTGATGTGAGCTCCCAGCACCATGACTTGGCATCATCCCTGCTGCTTCTTGTCATGCTCTCTGCTGTGATAGACTCCTATCCCTTTGGAACCTTAAGCCTCCTAAAACTCTCTCTTCTATGAGTTGCCTTGGTCATGATGTTTTATTAGAGCCACAGAAAAATAACTAAGACAGAGAAAAAAGGTTTATTCTGCTTCACAGGTCCAGGGGATACAGCCTACCATGGTGGGGATGGTAGGACATCAGGAAAGCAAAGTAGCTAGTCATATCCTGCCTGTAGCCAGGAAGCAGAAAGAAAACAGGAAGTGGAGCCAGGCTAAGGCAGTGTGAGGTCCATCTCCTGTGATCTAGTTCCTCTAGGTGGGCCGCTAGCCCTCTTCCAGCTGGGGACCAAGTATTCCAGCATGTGAGCCTAGAGGGGTATTTCATATTCTAACCACAGCAGGCCATGAATAAAAGCATTTGATGATTATTGCATTGAAATGTAAGGCAACAAGGGCTGGGGAGATTGTTCGGTTTATAACATATTTGTCTGGCAAGCATGAGGATTGATATTGATTCCTAACACCCATATAAAGCCCTGATGTGCTGGTGCATGCCTTTAATTTCAGTGCTAGAAAGGCAGATGCAAGTGGATCCCTGGGCTTACCAGCCAATCGAACTGCCTTAATCTACAAGTTCCAGGCCAAGTGGGAGAGCCGACAGGATGGATGAGACCTGAAGAATGACACTCAAGGTTGACACTCCACATGTACTTGCTCGCTCTCTCTCTCTCTCTCTCTCTCTCTCTCTCTGCAAATACGTGTGCACCCCACACACAAACATGTATACACTGATACACAAATACACATGCACACAAATAAGACAGCCTAACTGGCCATATTCACTGTTACCTAAATGTGTGTATAGTAATGAAGTCATTGTAGACTGTGGCTGTCTGAGATGGTTTCACAGAGGCAGTAAGTTTGAGTGCTGTACTTTAAGAAATAGGTTGTTTAATTAGTTGGTGGTTGACTGGCTTAACTAAGGATCTAGAATAGTCTGAGCCCAGTGTAGAGAAAAGATACTTTAAACCAAGGAAGGACTTGAACAATGGATCTGTGCAGAACAGTTGTAGTCTCTGCAGAATGGAAAGAAGATGTGTCCATCAGTAAGAGACCACAGAGAGTCACAGAGACAAGATTGGGTAGTAATGAGAGACTGCGTACTCCAGCGTTGGAGCAGTGGGGTGTTTCTTGGAAATAGTGTCTGTCTCCACCCCTGATTGTCTCCGAGGACCTCTCCTCACCATCACTGATGCTGTGTGCAGGATTTTCATGCATTGCTGGGTTCCCTAGTATACAGATGAGCCTAGAGAAAGGGAGAGTCACCCCAGCGAAGGTCAGCCCAGCCCAGGGAGTCACCCTAGTGAAGGTCAGCAAGCCCAGCAAACTCAAGCATGTTCTTGGCACCATGGAGAGGGTGCCCCTCCAAGGGCAGGTTCTGTGTGGTCCTCCCTTCTTAGACTGAGATCTGTCTGAGGAATGCCACTGTCCCAGGAAGTTTAGGTTTCCCACTAAAATGACATTTGGAATCTGCCTCCTCTGTAGACTCCAAATTCCATTGAGAATTCTCCTGTGCTGTTTGATTATAGCAAACACATTGTTAATAAGGCAGAGTCAACTTTTATGAATTACTTTAAAAAATATTATTAAAATGAGGCAATAAGAGCTATAAAAAAATCATTGCACAAACCAGTGAACCCTAACATAGAATGTTATTAGTCAAGTTCATGAGCTAACCAGAGCCCTTCCCCTGAGCCTCTCTTACACCTATGAAGTTAGGCACACTTGCAAGATGAGTGCTTCTTGGTATCTGGCTCTTCCTGGTAGTTTTTCTAAGTCTATGTTTATCCCTAAAAATACATCTATGAGCTCAATTTGTCATGGAGTTTTAAAAGTACCTTCATAATACATTTTTGTGACTTTTTTCCTCCAAAAGTCATGTGTAAAATCGTACCTGGTAGTGCATATTCATATTGATCAATTTTATTTGTGTTTACTATTTTTAAACTTTCTGTATAAATGTGAGTATTCTGTAATGTTTATTAGTTTTTGAACTAATGGAATCTGTGTTTGTCCTGTTTGGAGGTTCATTAATATTTGCTAACATGACCTTCACTGCTGGAGTCCCTGCAATAAAGACATTTGAGGATGGAGACCCCAGAATTTCAGCATGCATGTGCCTGTGGCTTGTGTATCATCAGCCAACAGCAGTCTCTGGGGTCTCATTGTCCAGGAAAAACAGCATAGGAGGATGTGGTGGTGCACACCACTCAGAAGGCAGAGCAGAGACAGGTGGAGCTCTGTGAGTTCAAGGCCAGCTTGTCTACATAGTGAGACCCTGTCTAAAACAAACAAACAAACAATAAAACCCAAACCCCACAAAGGATAAAAAGACAGAAGAGTAAGGCCAGGCTGACAGCATTCTGGATAGCCTCTCCCGCTCGGGAAGGAGTTTCCCTCTGACAGACTCACTGCTGCAGTGAGCATTTCCCTCTTCTAGGCTTTCCCTTGAGGAAAAAGGGAGTCAGGTGAGCACTGAGTGACACACAGCAGTGTGGACAGAGGAGGTCCTGTCTCAGGAAGGGGGGGTGGGGTGAGGGGGAAATGTCATCAGAAGGACACCAGTCCAGAAGAGGTTGCTCCACCACCACCACCACCATGTGCCTATAGCTTCTTACTGAATGTCTCTGGGGTAAGAGGCAGAAGTGAGTCCTTCTGGGATAGGAGGGGCCATAATAAGCCCCCTGCCTGCTCCCAGGTCTAGACTCAGGTCCCTAGCTTGTCAGAGAAGGAGCCATATCTCTTGTGCCCCCACATCCCTGCTCTGAAAGGCAAGGCTGCCCTTTGAGCCAGACCATCGTCACCCTTTGGATGGATCTCTCTTTAGCTCAAGTGCTCCCTCTGCTCTGTATGCTTTGAGAGATCCTCAGGAAGAGGAATTGAGACAGCTAGGCTAAGCTGCATCGCCCTGGCCCCTTCAGGAGGAATCTCAGGGAACACAGTCACAGTGCCCCAAGCCGGGCCTCTGTGATGCCTTCTGTGCTGTTGACCAGCAGAGCCTGGCCCTGGCAGAGACAGAAGAAACAGAAGAGGCAGGGTTGACTGCAAGTAGCAGAATGTGTGTGTGTGTGTGTGTGAGAGAGAGAGAGAGAGAGAGAGAGAGAGAGAGAGAGAGAGAGAGAGAGAGAGAGAGAATGTGGCTGAAGATACAGCAAGTTCAAAATATTGTTTAAAATAAATATAGGAATTTAGTGTTCTGTTCCTTTTCTTTTCTTCTCTCCCTTCCTTTCTTCCCTTCCCTCTCCTCCCCTCCCCTCCCCTTCTCTTCCCTTCCCTTTCCTTTACTCCCCTCCCCTCCCTGCTGTGGATATTGCTCTGTATAAATAAAATGCTGATTGGCCAGTAGGCAGGCAGGAAGTATAGGTGGGACAAGCAGAGAAGAGAATTCAAGGAACAGGAAGGCTGAGTCAGGAGATGCTGCCAGCCGCTGCCATGAGTACCAACATGTAAGATACTGGTAAGCCATGAGCCATGTGGCAAGGTATAGATTTATAGAAATGGGTTAATTTAAGATGTAAGAACTAGATAGCTAGAAGCCTGAGCCATTAGGCCAAGCAGTTTAAATAATATAAGTGTCTGTGTGTTTATTTTGTAAGTGGGCTATGGGACTGCCAGGGCTTGGTAGAACCTGGGGAGAAAAACTCCAGCTACCCCTCCCCTCCCCTCCCCTCCCCTCCCCTCCCCTCCCCTCCCCTCCCCTCCCCTCCCCTCCCCTCCCCTCCCCTCCCCTCTTTTCTCCTCTCCTCTCCTTCCCCTCCTTTGCTTCCTTTCTCCCCTTTCTTTTCTGTTTAATTTGTTTGAGGCAGACTCTTACCCTGTAGCCCAGGCTAGCTTTGAATTCAGCTTTGATCTTTTTGTCTCTGCCCCCTGTCCTGGGTGCTGGGGTAAGTTC
Source organism: Peromyscus maniculatus bairdii (assembly GCF_049852395.1). NCBI lineage: Eukaryota > Metazoa > Chordata > Mammalia > Rodentia > Cricetidae > Peromyscus > Peromyscus maniculatus. The sequence goes on from NC_134854.1 coordinate 68,271,677, forward strand.
TGCACCCCACTCCCACTACCACCATGTGCCTATAGCTTCTTACTGAATATTTTGATTGTTGCTAGTATTTCTCTATTTTTCTAATATATGCAACCAATGCCACACAGTCTAACCAGAGCATAACTTTAGACCTATCACATGAGTTTTATGATATAGTGTTTTCATTGAAGATATTTTATTTACCATGGGGAGCTCTTATATTACCAATGGTTATTTTAGGCTTTGTGACTTATTTTTAAACATTAACTAGGTAGATTCTCCTTGGTGTGTGGTAAGATTACACCCTGAGACATTTGTCCTAATATGATATTGGAAAAGATCAAAATACATTGCAAATCAAAAGTGCTGCAACTTGAAAGTGCATTGAACATGCCTAACCTAGTGAAGGCTGCATGTCCACAGTGCAGCGCACAAGAGGTGGTTTCTTCACTCCGGTGGCTGTGTGGCCAATGTGGTGGTGCAAGGGGCAAGTCTACATGCTTGCTACCGCTATCTCCAGAGAGTAGAGATTCACAACACTAGCCTGTCAAAATATCAGAATGCTGATTTCAAATACAGCCCGGACTGTACTGCTTTCACGTCAGGAAAAAAAAGAGAGAGAGAGAAAAAAGAGAAAAAGAAAAGAAGGAAAAAAAAACCTCAACATGTAAGAACCATCAAAAGTCAGCAACTGTTTATACATTTTAATTTCATTAGCAATTTCTTTTGCCTTTTGAGGAAATGAATTTGTTTGAATTCAATCATTTTAATTTGTTAAGGTTAATGTTACAGCCAAATTATAGAACTTTTGAAAATTAGTTCATGTGCTGCTAGACAAAAGCAGGGGGGGAGGTGTATTCTACAGTAACTCTGTATACCCAGGCAACTTAATCGGGTTTTGCAAACCTTTTAATTTTTTTTTTTTGCTTCCTTATAGCAAGTCTTTGAGAAAGATCATGCAGTAAATTTTAGTAGCTTTATACGTATATTCTAATAGTTGATTTGTTCATAGGTATATTCTAATAGTTGATTTTATTTATAGGTATATTCTAATAGTTGATTTGTTCACAAGTATATTCTAATAGTTGATTTGTTCATAGGTATATTCTGATAGTTGATTTTGTTCATAGGTATATTCTAATAGTTGATTTTGTTTATAGGTATATTCTGATAGTTGATTTGTTTATAGTTATATTCTCATAGTTGATTCAGATTTATAGACTAGGATGCTCTACAGATATTTTTGATGGTTTTGTTTTATTTATTGTTTGATTTCATAACATAGTTTTTGATAAAATTTACCCCACATTCTGTCTTCTCAACTCTTCCTACCCCTACCTCTTCTCCCTTCTGCTCTCATGAACTCATAGCAGCTGTGGTGTCCTGTACAAGGCCTGCACAAGATCACTCCGGTCAGCATTCCTGCCTGATCATGGAGGTGCTCACTGTGGGGTGATTATTCTGCAATGCCTCTTGTTGCTTGCCTTAGTAAATACAACTTTTGACTGATCTTGTAACCAAGTTAATTATTTGCTTTGAAATCGTTTAAAGTAATGTATTGTGTATTCAGCTTGTTTAATTTGACTTGACTTTAATAAAAGCAAATTAATCAATCTTATTATGCCTTGGACTCCTCGTGTCAATTTTTATAAGCTAAACAGAATGCACAGCTTTAACCTTAAACTATGTTTCTTGTTATATGTTCTCCATGGCCCTGACTCAGAACAGTGTGTGTGTGTGTGTGTGTGTGTGTGTGTGTGTGTGTGTGTGTGTGTGTGCAGAGTCCTGGACCTGGATCCTCAGGCTAGGGGATCAGGCTGCTCACACTGCTAGACATCCATCCTTGTCAGGTATATTGGGAAGTTTTGGTGTGTGATGAGACCCTGACTTCAGTGTTTTCTCCCAGAAGGTTTTGAGTGGGAATCAGCTTCTGTCGGGGGTGATGAAGAGTGGCCTCACCTCGGTTCTCTTTCCTCCCTGACATGAGCCTTCATGGCTTTGCAGTTACAGCTCATTGATAATGCCTTCCAGTAGCCCCAGCCTCCTCCATGTTTTATTTAGATGGTGTGGATATCATTGCTCAGAAACATATCCTGATATTAGCCAGTGCATCCCAGTCAGATGCAAGCCTGCTGACTCCTCGCCCGCCTTGAGAGTTTCTCTTCGGCTTACTTCAGTTTCTCAGTTCTATCCCTTATCGTGTTGTAAACCCCAGTGTATTATGGTGAATTTAAAAACATTTCTGCGTAACATCATTTGTGTCTTGTAGTTGAAAACTCTTTGAGGAAAAGATGTAGTGTTTATTGGAAGCAGAGGTACAGATTAATCTTTATGTTTGTAGGTATCATATATTTCATAACTTACAAAATAAATGTATTTTTAACAGTGACAAGAATATAGTGATAAAATGGAAATAGTCTCTAGCCCAGAAGCATATCCAAAAGCTTTGGGGGCAATTCAGATAACACTTAAAGAGAAGGAATGAGCATTGTGGTAATTAAAATGGCAGGCTTTACACAAGGCAAACTTCTGAAACTGTATTAAGATAAGTTTGGTGATGAGTGAAGTTTCCCAAGCAAGTAGCCAGACAGCATCAGAGAGCTGCAAGCCAGGCTGGAATGGAAAGTCAGTCAAGCTCACCATCATCCTGCCTCAACCTCCCAAGTGCTGGCATTACAGGTGTGAACTATAGCATTTTGTGTGTGCATATGTGTGTATGCATGGACATATGTTGTGTGTGTAATGTGTACCTATCTATATATATGCTTATGTGTATGTATATATACACATACATATATATGATATATGTATTTATGTGGGCTTATATGTGTATGCTTGTGTGTGTCCTGTATACATGTATATATGTATATTGTGTATATACATGCATGTATGTATATTATACATGTGTTTATTTATGTATGTCTGTCTGTACATGCATGTGTACATGTATAGGTATATGTGTTCATGGGTATATGTATGTGTGTTTGTATATACATATGTGTATGTGCTTATATATGCATGAGTATATATATGTGTGTGTATATATGTATCTATATGTATGTATACATTTGTATGTGTATACATTTCTATGCTTGTGTATGTGTATGAAGCTATTGCTTTATTTTCTACTCCCTGTTTAAGTAGAAACAAAAACCCAAAACAAAACAAAAAGCCTAACAAAATCCTTCTTTTTCCTCTTCACTCTTACATTAACTTAACTATTTCCTTTCATGTTTTTAGGACTTTCCCCTGAGAAATGTTGCAGGGGTAGATCACACAATCCTCAAACAGGAAGCATGGGAACTCAGTCACCTGCGTCACTGTGACCCAGCACAGCAGGTTCCTGAGGCCTGCATAGTGTCACTGAGTTCTGAAAGCCCAGACATAGCCTCTTCCTGGCAGCTGCAGCCTTACCTGGAGGACTGTGCTGGGGCAGCCCAGGTCCTGTGCAGGCTCCCAGGCTAGCGACAACCAGTGAGCAGCTGCTATGCCCATCTTCTTGTTCTTTTGATAAGGAGGTGGGAGGGAAAGGGTGATGGAGATGATCAAAATGTGTTCTATGAACATATGAACTAATCAAGCCCTAACGACATCTCCAGACCCCTCAGAGGCAGCCAGGGACAGGGCAGCCAGCATTGGTTTCTGCAGAGCAGGCCCTGCTCACTCTGTCCCTATCCTCAGTGTGCCTCTCAGCCCGTGACCCTCGTTCCTTGCTGTAAGGCGAGCTGGAATGCTCTCACACTGCTTCCTTGTTCTTTGTGCTGGGGTTCAATGGGGCCCCATACACTTCCTGTTCTGTAGGTTCGAAACCAGTTCTGGGTAATTTACACCCTAAAGCATTTATTCTAGAGTGGTTTTCTCTCCTGCGCTGGGCTGACAGAGGGGAACTGCCATCGAGTCCTCTTTTTCTCGGTTATTTGGGCAGCTCTTGGGTTCTGTTCTCCACTTTGCCTGCCTTTTCTTCTGCTTCATCTGATCAGCCATTTATCTGGCCTGTTGTCAGTTCCACTCTGAGGATGGCTGTTTCACTGTTAGAAGCTTTGCTTTTGTTACCTTTACCTTTCACGACTTTACCCAGGGGGCCGGGGCTTTTCTCTGCTTTCTTGAACATCTGGAGTGTACTCACTGGCCTTGCCTGTGAATCATGCTTTCTGTGTTCACTAATGTTTAATGTGTGGATACCATCTCACATACCCACTGCAGATCAGTGTCAGCCTCCAGTCCCTTAGAGTTCAAAGATCACATTATTGAGACCAGACATGGCAGTAGGTGCCCTCCAAGGCTCCCTGTGGCAGTCAGCCACTAAGAAGCCGCAATCTGGTCTTCCACTCACAGTGCTGTGGCTTGTTTGTTTGGAGCTGGCTGGTCTTGAACTCCCATGTAGATGAGGATGATTTTGAACCTCTGATCCTCATGCCTCTGCTTCCCAAGTCTGTGATTGCAGAAAAGCCCCAGAATGCCCTGTCTATGTGGTGTTGTAGAATGAGCTATTAGCTGACTTTACCTGAGTTTTACAGAGTGGTAGGTACCAGAGTAATGATAAGGAATTAACCTGTCAGAAAGTCTATTTTGCTTATGTAAATTGTGAGTTCATGTTCATGTGTGTGGTGGTATTCTAATTGTACTGAGACGTGATTTTGATTGTATGTTAATAAATAAAGTTGCCCGGGGGTCAGAGCTATTAGAGCCATAGCAAGAGTGTGGCCGTGGTGGCACACGCCCTTAATCCCAACACTTGGTAGAAGAGCTAGGTAGATCTCTGTGTGTTCAGGGATACAGCCAGCATTGGAGACATATGCCTTTAAGACCTGGGGGGCTATACATACAGACAGTGACGAGGCAGTCACGTGTTTGGGTTTGCAACCAATGAGAAGGCAGAAAAGACTATGAAATGACTTACACACAGGAAATAGCTTTCTTTCAGGAAGCTAGGAGCTCGCAGGAGAAAGGGTAAGATTTTAGCTCTGAGCTCTGACCTCTCGGCTTTCTCTTTTATACTAGTTCTATGTTTCTTATTTAATAAGACGGTTGGTTACATCTACACATGTAGAACTTGAGAGTTCTTGGTTTGGCAACCAACTGTAGTGAGTAGCCATTCCAACTTTGATCTGGAAGTTCCAACCCCCATTGAGGCTTCGGCAACTGTCACGCCTACAAGACAGCGCCAAGGGAGGACCCTGGAGACCCGAGATCTGGATGGGCCAGCTCTCTCTCTTTGTTCCTGGACCCTCGATGGTGGAGGTTGACTGAGCAGAGCTCCAGAGAACACCGCTGGACTGCGATACACCTTCCCCAGACCCTGCCACCTACCTATTCCTTCATTTGTAAGTCATCCACTAAATAAATCTTCCTTTTAACTATATGGAGTGGCCTTAATAATTACACCAATAACCAACTATGTGATAGATTCTGGGCTGCATTAATGGTTGTTTTTAACTTTCTGCAACAACTTTAAAAACTGTGGAGTGATCTGGGATGTTATTATAATCACATCTCTAATGAACACTAGAAATCAAAGTTAAAACTTAGAAAATATATTCAGAGCTCCCAGCTGTTGCCAGTTCCAGAGAGTTGGGAGGACACTTGACAGCTGACCCAATTCCATTTCTACTTCCTGGACACTCTTCACAGAGATGTACCGAACCTATGAGGCCTCAAGAGCTATTGAAACCAATCATCAATGTGTATGTGTTTGTGTTTGTGTGTGCGCATGTGTGTGCACTTGTATGTGCATGTGTGTGCTAGTGCATGCATACCTGTGCAAGTACACATGTTCATGTATGTGTGCATGTACGTATTGTATATGCGTGTTTATGTGTGTTCAAACAAAAGAAAGATGGCAGATGCTGGACATTTGGTTCTCATTGTTATCCTCAGCCACTGTCCTACTTTTCTGTAGATTTTTCACTCCCTCTCAGCCACGTGGCTGCTTCTCAACTGGTGACCTCCTGGGTCACTTTTAAAAAGTGCCTAGTGTGATTTAAATGAGAAATGTCCCCCATAGGCTCATGTGTTGGAATACTTGGTTCCTAGTAGGTGGCACTATTTGGCTGTTTGGGGAGACTATGTAGAGAGATGGAGGCAGTACTTCACAGGGGATAGATTTGAGGGTTTGTTGTCTTATTTTAAAAATGTGTCCTTTATTGAAAGGATCCCTTTAAGTCTGTGTCCCCTGCGAACCTGAATCTCACTTGGAGATTAGTACAAACATAGATGTGCAATCACACAGGAAATCTTGTCGAAGGAAATGTTCAAGTTATGGTATGCTTGCAAAGATATCAGTGACATTTATTTTTAGTCATGCCATCTCTCTTCTTGCTTTACAATGAACCTATACAGCAGACATAAGAGAAAGGGTCCAGGGCTAATCTTCCAGGCTCCTGTGTGGCACTGACTAAGAAGAGAAAGAAAAGGAGCGGGCTGGGGTGGGGTTGAAAGGACACAATAGAAATGGAGGGATGAGAGGAGGAAGACGGACCCAGAAAGAGATTGGAAGAAGGTTTCCCAAGGAAGTTATCTTTTCCATGTTTCAGCACACCTTAAACTTAATTGAGGTAAGCAAGCTAAAATATTCTTATGTCTGGCAAAAATTGTCAGGATAATAATGAAAAAAAAAAAGAAACCTGAAACCCAGATCAAAGTACTAAGAATATATTGAAGTCAAGAGAATTGCAATTTAAAAAGTAATGTTTTCACCAGTGAACTAAAAATGTCCTTTTAGAAACAAAAGAATTCAGACAGGCAAGAGCTTAGTGTCATGTTGTTTTCTGGAAGATGTGAATAAGCTTCTTTTCATCCCAGATCAGGTACTAACTATAGAACAGAGTAACAAATATACAGAAGTACACCTTGGAGAAGCAGTGAGTTCATTGGGATGACTTACAGGAGTAAGTATGGATGGTCGTGACAGGTGAGTGTGGATGGCTGACAGGCAGCTCTCATCACTGAGAAGTCCAGCCCAGCCTGGGTGCTGACTCCAAAGCTGCAGCCCTGCAGCTCCCTGCACACTTGCAGAGGGTTCTACACTCAACAGGACAGACTGTCTCCTACAGGCCATCCTGTTACTCAACTGTTGCCCATAGCAGGTGCTTACTCCTTGCATAATCTTGGTGAACCCTGATTTCCAGGACATGTGAGGTTCATTCATTCCTTGAGTCTCATGAGCCTCCCTTGCAGAAGAAGCAGAAGAAAATTACTACACAGCACTCCACCCCTTCATCTGGCTCTTCCTTCCTTTCTGCTTTCTTCTTTGGCATTATTTCTTGAGTCTTGCAGGGAGTGATGGAGATGTCTGTATATGGCTAAGCATTAAGCAATTTCGATGGCAGCATTTTGCCAGATTATTCCACTTTCTTTGGCCATGTGACCATGTGGTTTGGAATACAGATTCTTTATTTCTACCTCAATTAGCAACATTAACTCTCAAATCAGATGTCCATGTTGTAAATCTCTGTATGTACATATATATGTATAGAGTACATGTGGGTTACAGAATATCCATTGTACAAAGGGTTAAAGAATCTGCAGCAATGTTTCTTGAGGTTTCAAAAAATAGGCTTATAGAAATGCAAACAGATTGAATTTATAAGATAAAAACCTGAACCAGCTGCCAGGAAGAAGCCTCAACCACAGAGTCAGATAACTGTGGGCCACAGGATTGAGAGAGGAGCCCAACTGCAAAGATGAAAGGACATAACACAGTTGAGGCATGGGAGTAGGTGTACAGGTAACTGGAGGTCTAGACAGGTAGACCAGAGGATGGGCAGATAGCATTGGGTGGACCAAGTCAACATCAGGGAGCAAACTGACCTGGAGCCATGGGAATAGTAGAAAGTTCTCTCCCTGTCAATCCTTGATCACATGTCGGGTGTCAGATGACAGGTCTGTGGAAGTTCTCATTTTCTCAGTACTAGTGTCCACCTCCTTATGGGGTCCAGAAAAAAGAATTGCACCCTTCATCAGTCTGGTGTGTCTGATAAGTTTTTGGGCCTGGTTTCCGTGATATGATTTTAATACACTCTATAATCTCAATTCACCTTAATAATTTGTAATAAAGTACCCTTTCTACTCCCAGGAATAAGTCATGCATTAGTCTGTGCTGTGTGAGTGGCACCAGATAGATAGCATTATTGGAGGATCTATCCAGGCATATAGTAATACTCAAAATGGAGGTAAAACTGCTTGTAAAATGGAGTCTCTTCGGGGGAGGCGCAGTTTGAAGATCACTGTTTGACACAGAGCGAGACAGCCTGATTTCAACACCAAATCCCTTGGTAACACCCATTCTTCTGTCTTCTAGTGCTTGATAGACACCTGATAGACTGTGTTATACCAGCTATTAGGTATATTTAGCTATCATCATCTGAGGGATGGGTAGTTATATTGCTTAATTTTTTTGCCTCCAAAGCACTCAGGCTGATCCCATCCACGCCCTTGTCCCTCGGCTGTGGCAGACTCTTTGCTTGTTAAAAGTATTTCCCAAATCAAGCAGTTCAGAGGCAGAACACTCTCTGATTATCACGGCTGCTTGTATCAGGCCCTGAAGTTCCCCATCTGCATGCTGAAACATGGATTTTTCTTTCTCTGTAATAAAGATGGGACCCGAAGGTTGTCTTCTGTCACCTCTACCTCATTGCCTTCCTGCTCCTTATCTGACTCTTCCCATTGCTTCCGAGCTTTTGGCTCTCAGTACAGGCTCTGCAGCACAGATCTCACCTGTACATACTTCCCGTTGCACACTCAGCACTGTAAGAAAGAGCAAACCGAGACCCCCGTCTCACCCTCCCCTTCTCCACTTTTCTTTTGTCTTAATTTTTCCCATTGTCATGATGAGATAGCATGACCAAGGCAACTTATAAAATAAAGCATTTCATTGGGGGCTCGCTTACAGTCTCAGAGGGTGACTCCATGATCATGATGGTGAAGAAGATGGCAGCAGGCAGACATGGTGCCGGAGTAGTAGCTGAAAACTTACATCCTGATCCACAAGTTGGAGGGAGGGAGGGAGGAGGGAGGTAGGGAGGGAGAGGGAGAGGGAGAGAGGGAGAGAGGGAGAGGGAGAGAGAGAGAGAGAGAGAGAGAGAGAGAGAGAGAGAGAGAGAGAGAGAGAATAACTGGGCTTGGTATGGGCTTTTAATTACTCAAAGACCACCCTGAGTGGCACACCTCCTCCAACAAGGCCACACCTCCTCATCCTTTTCAAAACAGTTCCACCAACTAGGGACCAAGCATTCAAATATATGGGAGACATTCTCAATCAAACCACCACAGCTTTCTAAATCAGAGGCTAACATAGAGGCTTGCTGTGGGATGTTCTGTATGGTAAATGTGTTGCTCTGATTGGTCAATAAATAAAATACGGATTGGCCCGTGGCTAGGCAGGAAATATAGGCAGGACTAACAGAGAGGAGAAAAGAAAGAACAGGAAGGCAGAAGGAGTCACTGCCAGCTGCCGCCAGGACAAGCAGAATGTGAAGATGCCGGTAAGCCACAAGCCATGTGGCAAGGTATAGATTTATGGAAATGGATTAATTTAAGCTATAAGAACAGTTAGCAAGAAGCCTTCCACGGCCATACAGTTTGTAAGCAATATAAGTCTCTGTGTTTACTTGGTTGGGTCTGAGCGGCTGTGGGACTGTCAGGTGACAAAGATTTGTCCTGACTGTGGGCAAGGCAGGAAAACTCTAGCTACAGAGGCTGGTAACCACATGTCCTTTACTCATTATAATTTCTCCATTACACTACTAGGTTCTTTCTGGAAAGGCACCTGAGCTTTGGTTGCTTGTCTTATTACCACAGGACAGGTTTTCATTCCAGGAAAGATCAACAAAGGCACAGGAGCAAGGAATTATGGGTTGAAATGTGATAATGTGATTTTTTTAAAATAATGCAATTTTAAAAGAATATTTATGTTTTACTAACCTTGATTCTTCCTTTTCTAAAGATACTTCATTGTCTATCAATGGAGAAAAAATAATACATGTCCAAAATTTTCTTAAAGTAGTCTGAGGCAGGGGTGGTAAAGTAAAAATAAAATTGACCTGGTCATAAAGTGGGTAAAAACACTTGAAGCCAAGCCTAGTGACCTGAGTTCAATTTTCAGGATCCACACAGTAGAAGAGAACCAATTCCCTCAAGTCGTCCTCTGACTTCCATACAGTCCCAATGGCATGTATATGTGATTATACAAATGCATTCACTGGCACACATGCATGTGCACACAAACACACAAATATGCACATGTGCGTATGCGCGCACACACACGCGCGCGTGTGTGCGTGCACACACACACACACACACACACACACACACACCAGTAGTAAATAAATATAATAATGAAAGTTAAAATGACCCTTGAGATAATAAGAAAACCTTAAAGTTGTCATAAACTTCTTGTTCACATTTAAACATGTCTGTGTCCTGCTATAGCCTGTGCCCAGCACAGTGAGCAGCACCAAGGCCTGTCTATAACCCAGTACTAGTGCCCCGTCTTCTTCTTCTGCTGCTCCTGTAAGCCCTGATGTTTTGGTTCCCATCTCCAAATTTCTCTAATTCTCTTGACACCTTGCTCCCTCTTGAGATCCTGAGCTCAGGGTCTCAACCCCCTCTGTTCTCTCCACCTGAAGATGGCTTGGAATCCAGAGCACACAGGTCACCCTGACCCCATCCTTACTCAGGATAAGGTCGATCCTACAGACCTCATCCCTTCTGCAGTCAGCTGGGTGCTGCAGTTATCCTGCTCAGGGCCAGTTCCTTCCTATTCTCTCTCATTCTCTCTGGTCTGTTCTTATTCTACACTATCCTGGTCTCCTGGGATGGGCTCGTATGCACACCAGATGGGTCAGCACATAACTGAGTTCAGTAATGTATAGTTGACTAATGGAACAAAGCAGAGGAAGGAGGACGAGGACATTCAGGTACAGGAGAAGCCCAAGACAAACATGGTTTACGGAATCCTGATTATTCTAAAACTCAACTATGCTATAAATCTTCCAGTAAGGAAAAAGACAAATACATTATGTGTAATTAGCAATAAAGAGCTTTGCTGTGATCATTGGAGTGGACTTAATGTATATCTAAGTGTTAAATGCATTCTTTCTGGATTCCCTTTAAATGCAGAGGCCCTCAAAAACCCAGTACAAAGACCATGTAACAGCAGCATGGGATAGGCATTAACTCCTGCCTGCAGCTCCCCCTGACCCAGGGCTAGCATTTCGTTAGCATGCCAACTGCAGATATGTGTGATGCTAGTGACAGTTACTGTAAGCAAATGGCAGGTTTTTTGTTTTTTAATTCAAAGAAATAATCTAGATAAGCAATCACCTATACTCTTCTTTTATGAACTCTGTAGGAACAGCCCAGCATTTGCATGGAATACACTCTGCCTGGGTGTCTGTAGGAAGAGAGCAAGACCTGGCTGTAGACTTCATCACAAATACAAACTCATCAACACTGCCACCGTTGTGTAGCAATTTCCTTGGAGATAAATTTGTCCCTCTTGGAGGGAAGCTCATGAAGACACCTGATGTTCAAAGGGGAGGTGAAACCTTCCATTTTGACGGGGGTAGGGATAGGAGTGAGGGTGGGATGTGGGGTAGATCTTAAACTTAGGAAGCAAATAACTCAAAGACTTCAGGAAGTCCCTGAAACTCACTAGATCCAACAGCCCCTTCCCTCCCCAAGCATATGTAAGCATTAAAGATTGCCAAGAGACTCTCAGACCAGCTGAGCTGCCTAGAAGAGGCCGAGGGCAGCCAAGCTGCCTGGAAAGAACACTCTCTAGCCTGTTGAGCTGCCTGCAGGCTGTGCAGTGTGCTCCAGGTTCCCAGTTTGTGAGCTGTCACCCATGCTGGCGTGAGTTTTTGGACATATAATGGTCTTTGAGTCATTTCTGCTAATATAAGTAACCCTTCAGCAGTATCTCTCACTGATACACTCATTGGTTCACTAAATTGGACTTTGGTAGTGCCCTTACTTTGGTCTGTTGTCAGTTCCCTATCTGGGATATGTAGACACTTGTTTACTATCTGTGTGGTCAGCAGGAATCAGGATTCTTTCTGGTCTATTAAATGAATGGTACCATCATTATTGTTGCTGGTCCATGTGAGTTACAAGGAAACCCAGCCCAATGTGCAGCTACTGTTGAGTACTGAAGGAGCAGTAGTCCCTGGAGATGCCTGTCTCAGGATAGAGAACAGGGCTCATGGACTATGCTAAGGACAGCTCTTGGGTACCAGGAAGGGGATACCGCATACCTACAGACAAGTGGAATTAATGCAGAGTGTAAAATGGTATGAAAAAGACAGCAAGATGTGTAAGTGTGTATATGTGTGTATGAGAGAGAGAGAGAGAGAGAGAGAGAGAGAGAGAGAGAGAGAGAGAGAGAGAGAGAGAGAGAATGAGAGAGAGGAGTCTGTCCAAGAAATGCCACCTCTTTTCCTTATGTTCTACTCTTCTGGCCCTAAGATTGGCATCCATGCTAAAAATTTTCCTTGGAATGTATTTGTTTCACCATCCACGAGTTCTAGTTTCTGAGGGTATATTGAGGGCTTCCCCCAGTTTCTCTGATAGCACTCCCCTCTGTACAGGGACATGAGGCTTAACCAGATGCAGAAAGCATCTCCGTGGTGCAGTTTCAAAGCAAGGAACTCTCACACACTCCCTTCAGTAAAGCCTCTGTTGATTGAGAGATGCCAATAAAGAGGCTAGGGAGATGGCTCTCTGGGTACGACGCTTACTGCATAAGTGTGAGGACCTGAGTTTGGACCCATAGCACTTGGTCCAGTGGTGAGTGCCTTTAATATGTTGAAGAAATGGAGTTGGGTGTAGACAGGTGGATCCCTAGAGTTTGTTGGCCAGCCATCCTCACTGAATCAATGAGCTCCAGCTTCAGGGAGAAACCCTGACTCAAAAAAATAAGGTAGATAGTGGTAGAGGATGTTGACATCTGGCCTCTGCATGAGTATGCTAGTTTCTCTCTCTCTCTCTCTCCCTCTCTCCCTCCCTCCCTCCCTCCCTCCCTCCCTCCCTCCCTCCCTCTCTCTCTCTCCCTTCTCTCTCTCTCTCTCTCTCTCTCTCTCTCTCTCTCTCTCTCACACACACACACACACACACACACACACACACACAGAGGGGGGGGGAGTCAAGCCTGCCCTCACTGTGTTTATTGGACAGTTACTATTTTTTAGATTTGTGTAGGCAGATCGAAATGTCTTTCACACAATGAATGACATTATGCTCAGGGGGCTCCCAGGCACAGGTCCTTGGAATACCAATAGACAGCTGAAGAGACAGACAGTGTATTCACAATAACCAAAGAGATACATCGTGAGAATCTAGTTGGATCCTGCACCTGCAACCAGGGGCTGGGCGTGTGTGAAAACAAGGACTTTGTGAGGATGTTCTGTGGAGGCAGCCAAGAGCAGGTCAGTGGATATTGAAAAGACTTTAGTGTATTTAGTACTTATTTACCTGGCACTTTCTACTTGCCTTGTGCTCAAAAGGCTGAGTGATGTTCCGGGTTCGTTCCCTCCAGGAGCCTTCATTGTAAACAAGCTTTCCAGGCAGTTGATGTTATTATTGTCGCACACGTCAACAACTCCGAATGGCTCATTTATATTTCTCTGCAGTGATACCCAGGAAGCCCTATTAGGCTGCAGCTAAGTGACATTTTTCTCACCGTTTCTTCTTCCCACTCATATAATTGGCATGTTGTATTTTGTTCTGTATCATCCTTTTGTATTTTGCAGCAAAAATGTCCACATTTCTCATCCAGCCACCCCAAGGTGATTCTTGTGTACCGATGACAAGGATCACTTTCTCTAATGAGAGGAGCCGCTTCCTGGCTCCTTCTGGGTCTGTGCCCATGGAGTGGCCCAGATTGTTTGACAGCAGAGACTTCAAAGTTGATTGCTAGGATGATTTAGAAAACTAAATAAGAATTGGACGGACTGAGAACAAATCTTTTCTTATGAAGTTAGTAACGGCTTTTACCTGTTAGAAATGCACAAATAGACTATCTGTTTTCACAGAGAGCTTGCGGAGTATAATGAAGTTTAAGAAATAGCTATAGAATTAAATTATTTCCAAATCAATTTCAAAACTCGCCTTTTTGGAATTCAGAACCTTTATCATAGGAGCATTGAATTTCCAAGCTGCAAGATTCTGAGTGATAGGATCTAATTCGTTTCGGTGTCTCCATCAATCCAACAGTGAATCCATCAAGCAGATTTCCCCCTTGTGACAGTGCAAAGGAAGCAATGATGATGGAGACAAAGCTCAGGAAGGTAGGAAGAGAGACCACAATAAGCTGTGTGCCTACGGGAGCCGTGCAGACCCTACGAAGGGAGCGGCCTTAACGGGAGGATTTCATTTCAAAGGTGGACATTTGACATTGGCTTTGAAAATTGCAGATTTGAAAACACAAAAATAACATGGGGGGAGTAAGCTGACAGTTAATGGTTAATGGGAAATACAGGATAGTCAGATATGGTATGGAGCTGAGTCGTGTCTTTGGGGACCTGGCACAAAAGAGTAGGTAGTAGGTAATGCGGAGACTGTTCAAAGTGCTGAGAACAGCGACTGGGGTGCTCAGGCCTAGGTAGGACACATATCAATCTGTCTCCCACATCAAAGTTCAAAAGACTGTAAGAGCCAGAAGATGGTCAGGAATGCTGTTTTTCGTACATGACAGGCCTATTGCACACGAGAACTCACAGAAACTGTGGTTATCTGCATAAGACCTGCAGAGGCAAGCCAGTTAAAAATTCCAGCAGAGATGGGAAAGGTGCTCACGAGGCCCCACCCCTAACTGAGACGCTGTTGGCAATTAACAACTGCCAGGGGAGGGAGAATCATGGGATCTGGTGGGGGCTGGGCAGTGGTAGTTTACACATTTTCCCTCCCACACCCAAGTACGTGTGGGCAGCACTAATTAGTTTGGTGGCTTAAAAATAATATTAATAATAAAGATGATAATTAAAGTTTAAAAGAAGGCATGAACTAGGCAGCGAGATGTGTTTGAAAGGGCCCAGGGGGAGCTGGAAGAGGGGAGCAGCATAGTTGTGATCAAGAAACATTGCGTAGATGGATGGAATTTTCGAATAAACAAAGAATTGGTTTTAAGGACTGAGGCCTTTAAGACAGAGTCCAAGGAGGGAAACCACCTTAGTGGCAGTGGCTCTGGGACAAGCTGAGCATGTCTTGCTCCTTCTTTCTCTGTGACTGGGGAGACACCACACTTGGCAAGCTGCTGAAGCAACTCCACTCGTTATGCTGACTGATGACATCTAAGGATTACCTGAGGCACAGCCACTCCCAGGAGGAGCTGAAATGAAATTCGGAAGGATGCTTTAGAAATCCAGATATCAGATCAGTTCAGAGGGGCAAGTCAGGGCAACACTTCCAGTGTCTCTGGAAGTCACTACTGTTCTGTGGTGCTCCGGTCCAGACAGGAAAGGCCTGATTGTTCGTGTTTGTCCAGCTACTGTAACCTTTCCTGCACTTCGCTTCTCAGCAGGATTTGTGCTCCTTCTAGAACGTGTGCACATTTATGTGCTCTGTGTTTGAAGCTCCAGAACTAGGTAGATGTATTTAGAATTGCTGTACCTTCTTGCTGATGCAACCAATTAGCATGTAGTTACTTTATTTTAAAAAAGTATCATAGGGCAGTGGTGGCACATGTCTCTTTAATCCCAGCGCTCAGGGAGGCAGAGCCAGGCAGATCTCTGAGTTTGAGGCCAGCCTGGTCTACAGAGTGAGATCCAGGACAGGAACTCAAACTACATGGAGAAACCCTGTCTCGAAAAACCAAAAAATAAAAAAACTCTCCTTTTTAAATCTCAGATGCTCTATACAGCATCTCCACCAGCATATATAGAGGCACATCTACACACACACACACACACACACACACACACACACACACACACACACACACACACACACACACACACATACACACACACACATAGGCAGACAAAAGACACCCATGGGGCACCCTGAGTCCTCATGGTCTAGGCTGCCTGAAGGCATCCAAGGGCCACTGGGGACCTTGAGGCAGCAGGCAGGTGGGTGACATTATGATGAGCAAATATGTGGTAGAGAAATGGGAGAGAAGGAGAGGTGGAATGGTCCACGTGCTGTGGAAAGAAGCAGATCTGAAGAAGTGAGGGTGATGAGGAATGGGCTGATGTTGACAGCCTATGTGCCACCCAGGACAGGGTGACATCCAGGCCTGGGCTGCTGCCTAGGGCCATGGCTGAGTCTGTGGTCCTACCACAGCTGGCGTCTGTGTTGATGTCCATGACCCAAGGCCACAGAGATGCTGGGGGTCTGGGCTGCCATCTGTGACCATTTTAGTGTCTAAGGGCCATGCCACCACTGGGGACATGTTGATCTGAGTAGCCTGTGCTGCCTCTGGGGGACATGATGACATCTGGGCCCAAGCTGCTGCCAAGAACCATGTCTGGATCCATGGCCCTGGATCCAGCAGCCAGGGTCTATGTTGATGTCCATGGCTTCAGTAACCACTGAAGGCCATGCAGATGACCAGGGTCTGGTCAGACACCTGAGTTCATGATGGTGTCCACGTGCCACACTCTGCCATCAGGGCCATGCTCTTCTGAATGGCCTGTGCTGCCACTTGGAGCCATGATAACATCTGAGCCTGGGCTGTGGCGTAGGGCCATGTTTGGGTCTGTTGTTGTATTGCAGCCAGGGTCTGGGTAGATATCCCTGTTCCTGATGAAGCTCGGATCTGGGATGATGTCCATGGCTCATGTGACCATGGGGGTGTCATGGGAACCATATGTGTTGCAACCTGAGGATCAGGCTGAGCTGGCCCTGGCCCTCACTGACCCTGAGAAAGTGGGCCCTGCCCTTTGCAGAACACTACAGCAGGAGAGCTGGCCCCACCCTCCATAGGAGAGCTGCCTCCCCTAGTCAGGAGAGATGGCCCCACACCTCACCATGGGCAGCAGGCCCCAATGACATGGGTCTAGGAAAGCTGGCCCTGACCCTCACCTGAGGGGGCAGTCTCAGTGGCCCAAACAGACTTGTATACTTTTAAGATCTATTTTTAAATAATAATTATTTAAATTAGATATATTAAATATTAATTAAATAATCATTTTAAATGTGTCTCATGCCTACCATTTGTTTTTTCTTTTTAAATAGAAGGCACCTGTGCCTCTCTCCAGGGATGTTTCTCACAGTTGCTAGAACTCCTTGGTCCTGCCCACTCCAGGAATCCTGGCTACTGTCTTCACTGCCTTATGCCTGTACTTTTTTTTCCGTCAAAGGACTCATTGTCTAGCTTTTCGGCAGACAAACTTCTTGTCCACTTCTCTACACTTGAGGCCCCTGAGATCAGGTCTATTTCTGTTTGCCTGACACCTGGTCATGCTAATAAAACCATGACTGCTCTCTAACTTTCTGTGTACTTTCAGGGGTGCTGAGGATGGAACCAAGCACCCCAACATGCTAAACAAGTGCTCTGCCAGTGACTGGCATCTCCAGCCCTCCAATTTTTTTGTCTCATTAATATTTTATAAAATTTATTTTATAATGGATAAGGAAATATAAGTTAGGAAGAAAGCCTAGGCTGTGTGTGTGTGTGTGTGTGTGTGTGTGTGTGTGTGTGTGTGTGTGTGCCAGAGAGAGAGAGAGAGAGAGAGAGAGAGAGAGAGAGAGAGAGAGAGAGAGATTCTATAAAACTCTTGCATTTGGAATACTTTTTGCTGGTTTCCTTCTTAAGGCCCAAAGCCTTGGCTTCTCTTGAAGCACAAGCTTAGGAACTTCATACACCATTTCATGAGAGGTGAGGTAAGTGCTGGATATCCACCAGCAAGCAAGAAAGAATGAAAATGACCACTGGGAAGTGAACTACAGAGCTGGGAAATTGGTTAGCAATTCCTGACTCCCAGAAACAGTTCAGTCTCGACAAGGAAGAAATAACAAATGTTTATCTTTACATTTTAAACATTTTCCCCAACTCTACATCAGAGTACCATCAGCCTCATCTATGTTGGCAAAGCTGCAAATTTACCTCACTTATTCAAGAGTGCTGAGATTTGCATAGTTTCACAACCTGTTAGCGTCTTTTCATTAATAATCCCAAGCTGCTGATGTTTTACTGCAGAGGTGGAAAAGCACTAAGTGGCGATTTGTTCCTTTAATTTTCCTGTACAAACAAAGTCAGGGAACAAAGAAAAATGCATGGTAACCATAAAATGTCATTATTATTTTATCCATAATAGTAGTACAATTCTCCATTAGTAGAACTTCCTAGTGATAATGGCACATTAACGCAAGAGGATCTGTCAGTGGGAAAGATGGATTTTCATAATGCTCTATGAGTTAGTTTGCATGTGGCTAACTGTCGCCCATCACTGCCAAACAGAGTGATGTCAAAGTAGTCAATTCTATACCCATCTCCCCGGCCTTCTGACTATGCACTAGCTGTGATTAGATTTATTGATAGATACTGGAACTGGAACCTTACAGCTCCTGTACTAAGATTTCAGGACTTCCTTCTGTATATGGTATCAGTGACTACTGATCAAAATTTCTTTAACAAGAAAATAAAAACTTCTTTGTCACTAGAAAGTACAGTGTAAAAATGTTCCCCTTTGGGGATGCTAATTATATGTGAAGAACCAGCCTGCCTCCATCTTAGGCTTAAAAGCCATCTTATAGTAGAAACAAAAGCGGGTTTATTCCTGTTTATGATTAAACCTCTGTTTCTCAAGGGTTGGACTATGCACCATCTTTAACCTTAACTACAAATGGTTCTGTACTGCCTGTTATAGGAATGACAATAATGTCTTTGTTTCAAAAAGTTTATAACCATCTTGCAACCCCACCTCAGTTTCAAAAGTGTTGTTATGGTTACCTTGTTTTGACTATTTGTTGTTATGACCACCTTGTCTTTGTTTCAGGAAGTTGTTATGACTAGCTTGTTATGCTCATGTTCTACTCCTCTCACCTCACCTGTTTGCCATCCAAATCCCCCATTTGGAAACCCCTTACCCCTGACCTACAAATGCCTCATCTTCCTCTCATCCAATGCTGACCTCTTGAACCCCGCCTGGGGGGGGCAGTGGGTGTACACAAATAAAAAGCTTGCTTTAATAATTGATTGCTTTAATGAATTTGGCCATGATGATTTGGGTGTGTGGTCTTTGTCCTCCCATCTTTAGTATTAACAGTACAAAGTTAAATTTGCCATATAGTTCCCCTGATGAAATAAGGTGTCCCTTTTAGGAGGAGGCACAGTCTGGATCACAGGTTAGCTTAACCCTCCACAATGGTAATAGGAGAGAATTTGTGAAAGGATGTAGGGAAGTTTTATGTATCTCTTTCAATTAACCACTGAAATATAGCTTTGACTTCAGTTAGGAATCTTGGGTCCAACCACAGCTGTAATTTGCAACATGTGTGGCTGTCACAGTTGGAAATTGAGTACTATTTACAGATCTTATTTATTTAATGTGTGTATTTGCCTGTATGTATGTATGTGCCCACATATGTGCCTAGTGCCCCTGAGACCAGAAGAGGGATGCTGCGGGACTGGTGTTACAGAAGATTATGAGCCACCGTGTAGGTGCTGGGAACGGAATCTGGGTTTCTGCAAATACAGTCAGTGCTCTTTACTGCTGAGACCTCTTTTCACCTCTAAGGAAATTGATTGTTTTTAAAATCACATTACTGTTGTTTCAAATATTTTGAATATTTGATCTCGGCAAGAGTCTAAAGTTATTATATCTATCTCATTTAATTCGGAGTCACACATGTGTTATTCTGAGTTTGGGTGTGTGCTGTCTGACTGTTGTTGATTTCCTTGGGCACCCCATTGTCCAGTTTTGTCTCTTTGCTTTTAAAACCTCCTGAGAAGCACCTGCAGACCTTGCTGGTCTCCTGGGGGTCAGCATGTTAAAAGAGGGCAAGTGCTGTGCAGAAAGGTAAATGGAGGAAGAAGTCGGGGTGCTGTTAATAAAGTCCTCCAGCTTCGCTATTCTGCCCTTGGCAAAACAGCGATGTTCCCTTATGAATAAACTAATGGACAATTTAAAAATCAATGTCAGGGCAACGCTGGTGAGCTCAGCTCCTGACAGAATCCTTTTCAGGTTGCCAGGCAACCATCATCCAGACCCCAGATCTGTGTGTGTGTGTGTGTGTGTGTGTGTGTGTGTGTGTGTGTGTGTGTGTGTAGGAAGCCTCTTTGTCCTAGGAAAATTCACCTAGAACTTTTCAACAAAGCCCAATTAACTGATGGGGGAGTGAAGTTAGATCATTCTGAGCTGTAGTTTGCAAACAAGCATAGAACCCATGAGTGTCCCAAGAGGACCAGGCAAGGAAACCCTTTTCTAAGCATCTCTTTTTCTTCTACAAAACAAAAGAATGAAGGTGAAGAGAAGAAGACAACTCTTTCTGGTGGTCTCCTCAGATCATTTGCTGCCCACCCGGGTAAACGTTTTCCTCTATGACTTGCTAGGCGTTTGATGTTCTGATCTGGCCACCTTCACCATAAGTTGAACAAAACACGAGATGGAGTGAAACTCCAGTGCAAATTTGTGCTGGGTAAGTTTTTAATGGATGAATGTTCGTGCCTTCTCTATGGAATGTGTACTATCTAATGGTTACTTTTCTACACCCAGGACTGGGCCAGCTAGTAAACAGCTTGGGTTTTGAAGCTGTACGACACTGTCTGTCCTATGTGCATGCAGTGTGAGAGGAAGAGCCCCTGCTCCAATAAACCTTATTTATGTGATGGTGGAGTCTGCTGAGTTCAGGTGAATGACTAGAAGAGGAGTCAGTTCCTGGAGCTGGCTTTACAGGTGGTTTTGAGCTGCCATGTGGGTACTAGAGACCAAACTCGTGGCCTCTGAGAGAGTGCTCCTAGCCAATGGACCATCTCTCCAGCCCAGGCATTTCTGTCTAATGACACTAATGTCTTCACTGCCTTGTCTACACTCGCTTCTCCTGACCAGACTACACACTTTCCACACCCTTCTGCTCTGTGTTTTCTCTTTCTTTTCCTTTGGTGTTTCAAGACATGGTTTCTCTGTGTACCCCTGCTGACTGGATAGTTATTAGAAATGTGGATAAAAGCAACAAGAAATAATGAAGCCAAAACCTGACTGCCATGCTGTTTTCAAATCTCCTTCAACACATTAATTAGTTTATTACTTCTGAATTTGTCCTCTCTCAGAGTTTGAGGACATGAGCAGAATATAGACAAATCCTTATGCCAGAATACAATGTAAACTGACTCCAGTAATTTCCAGGAGAGTCCTTGTTCGTGCCTGAAACCTGAAGAATGTGTGTGGCCTTCACTGTCCACATTTCTCCCAGCATTCTGTTTGTTCAATTTGGGTGTCTTTGGGGGACGGGGCTATGGAATTTGATGAATTTTTTCTTTCCTTTTTTTTTCACAGCACATCCTTTTATTAGAAAATAATAGTGAAAAACAGCAGCTTAGACACTATTTATCCTTTCACTTTATTTTTTGCTTAGAGAATCCAGTGAGCAATTTATCATTCATTTATTGGTCTGGGGCAGCACTGTCTAGCATAGTTAAGGTTTTAAGTTTGATCCCCAGATGCATAATAATAAATAAATAGTTTTTAACAAAATACCTCATAATAAAAAAATCCAAATCACTTTCAAATTTGGTATTGGCTTCCATGAAGATAGCTATGCAATGGACTAAATGGGGGTAGTTTTTTCTCAAAGACTCCAGAATCTTCCTTTTACAATTGATATTTGAATTCACTGATGTAAGTTTTATGTTTCTAATATAAAAACAGATGGGGGTTTTAGTGTTGAAACAAGGTAGAACACCCCTGGTTTTGCAGGCTGTGTCCTGGCACGCTGCTCTCATCAGTCTGGAGTATCCCCCAGGGTGAGTGTGCTGGCAAGTCTATGTCAACTTGATACAAGCTAGAGTTATCTGAAAAGAAGGAGTCTCCATTGAGAGCATGCCTCCATAAGATCTGGCCATAAGGCATCTTCTTATCTAGTGATGGATGTGGGAGTGCCCAGCCCTTTGGGGGTGGTGTCATTCCTGGGCTGGTGGTCCTGAGTGTTATAAGAAAGAAGGCTGAGCAAGCCATGGGGAGCAAGTCAGAAGTAAGCAGCACCCCTTCATGGCTTCTGCATCAGCTTCAGCTTCCAGGTCCCTGCCCTGTTTGAGTTCCTGTCATAGCTTCCTTCAGTGATGGGCTATAATGCCAATGACCTCTTTCCTCTCCAACTTGCTTTTTGGTCTTGGTGTTTCTTCATGGCAATAGACACTCTAACTAAGACAGTGGGTAAACTTCTTTCCTTAGTGTTCAACCCTTAGTAGGTCTTTTCACATCTCTGTGGAGAACAGGAAGAGGTGACTTTTCATCTTCAGCGATGGTCTAACTCAGCCTTAGCTGTATGATGCATCTTAAAAGAATACAGGCACTGGGAACATTAAGTGAGAAATATTCGAGGATGTGTTGAAATTAATTCTCCAGTTTTCAAGCTCAGGTTCCTGACATTCTTGGGTGTGCAGACAGAGATGCCAACGAAAATTCTTAGAGGGTGTGATGTTGAGCTTTAATTGGCAACTTGACACAATCTAGAATCTCCTGCAAAGAAAGTTTCCATGAAGGATTGCTTATATCAGTTTGGCCCATGGAATGCCAGTGGAGGATCATATTGATTGTACTAGTTGAGGTAGGAAGACCCACCCACTGTGGGTAGCACTATTCCCTAGGTTTGGGTCCTGGACTGTAGAAGTCTAGAGAGCGGGCCGAGTGCCAGTAAACATGTGTGCATTCATTTCTCTTTGTTCTTGACGCCGGATGAGATGTGGATAACTGTTTCAAATTCCTGCCACCTTGACTTCCTTGTAGTTATAGACTATAACCTAGAATTGTGAGCTAAAGCAGATCCTTTCTGCTCTAAGGTGATTTGGGTTGAAGTTTTCATCACAACAGAAATGCAGCCAGGACAGATGGAAATCCAGCACAAGCAACTTGTACAAAGGCAAGTCAAGGTGCCCGGTGTTGTAACCACCATCTGGCAGACACAGGCTTCATTACACCTGCAGAGGAGTGGGGACCCCACAGCATATTGTTTCAATTATTATTAATAGCCAGTCCTCACTGGCAGCTTGCCTCCAAACGATATCAACATGTGACTTAGAAACAGAGCCCAGGCTGTAAGTAAAACTCTGTTATTTACTACAAATCCATTTATCCTTGCATGAATAAGAAGTCTCCTTTGTGGTAGCTTCTAGACAGCAGGAGATAAGAGGATCTGCTGAATGGCTTGAACTGTAGCTTGGTTGCAGAACATTTTCCTTGTAGGTACAAAGCCCTGGTTCAATTACTAGGACTGCAGCAATTAAACAAACAAACAAAATCTTAATTAATTAATAAGGGCGAAGTGCTGAGAGTTAAAATTCTAACTGAAAAACAAACACACAAAAGAACTATTAAGCCAAGACTGGGAAGATGGCTCAGTGGTAAGCAGGAGAACCAGAGTTTGGATCCCAGGACACACAAAAGTGCTGTATGGGCATGGTGGCACACCTGATATTCCCAGAGAAAGCTAGCTAGTGAGACTAACTATGTTGGTGAGGTCTGTATTTGACTGAGATCCTGCCTCAAAGGATAAGGTAGAAGAACCACTGAGGAGGATTCCTGATATCACCTTTTTGGGTTTTACATCATGCACACATGTATATATGTACACGTACACACACACACACACACACACACACAAACTCATGAACATGAATTTTATGAAGGAAGAAGAGGAGAACTATTGACTCAATCCACAGAGGACCAAAGATGAATAATGTCACAACAGATAGAAAAGCGTGTTCAGCTGAGAGCAATACCTGACTTCCATCAGATTTGACGTATGAATGTAGACAAGGTCCAGAGCTGAAGATGTTCATAAGCCACAGATCCTTAACAAGCAAACATCTGCCTCTGTGGGAAACAGAATGTGTGGAGGTCAGTACTAAGACTAAAACAGACACAGGTTCAGACCATGTAAACCCTTTCAGGTCAAAATCTATAGGGCAGTTTACTTTGATCCTGCAAAAAGCCATCATTATCTGTTTCAGAAAGACTCCCTGGACACTCCCCAAGCATAGCCTCATCTTTCCATTTGGACTCTGCCATGTCTTTATATAGCACGGACAATTACATGTTTATTATCTTCTGCCTTTTGAGGGGTGCATGTGATTCTACTGAGTTGCACCCTTCAGTCTGTGGGCAACTCTTCCATCCAGGACATGTGTATGAGAGTCAAGGGTCTCATACCCCCAGCATGTTCAGAATTGTTATTTCCTTAAAGCCCCCTCTTATATATAAATACTACCCAGACCTCCAGGAGCTGTCCCCACCCTAATATTACAACCGTGTCATACACGCAAGACTGTGAACACATAGGCATTATTTTTACCTAGACACAGTTTGAAAATAATTTAATTCAAGGGCACATCTTGCTCCTAGTATCCTACTTTATAAACATACCACTAGATGTTCACAGAAGCTTTAATATACATGTATTTAAGATTAAATATTAGTTTGAAGGTTATCAGACATTGTTTCATGCAAGGCTTTGAAATCATTATAATGTAGTTAGAAGACATCAGTGACTTAGCTGTGCCCCCACTAGTCTTAATTCTATAGCAGTAGGTTGAAATATTATTAATACAGCAGGCTGCCTTTCTTTTTTTTTCACTTTCTGTAATGTATCTTGTGTACTGTAGTTGTGTGATCCTGAGATGAATAGCCTTCTCGTGTACCTATCCAAACCTGGGCCACTTCAGTCCCTTCATCCCTCAGGCAGCTCTGTTTGACCACATGGGTCTCCAGACAGGGATGGGCTAATAAAACCCTGTTGCCCTGATAGTGCTCTTGTGGTATCATATTCCTTAGATTCTTGTTTGCGATGCACATCACATCAGATTGCACCTTGGGGAGCTAAGATAATGAATGCTTGCTACATCCATGTTCTCCAAAGAGCCGGAGAATTGCTGATGCAGTGCAGGGTCTGGGGAAGTCTGTGTTGATGTAGTGATCTGCAGGAACTAGAGAGAAAGAGGATATTTATCTCTTTTCATTACAAACATGCACACATCCACGAAGATGCACAGTGATTGCATTTTTAAGTCAAATGGAAGCGCTGATTTTTAAAGCAGTCAAAAAAGGGTTGCCATGGCCTTCATTATCGATGGTTCCTATGCTCTGTAAAGGTGCTGAGGATTAGACAGTGCTGAACCATGCTCTCCAAGGGAAAACAAAGGATTAGACCTCTGTCTGCATGTACCCACACGTTTCATTTGGTCAGTCATTTATACATGCACCAACTTATTTGTTTTTCTGTCTAAAACAAATTAAAGTATGTTGGTTATTCATTGTATACTAATTACCCTGAACCATGACAGCCTGAAGGGAGCCACTTAACATATTGTGCCTATTTAAAAATATCTTTTGAGCAGTTTTCCTGTATATATGTATGTGTAGCATGTATATGTAGTACCTGTAGAGGCCAGAAGAGGGCACTGGATCTCCCAGAAGTAGAGTTACCGGCAGCTGTAAGCTACCACATGGGTGCTGGGAACTGAACCCAGACCCACTGCAAGAGCAACAAGTGCTTTTAACTTCTGAGCCATCGTCCCAGCCCCTATTGTGGTGCTTTACATTTAGAAAAAACCTGGAAACAACCTAGATGCCCTTCAACTGAAGAATGGATAAATAAATTGTGGCACATATACACAATGGAATACTACTCAGCAGAGAAAAACAATGACATCATGAAGTTTGCAGGCAAATGGATGGATCTAGAAAAAATCATCCTGAGTGAGGTAACCCAGACTCAGAAAGACAAATATGGTATGTACTCACTCATAGGAGGATGCTAGATGTGGAACAAGGATGACTGGACTGCTACTCACATCACCAGTGAGGCTACCTGGAAAACGGGACCCCAAGAAAGACACAGAGAAATGGATGAGATCTACATGAACAGCCTGGACATGAGTGGGAGCAGTGAAGGGCGAGGGTCGAGGGAAAGAGAGTGGGAGATCCTAGCTGGATCAAGAAAAGAGAGGGAGAACAAGGAATAGGAGACCATGGTAAATGAAGACCACATGAAAAAAGGAAGAAACAAAGAGCTAAAGAGGCCCACAGAAATCCACAAAGATACCCCCACAAAAGACTGCTGGCAATGGTCGAGAGACAGCCGGGACTGACCTACTCTGGTGATGGGATGGCCAAACACCCTAATAGTTGTGCCATAAACCCCATCCAAGGACTGAGGAATCTGGATGCAGACATCCACGGCTAGGCCCCGGGTGGAGCGCTGGGAGTCTAATTAGTGAGAAAGAGGAGTGTTTATATGAGCGAGAATTGTTGAAACCAAGGTTGGATAAAGCACAGGGACAAATAGCCAAACAAATGGAAACACATGAACTATGAACCAAAGGTTGAGGGGCCCCCAACTGGATCAGGCCCTCTGAATAGCTGAGACAGTTGATTGGCTTGATCTGTTTGGGAGGCATCCAGGCAGTGGGACCGGGTCCTGTGCTCATTGCATGAGTTGGCTGTTTGAAACCTGGGGCTTATGCAGGGACGCTTGGCTCAATCTGGGAGGAGGGGACTGGACCTGCCTGGACTGAGTCTATCAGGTTGATCCCAGTCCTCGGGGGAGACCTTGATCTGGAGGAGGTGGGAATGGGGGGTGGGCTGGGGGGAAGGAGAGGGGGGCAGGAAGGGAGAGAACAAGGGAATCTGTGGCTATTATGTAGAACTGAATAGTATTGTAAAATAAAAAAATAATAAAATATATGAAAAAAAAGAAAGAAATGCTGGCCAGCACTTTAGCACCACAGAGCAAGCTCACTGGCAGGAAGCAAAATGCAAAGAACAGGGGAACTATGGACCAGGGAAAAGGTGTTTGTTCCCAGAGAAAGCCCTGAACAAGAAGGTAAAGCCTCAGACTTTTCTTGTTCCATCTCAGCTAGGAAAGAGCACAGGGTTGGTTTAACTTTTTCACACAGCCCATCTGCAGATGGCTGGAACAACTCAGGGGTGTTCATTTGGGGTTACAAACAGGCAAGAATGCAAGTATGGGTTCTGTGGATAATGAAGATGGATCTTCATGCATGCTTCCAGTCCTCACTGTTGCTCCAGGTAAGGGAGAGGCCTGAGGTTGGTGTTTGCTGCAGGAACATTTCTTTTGGGGCTCACCTCTACCCTATGAAGGACATCCAGGCAAAGCAAAGATGCCCAGAAAAGAAACCTTTGCCCTACCCCAACCTATACAGAGTGATATCTTAATCTCCTCATGGAATAGAACTGGACAGGGCTCCATCCAGTTTAGTACTAGGGAACATCTGGCTCCCATATGTGACTGTTTTTTTAAGGACTACTAGATACCCACAGAAGTTTTAATGTCCAGGTATCTCCAGTTCAATGCTGGCTTCTGAAGACCTGAGATGTTATTTCCCGGAGTCTTCTAAGCTGTAATGTGATAGTGTTAAACAGCAATGGCCTGGAGGGCTCTTTCTCCATCTGCATTTGTGTTGCGTGACTTATGCAGGGTTCGAATCCACATTACTTTGGGCCTAAGCTGCAGTTCCTTTGAAAAATCACTTTGGTGACTCAGACTACTGCTCATAATGTGACTTCACTGCAAAAATACAAGACCACATTTCCATACAAAGCTTTTGGAAACCCTTGAAAAAGCATAATGACCCCAAGATATAAGAGAAGTCACTGCTGATTTTTAGTCTCTCTCTCTCTCTCTCTCTCTCTCTCTCTCTCTCTCTCTCTCTCTCTCTCTCTCTCTCTCTCTCTCTCTGTGTGTGTGTGTGTGTGTGTGTGTGTGTCCTGAACTACCCCAACAGTCATCATCTATAAACAAAATTGTCATCCTTTGGTAGATGGAATCTCTGACACTTATTTCTCTCTCTCTTTTTTCCCCTTTGAGAAACTTCATCTCTCTTTGTTAGAACACATTTCTGCAGACTGTCAATTGGTTTTCTGATCCTTAATTGACTTCTCTACTTTCTATTTGAGAAAAAAGAATCAACAAAGTCACAGAGAAATCTGCACATGTCAAGCAGGTGTGATGCTATCCTTGGTCTAGATTTTGTCACCTTTCAGTTTGAAGATGAATAGACTTGAATTGGAAAAGCAAGGGAAAAAAAAAACAACAAATCAAGAGGAAAGAGGCAAGGATCTAAGCAAAAGTAAATAATAATGACAACAACCACAATAATAATGGTAAATGTAGAAGCAAAGAAAACAACCTCAAAGATCAATATGATGAGGTACTTAGTTTTCACTTATTCTCCCTTTTTAAATTTCCTGAGAATTTTATAAGTGTTTCAATCAAATCTACCCTTTACTTCCTCCCCTTCAACTTCTACATTCCACCTACCACTTTTGTTTTTAAACTCACTGAATTCAATCAGTACTGCCAGATTTGTGTAGGGCTAGCTACCGGAGCATGGGCAGCCTTTCAGGGGTAATATCCTTCCAAAAGATGATGGAAGAATAGCTGAAGACACCACATAATTGAGACATAGGATATAGAGAAGTCAAGCTGGCGCTGATCTGGAATCATCTCTCTACTGGCTAGCCCTCATAGTGTAACTCTATGTGATTGTGATTCTATGCATGATACTAGAAGAGAAAAGCAATCAACCGTCTTTTCTTGCTATGAAACCTGTGAGCTATAATAACAACCAGCCTGGTGAGATATGCCCAGTGGTGCAATGGTGGCATGGATGGCATAGGAGTAAGCAACCACGTTCTGGTTAGATGTAAGGCCTGCTCCACAAGATCTAACTCGTACCTGATAATGTCAGTCAGACCAGAACCAGTGGCCAGCTCAGTCATAGACCCTAGGAGAGAACCTACTATTATTTTGATAGATGATGAGGTGTTTTGTTTTGTATTTTTGTGTATGAGTGTTTTGCCTACATGTAGCTCTGTGCACCATGTGTGTGTCTGGTGCTATAGAGCCCAGAATAGAGCACTGGGTTTCATGAAACTGGAGTTACAGACAGCTGTGAGTTACCATGTGAGTGCTGAGAGCTAAACTCAGGTCCTTTGCAGGAGCAACAAGTGCTCTTACCTACTGAGCCACATCCCTGTCTCTAGATTATATGGTTTTTGAAAAATGAAAAAAAAATCAATAAACTTTTAGCAGAAAAAAAGGAGCAGAAAAACAAGATAAATAAAATATAGATATAAAAAGGGACATTCCAACTAGCATCACAGAAATACATGGGAACATTAGGGACTACCATGAACAACTCTTTGCTAATAAATTTGAAACCCTAGAAAATTCTGATAATTTCTTTCTCTCCCTCTCTCTTCTTCTTCTTTTTTTTTTTGAGACAGGGTTTCTTTGTGTAGTTTTGGTGCCTGTCCTGGGTCTTGCTCTGTGGACCAGGCTGGCCTTGAACTCACAGAGATTTGCCTGGCTCTGCCTCCTGAGTGCTGGGATTAAAGGTGTGTGCCACCACTGCCCGGCCATACTCTGGTAATATCCAGGCACATTATAACCTACTAAATCATGGTGACACAAAACATCTCAACAATACTTAGTAACAAGATTGAATCATTAATGCAAATCTTCTGACAAAGAATTTTTTTCATTGCTGATTTTACCAAAGTTTTACTGAACTAACAACTAATGCTTCTCAAACTATCTCAACAAATCAAAAGGGAAGGGATCTGGCAAACTAATTATTTAAGGCATGCATTACCCTGACATCAAAGCCAGACAAAGGAGCACAGAGAAAGGAAAATGCAGACCAGTATCCCTGATGAACACATATGTTAAAGGTCTATATAAAATCTTACAGACTGAATCCAACTATATATCAGAAAGATTATATACTATAAACAAGAGGGACTTACCCTAAGCATGCAAAGATTGTTCAATATAAACACATTGATTAATAAACCAAGGTAACAGAATCATGGACCTAAATGTGGCCATCATGAAATTACAGAATAAATAGTAAAATTCAACAACCTTCAAAATCAAAACAATTTCTAAGAAAATTAGTTATAAAATACCATGTGAGAGGAACTGTAAACCAGTACAGCCAATTTGAAAACCAATATGGAGGCTCCTCAAAAAGTCAGAAATCGATCTACCACAGCATTCAGCTATATAACCCCTGGGCATATACCCAGAGGTCTCTATATCTCACGACAGAAATATTCATATTCATTGCTGCTCTGATCACACTAGCTAGGAAATTAAATCAACCTGTATGTCCATCAACTGATAATGAAAATGTGATGGATATACACAATGGAATATACACTCAGCTATAAAGAAAAATGAAATCATGAAATTTGAAGGCAAATGGATGAAACTGGAAAAGAAATGACAGAGTGAGGAATTTCTGGCCCAGAAGGTCTGACACCATGTGCTCTCTCTCACATGTGGGTCCTAGCTTCAAACTCTTGTTTTGAGTGTTCAACCTTGAGCACACATGGAAGTCAGGAAGCTAGAAACAGGTCGTGGAAAGGAAGAGGGATATAGAGTGTAGATAAAATGAAGGTATAAATGGGGACTTCTCCTGGGGGGGGGTGCAGAAAGGTTCAGCAGGTAATGGAGTGATGGGGTCAAGATAGGAGGGGTCAGGGAATGTTGACTGAATGAAGTGAGCTGGAAGAAGCTACTTGGGAACCAATGATCCTGCAACACAAGAAAAAGAACACACTGAGAAAACATGTTGATAAGAACAACCGTGGAGCGGGGGATGCTGAGAGCTAAAGGTTTAAGCATAGATGGGGTAGGATGGTAGGGGAGAGGAAGGATAAGGGATGGGCTAATTAGACCAAGAATGTGTGAAGAAGATTATGAAATCTCCCTAGTTTGTAAACTACAAGGCTTTTAAAAAGGAATCTGAACAGAGGTACCTCACAAGGGTAAACAATGCTGCTGCCAGAAGACATGGGTAATTGGAGGAAAATCTCAGTGCCAGACAAGAGTTACCTCCCTATGAGTTATTGGTAGTGGTGCTCCAGGGGCATCTAAAACAATACAGATCATTGCTTTTGATTTCCACTGTAAGTTAGATGATAAGACCCGATTGCTGAAGATGCCACACATTTTGGTGGCAGATTACAGAGAGATCGATCTTGAACTAACCAGAAAGCTCTCTGTACTGTTAGCTTTTATAGTGTTGGTGCTATGAGGGCTGATGGGGAGAAAGGACACTGATGGCCTTAGACAGCACTGGACCCCACATGCTACAATACTGACCTCCAAGGAAAGATGTGCCCACTGGTGAGACAGAAATAAGACTGTTTATGCGGTAACTAACCCCTGTTGTGATTGGACTGGAGGCCTGCTCCACAGGAGGGGATTCAAGCCTGGTGCCATGAACATGAGTAAAACTCATGGCTACAGTAGTCAAAGCCCACGCAGGAGAACCTGCTTTGCTAAGTGGACATGCTGTCAAACTGCCCTCTAAAGATTTAGGTGTTTATCCTTGTGTTGGTACTCTTCTCAACCCTGGCCTGAGAAGCTTCTGATTGCAGTGGGTAGAGGTTAGTGCAGAGACTCATTACTGAGTCTGAGAATAGTTTCGAGAGTAAGCAATTATGGGTGTCCTGTCATAGATGAGACAGCTATACAACCTTCCCTCCCAACCCCAAGGCTCAGGGGACATCTTAGAAGACGGGGCAGAAAGACTGCAAGAACCAGAGAATGGGGAAGAGTGCTGTGAGATGATGCTCTCTGGACATGGCATGCTGTCGTACACATGCACTCACAGTAGATGCGCTCTGGACATGGCACACTGCCATACACATGCACTCACAGCAGATGCGCTCTGGACATGGCACACTGTCATACACATGCACTCACGGCAGATGCTCTCTGGACATGGCACGCTGTCGTACACATGCACTCACAGCAGATGCGCTCTGGACATGGCACGCTGTCATACACATGCACTCACAGCAGATGCGCTCTGGACATGGCACGCTGTCATACACATGCACTCACGGCAGATGCTCTCTGGACATGGCACGCTGTCGTACACATGCACTCACAGCAGATGCGCTCTGGACATGGCACGCTGTCATACACATGCACTCACGGCAGATGCGCTCTGGACATGGCACGCTGTCATACACATGCACTCACGGCAGATGCGCTCTGGACATGGCACGCTGTCATACACATGCACTCACGGCAGATGCTCTCTGGACATGGCACGCTGTCATACACATGCACTCACGGCAGATGCGCTCTGGACATGGCACGCTGTCATACACATGCACTCACGGCAGATGCTCTCTGGACATGGCACGCTGTCATGCACATGCACTCACGGCAGATGCTCTCTGGACATGGCAGGCTGTCGTACACATGCACTCACAGCAGATGCTCTCTGGACATGGCACGCTGTCGTGCACATGCCCTCACGGCAGATGCTCTCTGGACATGGCACGCTGTCATACACATGCACTCACGGCAGATGCTCTCTGGACATGGCACGCTGTCATACACATGCACTCATGGCAGATGCTCTCTGGACATGGCACGCTGTCATACACATGCACTCACGGCAGATGCTCTCTGGACATGGCACGCTGTCATAAACATGCGCTCATGTCAGATGCTCTCTGGACATGGCATGCTGTCATACACATGCACTCACGGCCGATGCTCTCTGGACATGGCACGCTGTCATACACATGCACTCATGGCAGCTATGGTTACTGTACAAGATCGAACCAATTAAAAACTATAGCTCAGCGTGGTGACACCTACCTTTAATCCCAGAAGTTGAGAGGCAGAGGCAGGAGGATCTCTGTGAGTTCGAGGCCAGCCTAGTCTACAGAGTGAGTGCCAAGACAGGCAGAGCTATTACACAGAGAAACCTTTTCAAAAACAAAACCAAAGGGAAAAACGCACAAAAAACCAACCAACAAAGAAAAACCCAAAATTTATAGTATGGAGTGGGGTTGAAGGAAGCTTCCAAGGCTCTACTGCCAACCAAGACTGGCAGCTGATAAATGGTTACTGTCGAAGGAAGAGTCTTCATTCTTTATGAGTGTAGCCACTGGGAGGTTCCCCGTGCTCCAGTGGATGAACCCATGACTATGCTTCATATAAAAGCAGCTGGTAAAGGACTCATTGGGATATATATATATATATATATATATATATATATATATATATATATATATATATATATACATATATATGCATAATATGTAAAAAGAGGACATGAAGTTGAAAGGGAGATGTGCTGGGGGACACCCAGTGAGAGTTGGAAGTAAGGAGAAGGGATGGCTATAATCAAGATACATTGTATTATACATATGAAATTTTCAAAGAAAAAAAAGACCTTCTCTCCAATAATGTGTTGGTGACCTATATTAACATCGAGGCATGCTAAGTACAGAATGAATAATGTGAATCTTTCTCAATAATATTGACAGGTCTTAGTGTTACAACAGTGAAATATTGTAGAAAAATTGCATTAAGTCATTTTTCTTACCTCAGTAAGACTCATCGGATTACTAAGGTAATAGGAAATAAATGAGGCTTTAAAATTTCTGAATTCCCTTTCAGTAACCACGTTGGTGTTCTTATTGTTACAAATTAACTGCTAATGCTGTTCATGATAAGAACATCCTATCTCACTGAAGCTGGAGTTTAGGTAAGTGTATCAATAAACCAGTCTCATCTTCATTCATAAAACTAATTTCTAGATATGGATAGTTATATTGCCGAATGCTCAAGTATAAATGGGACATCTATATCACACACCCTCCTCCCAAGGCTTAGGGGTCATGATGGAGTAGGGGACAGGAAGGTTTGAAGAGCCAGAGGTGGTGGATAACTACAAGGAAATTGTGCTTTTTGGATACAGCAGTACAGGTGCTCATGGGAACTCACAGTGGTGGTGACAGCATCCACAAATGCCGTGCAAGCATAAGTGGTACCAAATTCCACGTGGAGAGGAGAGGTGGGCATGAAGTCCCACTCTTAGCTAGGGAGATATTTGTAGCGGATAGTTGATGGCTGAGAGAGAGTCAGTTCTCTTTAAGGGTGTGTGTGGCTCCCAGTGGACTGGCCTCCCTCCAATGAAGACCACATATCCAAGAGTATATGGGCAGTGCAAACTGAACTTGATGTATTTTTTTTCCTTTTTAAAGACACCAAGTAGGGTGTGTAGAGAAGTTGAGGTGGGCCTGGGAGAAATAAAGCGAGGGCTAAATATGATCAAATTGAATTGTACAAACTTTTCAACTAAAATATGAGAACAATATGGTTACTTCAACACATTAATCACAAAGTTAAAAATAAGAAGGCAAACCATTTTGCATTAACAAGTTTTTAGAAGATATTTGTGTTTTAAACTAGTGTTTAGAAAAATAAGTCTATATTTCATGTCATCTTGTTCTTTGATTCAATTCATTTAGTATTTTTAAATTCATCACTTACAGTCTCTAAATGTTTTGTTTGCTTTCTATAGTTGGCCCCTCTTGACATTGTGTTCTAAATGTATCTCTACTGTATCACTCTGGAAAATAAGAATGTATCTCTAACGTGGAGTGATGTCTATAAGACAATATAATGGACTGCCAGAAGCACCAAGGCTGAGGCCTACAAGAATTCTGTGTGTCCATGAGCATTCTGGAGGAGAATGGAAAGTGAAATTTGGTGGAGATTTGGCAATAATTGCACAGCATCCATCTGAAAGTCTGCAAACTCAAGCTGACCATGCTTGAGAGTGACCCAGCTTCTGATGCCACTTTCTCCAATGGGTTTTAGGAGAAACGGGGGTATTGTACTTATTATCAAGCCCAGTAGACAGTAGTAACCATGTCTGAATTTCTGGAATCATCTTTATTTATTGATGACTCCATTAGAAAATGAATAAGTCTGGTAAGTGATTGCAGTTAAGTTGCAATATGCAAGTCAGCATATAAAAACTAGTGGCATTTTGTGCACTAACAATGAATTTGCAGAGAAAGAACTGCAGAAAAACCCATTCCCAACAATACGCACATGTGTGTGTGCACCTGCACACACACCTAGAAAATGTCAGATCAGGCAGGCTAAGACTGAACACAAGGTCCGAGCCCTCTACATCTGACCATGATAGAGAGAATCTCACTGAGCCTGCCACAACATGTCCAGTGTCATAACTCACTGGTCACATATCTTCAACAAAACTCAGTGGTATTGACATATTCTATTAGAATAAAACCAAACTACACATCTATATACTTTGCAGAAGTATCTGCTCTCCAACACATGTAAGTACCATAGTAGAGCTACTTTAGAGGAAGGTCTCTGTTCTAGTTTCTTTTCTGTTGATATCATAAAACACTGACCAAAAGCAACTTGGGAAGGAAATGGTTAATTTGGCTTATACTTCCAGGTCATAGTCCATTATGGAGGGAAGTTAAAACAGGAACTCAAGGAAGGAATTTGATAGCAGGAACCATGAAGAAAGGCTGCTTGTTGGCTCCCTTTCTGGCTTATTCATGCTCTTCTAGCTTTCTTATACAATCCAGGACCACCTGCCTAGGGAATGGTGCCTCCCACTATGGACTGGATCCTCTAACATAAATTAACAATCAAGACAATCCTACACAGACATGCTAACAGGCCAACCTAATCTAAGCAAGTCCTCAGTCAAGGATTTCCTCTCAGATGATTCTAGGCTGTGACAAGTTGACAATTACAGCTAACTAGGACAAGCTCCTAACTTTGTGGGAAAAAAAAAAATATCAAGAATCCCAAGATCACCAGCGGATAGGGAGGAAAAGAAAAATGCAAGTGAGAAGAGAGAAGGATGACTTCTACCACATGGAGACAAGCCAGAATAAGGATAAAAGGCAACAGACTCATGGCTTTTGTGTTCTACTAATGCTGAATGCACATAGTTGCCTACCCCATATGGGAAAAGGTGTTTCTGTAATTGAACACTCATACCAAGGTTCATTTGGAATTAATCCAATTCTAAATCCAATCTACATTTAAGAAATTGTATATTATTAGATATTCTAGAAACCTATTTTTCCTTTTATTATGAAATTCATCTAACATTAGCCATCATGAATCTCAGTCATTTTAAAAAGACATTTAACATGGAACACATCATTTAATCTCTCACAATGTGGAGAAAGAGCTAAAATAGCCAAATTTGAAAGGGTGTATTGCTACATTTCAATAGAACTGGTGAAAGGCATTTCTGGCAAATTCTAAAAAAATTACTCTCTTTTAAAATTTCATTCATCAATAAATTATTATTATTATATGTCTTATAAAGTAGGAAGAAAAATGCAGTTAATTTTAGTTTTACAAAGCATCATAAATTTAAGAAAAAAACCTTATGAAATATCACCAGACTTCATATTATTGAGAAATTAGATATAAAATGTAAAGTGTTTTTGGTATTTATCATGAGAGAGATAAGGAGAAATTTAGCAGAAGTTAGAGATGACAAAAGGCCACTGGGCTGGAACTGAGAGGAGACCTATCTCTGCCTTTATTTAATGGTGATGGTGTAGACAAGACTTGGAAGTCACTCTTCACTCAGTAAATATTAGTGGGTACCTGCTCTAGTCAGTCAGAGGACACCAACAGCAAAAGAAAAGAGCATCCCACATGGTATTAGTCAGGATTCTCTAGAGGAACAGAACTGATAGAATGAATAAATGTACACACACACACACACACACACACACACACACACACACACACAAGAGGATTTATTAACATGGCTTACAGGCTGTGGTTCAGCTAGTTCAACAATGGCTGCCTAAAAATGGAAGGCCCAAGAATCCAGCAGTTTCTCAGTCCACACGAGGCTGCATGCCTCAGCTGGTCTTTGGTGTAATTGGGAATCCCAAAGAAGTAGGCTCTCCTGCCAGTGAAGGAGTGGACTTGCCAGTGAGAGCAAGCAGGCAAAGAAAGAAAGCTTCCTGGTTCCATGTCCTTGATATAGGCTGCCAGCAGAAGGTGTGGCCCAGATTAAAGATGTAACTTCCCACCTCAAAAGATCTGAATTAAGCCGGGCGGTGGTGGCGCACGCCTTTAATCCCAGCACTCGGGAGGCAGAGCCAGGTGGATCTCTGTGAGTTCGAGGCCAGCCTGGACTACCAAGTGAGTCCCACGAAAGGCGCAAAGCTACACAGAGAAACCCTGTCTCGAAAAACCAGAAAAAAAAAAAAAAAAAAAAAAAAAAAAAAAAAGATCTGAATTAAAGTGTATCATCCCACCTGAAAAGACCCAGAGTAAAAGTGAGTCTTCCCACCTCAAATGATTTAATTAAGAAAAATGTCCTCACAGGTATACCCAGCCACTTGGGTTTGAGTCAATTCCTTATGTAGTCAAGTTGACTCCAAGAATAGCCATCATAAGTCCACACCTTGCCAACTTGACACATAATCATATATGTCCTTGTGTTATGCTTAATTTCCAAATGAAAAAATAATCAGGCAATAAATACTAATGTGATGTAACTCTCCAGTGTATAATCACAAATATGTTATATATTTAACCAGGTCATAATTATGCCTAATGTGATATAGCCAGTACAACTGCAAACACATTATAAATTTTAGAACAGATGGCAATGTCCCTTGAGGAACATTCCTTTAGTCTCTCAAACTTAAATATGATAACCACTGATATTCTCTTCATTGATGTTATATTATATGATAAATAAATCAAGGGAAAGAAAACTCAAATACCTATACACACATATTCTTAACAAAATGAGATGGAAATACTGATGCCAATTATAATCATCATTTTCTGCAATTGGTCATGTAGCCTTAGCTGGTATTTATAACTACTTTCCTCTGCTACCAATTCTGTATTTCCTCCACCTTCAGCAATCACCTAAGCAGGTCTTGGCTCTTTTCCTGGTGAAGTGACCCATACCTTCATTCCTGAAGGGTCTGTGCCCTTGGTCATCCTGCCTGGATTAGGATGTTGTAATTTCCCATTGACTTTAATCACAGGACATGGTAGCTATAACAGATTCCCTAAAGCATCTCCTACAGTATAAGCATAATCTTGCTTACCTACATTGTGAAGAAGCAATCCAATTTTCCCTTGGCAATATGGATCACCAACCCTCCTAACCCTTATTCCTTTCTTAACCTATTGGTGTAAGGGCATCAGAAGCACCAGTACCCAAGGAGAAGTCTGAGCTTTCAGTCCAACAGAATATTTTTTGTGTCTCCTGGCAGGTGCACTAACCCCTGTGGGACCAAGACTCATGGGAAAAGAAAGCAAAAATATTCCTAGTGGGTCACTAGGGGTAATAGTGTGTGGAGTTAATCCCCTTTCCATCCTGTGACTTGGGCCATGGATCCTGGATGTGGGAGAAACCATCTTGCATATTGGCTGCTGGTTCAAAAAGCCTATAGTGTCTTCTGGAGAACCCTTCAGGCTGATGCAACCTAATTGGAACTGTAACTACGTCTTCAAAAGTTCATTCCATTTTTCTATCAAACCATCTGCTTCATAATGGTGGGGAACACGGTAAAGCCAGTAGATTCCATGATTGTGGGCATACTGCTGTACTTTTCTGGCTGTGAAGTGAGTTTCTTGGTCAGAAACAATATTGTATGGAAAACTATGACAGTGGATAAGGGATTCTGTAAGTCTAAGGATGGTGGTTTGGCAGAAGCATTTTATGCAAGAAAGGCATAACCAGAAGAAGTATCTACTCTAGTAAGGACAACATATTGTCCTTTCTATGGAGGAAGTGGTCCAATGTAATCAACCTGCCACCAAGTTGCTGATATGCAGCTCAGGTTGTGTGGTAACTTTGTGGCCCATTGTCAAATGTCCATTT
Organism: Peromyscus maniculatus bairdii; assembly: GCF_049852395.1. Classification (NCBI taxonomy): domain Eukaryota; kingdom Metazoa; phylum Chordata; class Mammalia; order Rodentia; family Cricetidae; genus Peromyscus; species Peromyscus maniculatus. Next base: position 68,310,525 of record NC_134854.1, read on the forward strand.
TCCAACAAGGCCCAATAGCAGGCCAAGAGCTGTCTTTCAAAGAGAATAGTTGTCTACAGACAATGGTAGAGCCTTGCTCCTAAATCCCAAAGATCTCTTTTGTGATTCACCTATAATGGCTTTTCAAAGGCTCCAAAACAGCATCCCTATCTGCCACTGACATCTCAGGTACCATTAGGTCTGCTGGATTATATGGTCCAATTGGTAGAGCAGCCTGAACAGCTAGCCACCTGGACCTGTTGAAGAGCCTTCTCCTGTTTCAGGTCCCACATATAGCTACGCTAGCAGCTTTCTGATTCACTTGGTGTATGGGCTGGAATAACACCCAAGTGAGGAGTGTGCTGTCAATAAATCCAAATAAGCCAACTAAATATTGTGCTTCTTTCTCGATGGTGGGAGGAGCCAGGTACAATAACTCATTCTTCACCTTAGAAGGAATATGTTCATATGCCCCAACACCTCTGCACCCTTAAGCATTTCAGTGAGGTAGGTGGAAGGCCCTTGGATTTTGGTTAGATTTATTTCTTATCCTTTGGTGCACATATGTATTATCCACCAGTCCTAAGTGGTTCCTATCTCCTGCACAGTTGGTACAATCACCATAACATCATCAATATAGTGGAGCAATGTGATATTTCATGGAAGAGACATGATCAAGATCCCTTTGATTTAAGTTATGACACAAGCCTGGAGAGTTAATATATCTTTGACATAAAACTATGAAGGTATACTGCTGGCCTTGCCAACTGGAAGTAAATTGTTTCTGGTGGTCCTTACACACTGGTACTAAGAAAAAGGCGTTTTCTAGATCAATAGCTGCATGCCATGTACCAGGAGATGTGGTAAACTGCTCAAGTAAGGACACCACATCTGATGAAGCAGCTGCAATTGGAGTCACCACTTGATTGAGTTTTCAATTATCAGCTGTCCTTCTCCATGATCCATCTGTCTTCTGCACTGGCAAGCCAGGAGAGTTAAAGGGAGATGTGGTGGGAACCACCACCCCTGCATCTTTCAAGTCCTTGATGGTAGCACTAATTTTTTCACCTCCTCCAGGGATGCAATACTGCTTTTGATTCACTGTTTTCCTTGACAGAAGAAGCTCTAAAGGCTTGCATTCATCCTTTCTAACCATAATAGCCCACATTCCACAGGTCAGAGAAACAATTTCTGAGTATATCTATCCCAAATTACACATTCTGGGACACAGGATGAGTTTGGAGACCCACTGAAACTACTATGAGTCAGACTTCAGCCAAAACTCCATTCATCACCTGAACTCTATAAGCCCCTATTTTAACTAGAGGGCCACATGTTCTTGGGGTCTTCAAGAATCAGCATAAATTCTTAACCAGTACCCAAGAGAACTCTGGAAATTCTGATTGCTTCCTTCCCCCCAGTGTATAGTTACTCTTGCAACAGGCTGTGGGTCCCTCTGGGTAAGGACTGGGAACGGCTATGTGTCCCTGTCTTAGGGTTTATATTGCTATGAAGAGACACCATGACCATGGCAACTCTCATAAAGGAAAACATCTAACTAGGGATGGTTTAGAGGTTTAGTCCATTATCATCATGGTGGGAAGCATGATGGCATGCAGGTAGATATGGTGCTGGAGAGGAAGCTGAGAGTTCTACATCTTAATCTACATGCAACAGGAAGTGAATGCTACACTAGGCCTAGCTTAAGCATCTGAGACCTCAAAGACTGCCCCCACAGTGACATACTTCCTCCAACAAGGCCACATTTACCCCAACAAGGCCACATCTCCTAATAGTGCCACTCCCTATGAGGCAAGCATTTAAACACATGAGGCTATTGAGGTCATTCCTATTCAAACCACCACATTCCACTTCCTGACTCCCATAGGTTTATAGCCATATGAAAATGTAAAAGTGCATTCAGTCCAACTTCAAAGGTCGCCATAGTCTATAACAGTCTCAAATTTGTTTCAAAGTCCAACATCTAAAGCCTCTTCTGAGACTCATGCACTCTCTTAACTGTAATTCCTTGTGAAACAAAAATGAAAAATCAGATCACGTACTTCTAACATGCACTGGCACAGGATACACAGTACCATTCCAAAAGGGAGGGCAAGGAACATAGTGAGGAAATACTGGACCAAAGCAAGACCAAATACCATCTGGGAAAACTCCAAACTCCATCTCCATGTTTGATGTCAAAATTTTCTTCAGATCTCCAACTCCTTTCATCTTTGTTGACTGAAATATACCTCTTTCTCTTGGGCTAGTTCTACTCCCTGTTAGTAGCTTTCCTTGGCAGGTATCCCATGACTCTGGCATCTCCAACATCTTGGAGTCTTTAACGCAACCCAGGCTTCACCTTCAAAGCTTCTCTAGGCCTCCATTCAGGGACACCCCTGACACATGCCTGACCTCATTGGCTTTCCTTAGTTCCAGAGGAAGATTCTGTAACCCCTTTCTTCTGTCCTTGACTCTAGAACCATGTGACTGAAGCTGCCAAGTTCTGCTGTTTGCCGGGGCTAGAACATGGCTCCCCTGTTCAACTACATCTTTATTAGTTTTCTGTTTTTGATGTTTTCCTTCACTACTTAAGCTTGGCTCTTTTGAAGCTTGTTCTGTAGACTAGGCTGGCCTTGGACTCCGAGATCTGCCTGTCTTTGCCTCTGGAGTTTTGGGATTAAAGGGATGCATCGCCACATCTGGCTTTGAGCTTTTCTTTAATTCCTTTTCACAAGTTGGAAGGTTAGCTGGGTGGGATTTTGCCCTTTATTTCATTTACTATCAGGCTTTTCTTTAATCTGTTCATCTCCTTGAACACAGGATTTATCTCCATTCCACATCCTGGTGCCCCCTTTTCTCCTTGAACTGTACATTTTGTATTTTTCCTTGCTCAGCTTGCTCCCTTTCATTATAGATTTTCATAAGAGTGAACACTAATAACTATGTGAGAGAATCAATATCAGGGTGTTTTGAAATTTCCTCAGCCAACACAACTAATTCAAAAGCTCTTCACTTTAGCCTCAGGCAGATTTTTTGGACAATGACAGAAAGAAGCCACATTCTTCACCGAAATACCACAAGAACAGTCTCTAGGTCACATACTAGCATTCTTCTCTGAAACCTCTTGAGCCAGACCCCTACCATTCAAATTACCCTCAGCAACACTGTCTTCCATGTGCCTACTAGGATGGCCCATTAAGTCCCACTGCTTTTCTAATCCAAAGTCCCAAAGTGTATATTCCTCCAAATAAAAACATGGTCAGGCCTATCAGAGCAAAACCCTGGTCCCTGGTATCAATTTCTGTCTTAGGGTTTTTATTGATGTGAAGAGACACTATGATCATGGCAACTCTTATGAAGGAAAACCTTTAACTGGGGCTGACTTATAGTTTCAGAGTTTTAGTCTATTATCATAATGTGAAGCAAGGCAGCATGCAGGCAGACATGATACTGGAGAAGTAGCTGAGAGGTCTACATCTTGACCCACAGGCAACAGGAAGTGAACTGTCACAGAGTGGGTGTATCTTGAACATATAAGACCTCAAAACCCACTACCATAATGATGCACTTCCTCCAACAAGGTTACACTTACTCAAAAAAGCCATACCTACTAATAGTGCCACTCCCTATGGCGGCCATTTTCTTTCAAACCACCACAGGAACAGACTGATAGAATGAATGTATATGTATGTGAATGTGTATGTGTGTATGGTGTGTATGCATATACATATGTATATAATGTTGTATCTGCATGTGCACATGCATATGTATATGTAAATAGTATGTACATGACATGTGTGTGTGTGTATACACACACACACACACACACACACACACACACACACACACACATAGTGCATTTATTAGAATGGCTTACAGTCCATTGTCTAACTAGTCCAACAAGGGCTGTCTACCTACAGAGGATCCAAGAATCCAGTAGCTGTTCAGTCCATGAGGCTAGACATCTCAGCTGATCTTCAGTGAAAGAATGGAATTGTCAGAGAGAGAGAGAGAGAGAGAGAGAGAGAGAGAGAGAGAGAGAGAGAGAGAGAGAGAATAGGCAAAGAGACCAACTTTCTTTCTTCCTTGTCCTTGATATAAGTTGCCAGCAGAAGGTGTGGCCCAAAATAAAGATGGCTCTTCCCACCTTGAAAGATCTGTATTAAAGGTGTTATTCCACCTCAAAAGATTAGGAGTAAAAGTGAGTCTTCTTACTTCAAATGACTTCATTAAGAAAAGAAATACTTCACAGGTGTGCTCAGCCACATGAGTTTTAGTTAATTCCTGACTAGTCAAGTTGACAACCAAGAATAATCATCACATCCACTCTTTGATTTGATGGATGTTGCCTTCACTTCTTCCAGATTTGCATTTTTAATGAGTTAGGAATGAAGTTTACTCAGGAATGGTCTCCAGAGTCACTGTGTTATCTGTTTCGTGTATTACCTGCTTGCAAGTTTCTATCTCCTGTAGCTGGAGGTTTTCTCAGGTTCCGAGTTCCTCCAGTTCTGCTCGGCCCCAAGGTCCCTTAGCCACTTATAAAATAATCACTCAAAGGCTTTTATTAATTACCAACTGTATGACCAATGACTTAAGTTTCTTGCTAACTAGCTCTATCATCTTAAATCAACCCTTTTCTATTAATCTATATTTTGCTACATGGCTGTGGCATTACCAGTCTGTGGCCATGTTGCTCCTTGGGTGGTAGGCTGGTGTCTCTCTCATCTCTGCCTTTCTTCTTCTTGTCTCTCTCTTGGATTTCCCACCTAGCTTTAACCTGACTTGCCATAGGCCAGAGCAGCTTCTTTATTAACCAATCATAACAATGCATATTCACAGCATACAGAAGTACTGGATCTTTCTTGGAAATGTGGAAGTTCTGTTCTTAAAATTACTTCATGATGTCCAGGGGGTATGGCATCTTTAGGGGACTCTGAAAAAAGATCAAGTCCTGGGAGAGCTAGCTGTGGTCCAGTCTTGGTGTGATGGGAAAGTACAGGGCTTATCTGACATCCTGACTGGAGTGGTCTATGAGGCTGGACCATCTTAACTAACAACTTTGAAGTTGTCCTGAGCAGTTTGTAGTCCAAAGGTGATCTTTGGCTGGTGTTTGTCATCTTAGTGGCATACCACAATCCAGGTAGTTTCATCATTGTGGGGCCCCATCATCCTTTTGGAGACATCAAAGGTCACTGTTAGGAATGGTCACAGTTCACTGCAGAGAACTTAAACATTTGAAATGTCATATGCAACAGATCTCAGAGAGGTTATAGGACCATAATCTATTAAATAATTTCAGGGTACACAAGCTTGACTCATAATTACTTGCTTCAGAATCAACCCTGAAATCATGTACAGGAAGCTAGATGAAGCCTATTTCTAGAATGAGTTAATACTCTATATGACCATTAATATCATGACAGAAATTTAAATACACATTTACATATATAATATATGTAATCTTATGACTTTTGAGACAATATTTACACCTTAAGAAATGCTTTAAAGAGTCACAATAAAACCAAAAGATAATGTGACTTGTGATAATAGAATAGTCCCTTAATTTTGGTTTTCTTCTGTCCCATATTAAATGGCTCTTTTGACATGAGACAGAGACTTTGGATTTTCCTTTAACAAGTATGCTTAGGTTTAGAGAAGTAGATAACCATGCTCCAACTCCAAAGCCAGCTTAAGTTTTTAACTGAGTTAGGACTACAAAAAGACCAGTTTCCTTATATGACAGCAGAAACAAATATTTGAGAAGATTTATGAAATTTTTTCCTGTTGGAAATATGCTATGCAACTAAGACAAATTACTCTTTTCCTTGGGACATTTTTTTTTCCTGAATGATTCATCCTTCTTCAGTTGTCTATTTGTCCAGTGGTCTTCAGATTCATTAGTTGGATGCCTTTTTTTCTCCTAGAAATACAAGAAAATAAAACCGTGCCCCAACCATAACTTTGGGGACTTTCCTTTTTGGTAGATTATGTCTGATCAAATGAAAGACAAAATTTTATAAGTTAGTTTGGATTGAATGGCCAGACTGTTTGATGAACTATTGCCTCTCCTAATCAAGAGGTCTCTCCTGTTCAAATCTAATATTTATCAATCATGATGGAATCCATAGCTTTTCTTCTCCTGTGGAAACAAAAGCAAAATCTCTTCCCCAGTGTAACACATATCCTGGTATCTATTCTGAGGTCAACACATCTGTGAAGCATACAGGCTGATTTAATTAGGTAGGTTTTTTCCCATTATCTAATGTCTCTCTGCAGCTGTCGTTCCTTTCTCACTAGCATTTAAAAATTTAAATGTAATAAAGCATTGTGCAATTGAACTCTAGGGGTCTTTATTACCCCTTTCTGTTTATTAAGTGTATCTTTTAAAAGTGTGATTAGATCTTTGTATAACTGCTTGTCCAAAAGGCCTGGAAGTCCCCCCTCAGCCCCTCCTCTATCTTCCTGTCCCTCTCGGACTTCCTCAGTCCTCCAACAACTCTATGGTTAATCCTAGTGCCAATCACTGACTCTGTCCTTGATTCAAGGTGGCTTTGTTGGCACAGTGGAGTGGCAGTGAGAACGATTTTCCAGTAACACTACTTCTCACCCTAGAGTCAGCCATCCTCCTGGATTTTTCCTTTCCAATAAATCTCTTGGGTGAGGTTTGGTGTGCCACTGTTGTGGCACTTTCTCGGGAGCCAGAGTGGGAGCAGAACAGTAACACTTTGCTTGGGGAAACTTTCCCCTAGCAGAACAGAGTTGTTACACTTCAGGGTACCTGAGCAGAGCTGTAACACTTCTTCAGAGTGGAGCAGAGCTGTAAGATGCTATGCTTACAGTGACTTTGTGGCATTCCTTGGCTCCTGACTGCCAGGATACCTTTCCATCCAAGCTCCAAAGCTTACAGAAATACCCAGAATATTATGGATTGCAGATCTGGGCCACTGTGGCCTAGTCAAGATGATACATAAAAATAATCGCATTACAGTTGTTTTGGGGATACAGGCCCTGGCCAGGTTTTCTGAAACAGCTCATTTCACCCCTTTAATTGGGTGCAGTTTCAAATGTTCCTGCCCTGAGCATAAGCTTTACACAGATTGCAGGGGTGGGGAAGAGAACTAAATGTTCTTATTGTAGGATTCCCAAGTGAGAAGGGCGTTGTGCCATTTAGGAGAAAGGAAACAGTCCACCTCACCTGCAGTTCGCAGACACCAAGATTAGGACCTAGTAGTCACATGTAGAACTAATAAGTGAGTCCGAACAGAGCTCATCTGTGAGGGGAGACAAACCGGTTCTTCTGCGTAATGTATTCAACATCTCCAGCCAATCTCTACTCTCTAAGCTTTCTTCATCCACTTCCAAAACCCAGTTACCCTTCTTGAGGAGAAGTCCTGTGTGCTGTAGTAAGAATCTCTTCTGTCTGTCTTGGGTCCCCAGGTTTGGAAGATGGCAGTGGTCACCCAGCATAGGAAATTCAGTTAGCTGTGATCCTGTAGTAACAGAGGTACCTCCTTCAAAGCTCATCTCAGGCCTAATTTCCCCTGAATTCTTCTCATAAGCTCCTCTGCTTGCTAGTGAAGATCAACTCTTCTTGAAGTTGCCTCCAGGGCCTCCCTAGAACCTCACTGTTGAAGACCCTCACTTTCTTCAATTTCCCCCCCAAGTTTTAGTGTTTCTAAACAGAAAAAAAAGAGGAAATGGTTTCATGTTTTGTATACCCATCCTCATGCTTGTCTCCCCCATGTCTCAGCCAAAACACCCTTTATCTTTATTGAAATGGTCACCCATCCTTTCTTCTTCTCTTTCCCATAATCCTCTCCTGCAGGCACTCTGCCTACACCCACATCCAGCTGACTGAATTGTCCCATGGCTCACTCATGCTGTTTATTCTTCTGAGTCTTTTCTTTCTCCAAGTTTCGTTTGCCGAGATTCTGTTGCAGCATCTTCAATGCCTGACGTCTTCTAGGGGATGTCTTGTCCAGCACTAATCCCATGTGGTGCATTTTGCATTTCAGATGTGGTAGTTTTCATATCCAGAAATTTGATTTCTGTTTTTTAAAATAACTGTCATGCTTCTCCTCAGCTTCAGAGTACGTGAAATAACATAATGAAAATGTTTACTCCTGCTCTGCTAATTCCAACAAGAATGTCTATTCTGGGCTTTTTCAATTTATTGTTGTTGTTATAAACAGTGACTTTCTGCTTTGTGTTTGGTGATCTCTGATGGATGACAGGCTTGAGGAATTTTTAGCTTACTGGATGTTAAATATGTTTGTATTCATATAAATAGTGTTGATGTATGTATCTACCACCAAAGTTCCTGGACTGTGATTAAGTCTTTTAGTATTTTTGCTTTTGTGTTGAAACTTTATTGTTCATGCTAAGATCAGGGAATAATAATTCCAGACTTTCAGGGAATGACCCTTCAGAATACTATATCCAACACACCATTAACTGAAACAATCTAGTCTTGTTAGGGGGAGGGCAGCTCTAACCCAAGTACTGAGTGAGTCCTGGGCACTGTGAGCTCCACAGTCTCTATCCTGGCCTTGGTGGCTTCCTCACATGTCTGCACTGGATAGGACCCCCGATATGTCTGGATTGCTCCCTCTATGTAGCCCTTTTACTTCAGACATTCTACTAAGCAAACTCTCACCCTGACCCCTGAGGTCTTGTTCTTGCTCCCAGTTTAGGAAGTTAGCTGCTCTGTGCCAGCTACACCTGCCTTCTGTGTGTTCAGGTACCACAGGCAAATATTCAGGACAACTGAAAAGTTGCTTCCATTTCTCAGGACCTCTCTTCACCAGTCTTCAATGTGAAATAGTTAAAACTATTTTCTTGCAACCTTTTCCTGTTATTTGGTGACCTGGGCATAATAGTAAAGCCAGTCTCTATTAAACTATCGGAACCCAAAGCAGATTTCACTGCCTCATGCAGCCACCTTAAAGGTGAGGAATGAACAAACTGTAAATCCCTCTCTTCGAAAATGTACAGTTCTCTGGTTTTCAGTTCATTCCAAATGACATCATTACAGATAGACCTCTAATTCCAGAATGTTCCCATCATTGTCTGTGCCCGTCAGAGGTAATTTCTATCCATCATCCTTCAGTGGTGAAAACCCAGTCACCTACCTCCTGGCTCTAGGGATTTTCCTGTTCTGGACATGTCATATAAGTTGGCTCATATGGTAAGTGTTCTTTTGTGTCTAGCTTCTCTCAGTAGATGGTCAAAGCCAAAGTAGAACTGACAACTTCCTGGCTATTTCAAATGTGTCTCTGGGGCTGGAGAGGCTGGGGGTTATGAAATACTTGCTGATCTCAAGAAGACCTTGGCTCAGTTTCAGCACCAACATGGCAGCTCATAATCATCAGAAACTCCAGTTCAAGGGCTCCTGCTCTCTGCTTGTTGTAGGCTTTCCAGTCAGGGAAACAGGACACCAGCACCTTTGTGCAGAAAGCCATTTATCATGTGGTAGCACAAGCTCTGAGGAACTGTTTTCCTCAAAAGTATACCCTATTGATATAGGAGGACAGAGCCATATATATATAATGACATATCGTATATGTTCGTGTGTGTGTGTGTGTGTGTGTGTGTGTGTGTGTGTGCATGTACGTATGTATGTATGTATGTATGTATGTATGTATGTATGTATGTATGTTAAGAAAGATGTAGCAGGAACTGGAAAACTTAATGATTCTCTGTATTTAGGAAAATCTTTCCCAAATCAAAATATGCCCATAAACCAACTGAATAGAGCCTCAGTGGGCATCCAGGGAAAAGAAAACAGGCAAGAACAGCCCTTTGTAGAAGAGTGACTAATCAAACAAAGAGCGAACAACCACAAACAGCAAGGAAACTAAGCCCTGGGATTGGAAGATCCAACTCCCAGCCTTACTTCATTGTATCATTCAAAGGATTGGGTTTCAACAAGAAACCAGGAGACATGCAAAAGAACAGCAAGGAGCAGCCCCAGGTCAGCCAGGAGTGACCACTCCAGCCCTCCCTGGGTCTCTGAGAGCATGCTCACAACCTTCCACATGTTCACGGTTCTTTGAATGTGTTTCTAGACCCCCAAGAGTGTGTCAGAGCTCCAGAAAGCCTGTTAGCAGCTGATTCTCTGGATTTGTCTTGAATGGAGGTATTATCCCATTGTTTATTCATCTGCCATCAGCAGCTTCCTGAAGAGCCATCTGTAAATCGCCTCTGAATAGTTCTGACAGATGCCCTCAGGGAAAAGGCTTGTTGACCTGGGCCAGCTCTAAATCAGATGGTCAAATGAAATAAGCCACCCAAGTGCTATCTCTCAGGAGATCACTGTTCATGACAAATGTTTTAATCCCCTGGGAATGAGGCTTTGAAAGCCTTCAAGCCTAGATTGCTGGCTCTTCTGGCTTCTAGGTTGCTTGTTTCCTCCAGAGTTGTGTGACTAGCCCTCAGAGCTGTCTTGAGGATCCAGAGAAAGTGACGAGGAGGTAGTAAACAGAGACTGCACAGAACCCAATGGGTTTGCTGAGATTCATCTATTTTTTTCACTTTGGTTTCCCATGAGCCTTTGGCTAACTTCCGAGTACTCTAGAAATGTGGATAAATTTTCCTCTCTGCTGCCATCTCTTCTACATGGCGTTTTAAGAATCAATTCAGAGAAGGTTGAGCATAGAAAGCATTGTCATAGTTGTAAAGTAAATACGTAAAAGGAGCCAGACCCTCTTTAAAACTGTTTTAAAAAGGGAACATGAGGTTGGGTGGGTAGGGAGGTGAGGAGGGCAGTGGGGAGGAGGGTGAATAAGAACAAACTATACTGCATAGGGTCTTAAATAATCAATGCAAATATTATTTCAAATAGACGTTTGCTGCATATATAGAATATATGTATGCATATATGAGATCGTAGTCATTTATTATGTATGTTACAAGGGCTCTTCTTTTTGAGACTGAAACCCTAGTGTACTTCAGTGTAATTTGACAAGCAGGCACTAGAATATATGAATGGGATGGTTAAGTCTGATGGTCAAGTCGCTTAAGAGACCACTAAGAGATCAGGAACGCATGTCCCTGTGTGGGGAGAGTGTTTCTAGAGGTGCTTAGACTATTTGAGCTCCAACAAAGACCTCCAGCCCCCCTAGAGCCTCCCTTGATCACTTCTTCAGTCAGTTGATACACAGAGACTGACTAGCCCATGCCCTCATCACCATCAATACTCAGATACAGAATGTTCCTGGACAATCATTTAACCCTGAGCATTCTTTAACCACACTTCATAGAAGGCAAGCTTCCATCTCCATCCATCAGGGAAATGCAAATTAGAGTCACCCTGAGCTTCCATCTCACCACAGTTAGAAATGAAATTCAAAAGCAAACAGGAAATCAGAAAGTCTTGATCACACTGGAGGAAGTGTGGAGGGAGAGGTAATGCAGTGATATTTAAACACAGAGATGGCATGTTGATTAGAAAATGCTGGTGAGGGTGTGGGGGAAAGTGAGTTAGCACAGCCTCTGATGGGAAGCGATGTAGATGTCCCTGAAACAGTAACAATAAACCCACCAATGCCTCAGTTACAGATCTCCAGGACTGGTGACCAGAAGGATCAAAGTCAACATGGAATAGAGACACCAGTGTGCCTCATATACTGCAGCCTGATTCACAATAGTCACACTCAGTAACCAGCTTTGGTGTCTGTCAATAAATACCAGTCATATTTTTATTATTTTCATTAGCAAGTCTATCTAAGGCTCGTATCTTACCAGTCAAATTTTTATTAATTTCATTAGTAAGTCTTTCTAAAGCTCGTATCTTACCAGTCAAATTTTTATTATTTTCTTTTTTTTTTTTTTTTTTTTTCGAGACAGGGTTTCTCTGTGTAGCTTTGCGCCTTTCCTGGAGCTCACTTGGTAGCCCAGGCTGGCCTCGAACTCACAAAGATCCGCCTGCCTCTGCCTCCCGAGTGCTGGGATTAAAGGCGTGCGCCACCACGCCCGGCAAATTTTTATTATTTTCATCAGTAAGTCTTTCTAAGGTTTATATCTTACCAGTCAAATTTTTATATTTGGCACTGTTATCAAACCATTTTTAAGGATAAAATATGAATTACCAAATTGATAGTAATTACAATCAGTATTATGTCAATCCCAGTTAAGTGGTTTCTCTCTCATTTATTTTTTCCATTTGCAAACCATGCATATTAGCACTAAACAGGGTCCTAACTGCCTGCATTGTGATATTTCTGATTCTTAACAAGGGAAAGATTTCTCCCGCCACCTCCTTTAAAAAAAACAAATGAATTTCCCCTTTAAGAATTCCCAGGTATCTCCCCTGGTCTGCTGACACTGGCAGCATTAATGGAGCTGTGCATGGGTAATCGGCTGCAGTGATGATGTTTGACTGTGCCATCAGAGAGGGCAATCAGAGTGAGGTGCCCAGAGCCATGCTAACTGCATGCCTGGGCTTCGGGCCACTGTGGCTGCTCATGTGCCATGTGGGGAGGGGGATGATCCATAGGAGAACCCCACATGGCTGGGAAGCAGTGTGAGAGGGGGACTGAGTGCCTGCTATGAGCAGGGGAGCAGGATTGTCCAGGGGATGCAAAGAACCCACCGAGGCTGTCACTGTGGCAGTGTCAGCTCCACACTAGACACCAGATATTGGGACTTCTTTTATTGTTTTATTACGAAATAATTGCCGGGCGGTGGTGCGCATGCCTTTAATCCCAGCACTCGGGAGGCAGAGGCAGGCGGATCTCTGTGAGTTCGAGGCCAGCCTGGGCTACCAAGTGAGTTCCAGGAAAGGCGCAAAGCTACACAGAGAAACCCTGTCTCGAAAAACCAAAAAAAAAAAAAAAAAAAAAAAAAAACCAGAAATAAAACTTGGGAGTTAAATATTAGGGATAAACCTGAGAGATTCACAGAGCGACAGAGAGAAGTTCACTTCCTTTCTTCTCCACTTTCCCAATCTGTAGTAGAATATTTTAAGGTGTGTTATTTTGTTTACATTGCATTTGTTTAACTCTGTGAAGCTGTGTTACTGTGCCTGTGTAAAACACCTGATGGTCTAATAAAGAACTGGCCAATAGCAAGGCAGGAGAAAGGATAGATGGGGCTGGCAGGGAGAGAGAATATATAGAGGGAGAAATCTGGGGGGGAAAGGAGTAGCCTGAGAAGGAGGAGGTCTCCAGGGACCAGCCACCCAGCTACACAGTCAGCCACAGAGTAGCAGTAAGATTTATGGAAGTAAGAGATTAGGAAAAGCCAAAGGCAAAAGGTTGACAAGATAAATTTAAGCTAAGAAAAGCTGGCAAGAAACAAGCCAAGCTAAGGCTGGACATTTATAATTAAGAGTAAGCCTCTGCGTGTAAATTTATTTGGGAGATGGGTGGTGCCCCCCCCAAAAAAGAATAAAAAACCAAATGCAAGACCAATCCAAAAGGGTGTACATCTCCTTAGGCCCCTCCCTAGTCCTCCTGTGTGTCCCTCTAGCTTCCACTGAGTCAGCCAGAAAACTCGATGGTCCTCTCTAGCCAACTTAGTGTGGACTCTGCCCTCTGAACCTAGGTCCAACTCCAATGGCAGTCTTGGAGCAGCAACACAAACAAATCTCCAGCAACAGGTAATTCCTTACTGAAGCACTTATGTATGGGTATATATTTGTGTGGGTGCAGATGTATGTACAGGTGCATCTGCATAGAGGCATATGCATGCAAAGCCAGAGGTCAACCTCTGGTGCTGTTTCTCAGGGTCCATCCACCTTATTTGATCTAGACAGTCTCTGATGAGAATCTGGGGCTCAACACAGTAGGCTACACTGGCTGGTGAGCTCACCCCAGAGTCCCTTCTGTCTCTGCCTCCTCAGAGCTAGAATATGGGCTCATGACAGATCCCTGGCTTTTTTACATGGCTTCTGGAGATTGAAGGACATCCTCACGCTTCTGGGACAAACAATTCACCAACTGAATTAGCTTACAGCACCTATGGAAACATTTTGTAGTCATCATCTGAAAATTCTTGTTATAGAGTTCCACCAGCTGAGCTATCTTTGGGTTGGATCCTGTCCAATGGCTTCTCTCCTGTTGTGACTTCCCTGGTTCCTGGTACAAAATATGATTTCTAAAAATATTCTGTGAACATCAGAGTATGTCAGAAGCCTGCATCCTATTTGTCATCCTCTTCATCAGGTGGGTGGCCTGCCACCAAAAAGTAGCATATTATGAGTCAGGCTCATCTTCCTGCTGGGCCCAGGGCCCAGGTGGGAGTAGTGACTGGTCTGACTTGCATCCTCTTTTCCATCTCATTGATGCCAGTTGGAAGTGAGGATGTTGGGGTCATGATAGCAGATTCCCAAGCCCTGGCCTTTCCCTAAGTAATGAGAATTTCTGGGCAGCCTGTCACTACAAGGCTAAAGATCAAACCCATAGAAGTGCACACAGTGGCTATTTCCACCTGTCTGTCTGATTCTTGGGCCATGCATGCATGCTGCCTCCAACCAGGTACAAATGATCATGTACTTCCATACATTAGTGCAGACCCTATGTAGGCCAAACAGGCACTTTGCACATGTTCATCCCTGAAGGAGACCCCCCACACAGCAGGGGTTCACTCCTGGACCCCAGGTTAGGCACATACAACACCCAAACACTTGTTTTCACAGAGCGATCTTTCATTAAGCGGTAAGAAAAGTTAAAGTGGCTACTTTCCGACTCAGGCAGAAAAACAGCAGCAAATGACCTTGCAGGTGTCATTCTTAAGAAGAAGAAAAAGGGTCTGTGTTAGAATGGGCTAAGATAGGGTGGTATGTGTTGATTGGGCGTGATAATTAGGTGAACCAAAGGGGGCTTTGATTGTTGAACTTTCATACTTCCATAGCTGAACCTTGGTAGTCAGTCTCAGGAGGAGAGAGTGGTCATGAGGAAATAGACCTTGAGAATGTAATCTGTAAATTTTTAGCAAGGCAGAGGGAATGGGGGAGAAGTGCAAGGCCAGCCAGAGCCATGATTGTCGTGCTCAAGCTGGCCAGAGTCTTTTCAATCCCCACAGTCCAGATAGTGCGAGCATACTATCACATCTATTGTTAGTATTCAAGCACACATGTGAGTGCCTGGTACCTGCAGAGGCCACCAGAAGGGGGCATTGGATCTACTGGAACTGCAGTTCCAGAGGGCTGTGAACTCTCACGTGTGTGCTAGGGTCTGAATCTTGAACCTGGAAAACAAAATAAAACAAACAAAAAAGCCAGCCAGTGCTCTTAGCCTCTGAGCCATCTCTCCAGCCCCAACAATCTTTTTACTGGAAGTGGAGTCCCTGGTCTGAGCTGGCCACCTTTGTGACATGCTCCCCTCTCCCCCAGGCAGGGACACTTTGAGTTTTAGCTACTTTGTTCTGATGTCCTTGTCTCCCAAGAGATCAGAAGGATGGAGCTTTTGCCCCAATTAAAGCCTGACATCTGCTTTTGTTTACACACTTATCCTCCATAGAGACTATACTGGGTGGTTTTGTGTATCAATTTCACACAAGCTAGAGTCCTCAGAGAAAAGAGTCTCAGTTGAGGAAATGCCCCCTTGAGATCCAGCGGTAAGGCATTTTCTCATTCAGTGATCAATAGGGGAAGGTCCAGGCCATGGCGGGTGGTGCCATCCCTGGGCTGCTGGTCCTAGGTTCTATAAAAACATGGACTGAGCAAGCATGGGAAGCAAGAAGCTCCCCTCCATGGCCTCTGCCATAAGCTCCTGCCTCTGGGATCCTGCCCTGTTTGAGTTCCTGTCCTGACTTCCTTCAGTGATGAACAGCAATGCTGAAGTGTAAGCCAAATAAACCCCTTCCTCCCCAGCTTGCTTTTTGATCATGGTGCTTTGTTGCAGCAGTAGAAACTCTAGGACAGAGACCCACTTGTACTTGTTACACCTCTCAGACTCCCTCCGTCTGTGTGTCACCTGTCACTGTTCTGCCTTTGAAGCAGAGGGCAGTTTGGGAAGAGGGGACTCACATCCCAAAGTTTCAGGGCCCCAGTGACAGAAGTCTTATGTAGCTGCTTGCCACATTCTCTCCTTTACCCATAATGCTCCAGCTTTCCATCACTGCCCAGGCAGCCCTTTGACAGTGTCCAACTTTTCAGTTTGGGTCAACACACGTGGCTCTCTGGAGTGCTCAGTTAAGTATTTATTGAAAGACCTCTTTTCAAATGGGGGTCTCGCATGGCTTTCTCCTCGTTAACATCCATGCAAGTGCCTCGTTTGTTTTCCTTTATGCTGCATTGTGACTGGCGATGACTGTGTTCTAGCTGTCTGCTTACTTGTTATTTGTGTGGCTGATGGACTGTGGTGAGAGCCCTGTGATTGCCAGGGTCATGGCCATCTAGCAAAACTGTATCTGCAGTATCCCAGGGCGCTCAGGACACAGTGGGGATGTGCTTAATGAGTATGGAATGCACCCGACTGCCTGGGCAGCTGTTACAATAACTTGTCCTTACTCATGATCACTTGGAATATTGATTGACAAGTGTTTTGGTTCATGCACAATTTTAAAGTTTGTTCATATGCACAGGAAAGGGAGAAATGATTCGAATCAGTGCCCCAAATCCAAAAAAAATTTAAATATTTAAAATATGAAGATGGTAATATGTCTCCCTTTTCTGTTTGATGGTGACTTTTTAGGCTGCCCCCCCCAATCCCATCATTGTTCCCCTCTCTTTTTCCATCTCTACAAGTCCTTTTGTCAGCTTGACACAGACTGGAGTCATTTGGGAAGAAGGAACTTCAGTTGAGGAATTGCCTCTATCGGATTTGCTCTTAGCCAAGTCTGTGGGGGCGTTTAATTGAGTAATGATAGATATGGGGAGACCTGGCCCTGTGTGGGAAGGTGGTCCTGGGTTGTATAAGAAAGCAAATGAGCAAGCCAGGGGGAGTAAGCCAGTAAGCAGTTTCTAGAGTCTCTGCTTCAGTCCGAGCCTCCAGCTTCCTCCCTGTCCTTTGAAATGGTCTACCAGCTGGAATGGAGTTCTTGGTTTTACCCGGCCATCTTCATAATCCCTCACCTGGTAGGGACACTTGCAGGGATGGATTGTAAACTATAAGATAAAATAAAACCTTTCTTCCCCAGGTTGCTTTCAGTCATGGACTTTCACAACGACAAGAAGCAAACCAGGATGCCATTCTCAGGAAAAAAAACAAACCCTGCCCTCTCTTTAAGCACCACTGTAAGGAAGATGCACAAAACCTGTTGCTTCCAGGAAGGTCAGGGACAAGGCTCTAGGGAAGAGCCAGTGTGCATGTGGGAAATGGTGGGGCTGTGCTAAAACATGCACCTTGATGAGTGGGATGTGAGTACTCAGGCCTTTGCAAAGGAGTTCCTCAGATCCATCAGTGTTCACTCACACACTGCCTCTGCAAAGGCAGAGAAAGAAGTTGAACAGGAAACAGGAAACAAGGGGCATATGGTCACCCAAACAAGAATGGTAAGGTTTCCTTGGGACTCAGCAGAGTAATGATGGTACAAAATTGCTTTTTTAAAAAAAAAATAACCTAATGGTGAGCTTTTAGGTTATGGCAATGGAAAGCTGCTGTGGGGGAGTCACTCTTCCTTGGGCCATGGCCACTGGTAGGTTGCTCATGCCATAGCATATGACCCCACATCTATGAGCGTATGAGAAGTGATAGTTTACTAATTGGACTTAGCGAATTCTTTAAAAAGAAAAAATAAGGACATGAGGTTGAGGGGGAAAATGTATGATAGGCAGAGTTGCAGGGAGTGGGGATAAATGTCACACACACACACACACACACACACACACACACGTGTATATATACATAAAATTTTAAAAGAATTTTTTTTCAAACCTAACTGCACGTGTTTGCAGAGTAAGCACTCCTACCCACTGAGCCATCTTCCCAACCCTGTATATTGTTTTAAAAGGTAAAGTTCTTGACAAATAGTTCAGCCAGTGGATTTTCAAGCTTAGTTTATAGATTATCATGGGTAATTGTTACTGGACATGAAGATCCACCCTTATAAATCAAAGTGATGATGACAAGTCCTTTGTGATACACAAAAATAGACCTGACGGCTCTGGTGGCAGCGTTACCATGCTCACAATGCCTCATCTCTCACGGTTGTATGTTTGTCTTTCCCCTGCTGGTCATGACAGGTAGCATCACTAACCTGAGGCTGTGGAATTCACTGGATGGTAGATCTTAGAAAACCCAGGGCAGAAATATGCAGTCAACTATCTCCTCACATCTCAACCCTCAGAACAAAACCAAAATGATGCTAAAGCTGCAGATACACATGGAGCTGGGTCTAGAGAATCCAAAGGATACATACATTCCCTTCCTGCTAAGAACTACCAGCTACTCACCCCATTCCTGCCTCTTGCCCATGAGACACAAAGTTGAAGCTTCACAGTCAAGCACCAGCCTGATTTTTCTCTGCATAACCATTCGCTGTATATGGTAAGACCAAGTGAATTCTTCCTTCATACCATTACTTACACAGGGCTGATGGACTGGGGCACTGAAAACATTCTTCTTAGGATCTCAAAGCAAAAAGAATATCAATGTTGCTCCCAGGAGTTTCCATCCAGTCCCAGTCAACATTCATCCTGCTGTCTCTTGCAAGATAATGCCAAAGGTCTGCAGCATGTGGCAGCATCCAAGTTCATCAGCTCATAGCTCGTCAACAGTCCATTGTAGCTCTGAGAGGGACCCATATGGCCCTACTCCTCCTTGCTGATGTATGGGTCACTGATGGATTCTTGAAAAGAGCCAGTCATCATCTTCAGTCATGTGCCCACTGCTGAATCCACCAGACTCCAGTGGATCACTACCACCCTATAGTCACAGACAGCCCTGGTCAAAGTCATTGGGTCACAGAACAGAACAGAAGGGCACAAATGTGGGGAAGGGAGTTGTTAGGAAGGAAGTAAACTCAATCAGGCTGTGAGGGAGATGAGAGAGAGTGAGAGTGACAGAAATAAGTGTTCAGTACAAATATCTATATAAAATTTTCATATTACCAATTTAATAAAATATAAAAAGGGTGAATTTGAATATATTTCTAACTTTGAAAACATGGCAAACAGTGATTTAATACATTTTCTGGTGCCTTTATTTATTGAAATAAATAAAGGGCATGATGATTAGAAAGCTAGAGTTTGCATTGGTTGACTTAAAGGTCTGGAGCTGGGTGGTGGGATGTTTACACAGCATGGAGAATGCACACTGATGTTAATTTAAATGCACATTTAAATGTTAATAAACTGATAAGCAATATTATTTAGAAACAACCTTTTCTCTTAGTTGGGTTTTATTTACACTCTTGATTCATTCACTTACTCAAACCCTTCTTTATAGAGAAGGCAAGAGTGAACCATCCCAGGCTTTTGCCAAATGAATAAGTGTCTACTTATTTTACTTTCTTCTTTTGCTGTTGTGATTAAATATTCTAACAAAAGCTCCTTAAGGGAGATAGGATTTATTCTGGCTCAATTCTAGTACATTCTATCATGGTGGGGAAATCAAGGCAGCAGGAGCTTGAATTTTATATCACATCCATAGTCACGAAGCAAAGAACAACCAATATCTGCTTCTGCTCAGCTCCCTCTCTTCTTACACAGTTCAGGATCCCAGCCAGTGTATGGTGCCACTCACAGTAGGCAGGCTCTGCCATCTTAGGTAATGCAATCAAGATAGGTATGCCCAAAGGGTCATCTCCCAGGTGATTCTAATTCCATCAAGTTGACAGTTAACACTACCCATCACACTAACAATTCAGAAACAGTAAATCATTTGAACTCCAGACAATTCCACTAATATCAACAAATTTTGTAAAGGCTATTAATTACTTTATTATTTTATTTATAAAATGTAGCAATTCATTTAATTTTTCTGAAATTGTGTTTTTATGTACCTGCATGTATGAGAGAGTTCCATGTTGCTATATTAAGTTAATCCAGATCTTCCATTGTAAATGGAGCCAGCTATGGTTTTGAGGAATTGTGTGTGTGTGTGTGTGTGTGTGTGTGTGTGTGTGTGTGTGTATATATACCATCAATAACTTCTCCTGGAGAATGAGAATCATAGAGTCCATGAAATTGTCTATACTGGAGCTTGTAGGTATCTGAGGGGTTGAGATTGCACCTGAAGGCACAATGGGTGAGCCCTAGAATGGAGAGAGGCTTCTGTTCCAAGCTGAGAAGCAAACTTCTTGAAATTGAGAGTCTGGGGCAGGGAAAGGTCATGGGGCTGGCAGACTACATTGATTGGCATATATTAAAAACTTAGATGAGGAAAACCCAGTGAGGAGACAACTGGCAATCCTTTGCTGAATTCAACCAACATGGTTTCAGACACTCAAATCATAAGAGAACAGAGTGTAGACCATGCCAATATGAAGCTTAATAGTTTAGAAACAATAACATGGGGTATTCAGCTTACATAATCATCTCATAGGCATGCTGATCTTATGAACTCTCACTGGAATTCCCTATTAAGCAACATTTAAAGAATTCCAAGATTTGTATATTCAGCTTCTCCACATTTTTCCAAATTATTTCTAGAAACCAGTTTCAGAGGCCTGCTAACCCGACAGCCAGGAAGACACAACACTCCCTCTCCTGGTACCAGTTCTTTGTGTCAGACTTTTTATCACCATGAAAAATGCCCAAGAAACAATTGACAAGAAGGAAAAACTTATTTTGGTACCTAACGTGACAGAGTTTAAGTCTACAGTCACTGGTCCAATCTTTCTGGGCTTGGTGATACAGAGCATCATGGAGGATTAGCATGGTGGGTCAGACTTGAAGCAGAGAGAAGAGACAGGAAGGGCCCAGGGCAAGACATGGCCTCCAAGGATATGACCTTCTGTGGCCTAATTTCTCTGGCCAGGTCCAACTAACAAAGTTTCCCAGCACCCCTAAAATAACTCCATCAATGGGAGACCAAATCTTTAACTTATGAGACTTTGGGGGCACATTGTAAATCTAGCTATATATCTTCCTTACATATTACACCTCTGCTAATATCAACACAATTCACATTATTTTATGAAGAACTGACAGTCTATCTGGAGATAACACACAGCAAGTGAAGACTATACACACAATACACACATACACACACATGTGTACATATACAAACACACACATATACATATATGTATAAGTGTGTCCATATTTGGGTTAATAAAATGCCAGTTCCTTTATCTGTGGTATTTCAGACTCTTCTCATTTTCCACATGAAATATTAGTGTGCTTCCCTGTGTATTATCTGTGGCCCCTTCTATTTATTTCCAATTGTTATAGATTTTGTATAATTAAATTAAGGCCATGACTATTAACTTGTTCTACCTAATGTGCCTTATTCTGGGGTTCTCTATGGAAATAAAGAGAGAAATGTTGCATATAACTAGTGAGGTTGATCAGAATTGCCCTGGGCAAGTGGAAATTGCAATATACCACTCTTCTCTCTTCAGAAAACAGACATGACATGGGATTTGGCATAAGCAGGTTTAATCTGGGAGGGTTCTCGTGTGAGGGAATGAGGGAGGTCTCACGTAGGGTAATCTGGACCCCAGTGAAGGAGCATGGTGAGAAGCCTGCGTGCCTGGCAGATCTTAGGAAGCTCTTCAGGAAATCTTCACACCATGGCTGGATATAGACAAGGCCCAGCATCTCCCAGGAGTCGGCCAGCATGAGGACACTTGCCGCGACAGATTTGGAGGAAGAAGGAGAGACTAACACAAAAATGTAAGAGACAGAGGCAGTGGCTGGTTTGTGCTTTGAGGCGGAGACCCTCCAAGGGCTTTCTCATGTGCACCACATGAGACTCATCACTCAAGAACAACCAACAGCAACGATGTGTTGGTCTAGTTTCCAGTGGACACCGAGACCCCAAAAAAGAAGTGATTAATTGTACCTTAAAGTTGCCTAGGGCTCAGGATAGGGTATTTATCTGTCAAGTCCCACTGTCAGTTACCTAGGATTGCCAGCAGGGCCACGAGCTCAGCTACCCAGGGGCAGGGACAATCTGTTGGCCCCATCCCTAATGAGAATACAGGAAAAGCCCTTAGTCTATCACCTGACCCAACACACTTATAACAGTGAAAAGCAAGCTGGCAAGCACAAAAGAGGCTTATTGCCCTGAGGATTTGGGCAGAGAATCCAAAGTGTCTGCTTCAAAGTACTAGACGGAAGGAAACACGAGCGTCCACCTGACACTCCCTGAGAGCCTTCCCTCCAGCGGGTCATTCAGAAGGATCTCCTTATGACAGAGCCCAGGCAAGGTTGCTATGTGTGCATGCTTTAACAAGTAGAGATGTCTTGGACTCACCTATCCCTCATTTCTGCCATTATCAGAAAAGCACAGGAGTCCTCAAGAGAATGCTGCCTTTGCATCCCAAGAACTGCATTCCTTCTTTCTGCTGCTCATCATGAGATTCTAAAAGCTTCTAAGTTTTTTCTCCTGAGCTCCACCCCCAGTCTCTCTTTATGGGATGCACCGAGAAAATCACTTCAAAGTTAATTAGTTAGATTGTCAAGTGAGAAGGCTTAATGGCCCTAAAGTTAGGGAAATAAGGTCCAGGAGTGTTAGGCTTCACAAAAGAGCAGAGTCAGCATTGCCAGAAGGGGCTGAGGGACTCAGTGTGGAATCTGCTCTAGGGACAGGTGGTAAGTGCATGATGGGAATCTTCTACTGATGAGACAGAGATTGTACAGAATAGAGTGGCTAGAGCAGCTTCTGATTGAGGGGATTGTTTGCCAAAGGCAATCTTGGACTCTGGCACAGGTAACTGGAGGCAGTGTGTTCAACTAGGGCTTAATGATGGCAACAAGATCAAGGTGGCGTGCTCAGCCTAGTTTACCTGCAGAGGGTCCACTATGTATCCATAAACACACCTGCCTCAGCCATGGGACTTCAGAGTGTAGAATTCCACACTGTGTCAAGTCATTGGTTATTTTCTCATGACCTTATTAGATCTGGAAACACTGCAGGGTTGGCCAAGATGCTGGGGTGATGAATATGTGTTTGGTATGAGTAACCTGTACAATACTATCTCTCCATAGAGTACTCATGGGATACTCACCCCATGCTCAATAGACATTACTGCATTCTAATAATTAATTGTGGACATAGTCAGAATCCAGGGTAAGAAAACTGTCATTGTTTTGAGTGCATTTGTCTTTGTCCTGCTTTTAGATGGATGAGAAAGGATGATGTGAAATAAACTCCACCTGCTCTTCTTTCAGCCTACAGATGAAGGAGGCCAGCATTTTAGTTCCACAAAGCAAGCCCCTGGTTATCTCTCATGCCTCTGGGCTGGAGGTGAGTCTGCCTTACAAGTGGTTTAATGAGGACATTTAATCAGTAGACATGCAATGTACCACATGCAACTTTGTTTTTGTATTCTGCCTCCTTCACTGCCTTGTGTGAAAGATAGAATACCAAAGCAGAGAGAGAGATGAGTAAACTTTAAATATTACTATGAGGGCACCTGGAGAGTTGGCTCCATGGTTAGGAGCACTGGCTACTCTTGAGAAGGACCCAGGTTCAGTTCTCAGCACCTACCTGGCAGCTCACAATAATCTATAACTCCAGTCCCAGGAGATCTGATGCCTGTTTCTAGCCTCTGTTGGGCTCCAGGCATGGATGTGATACACAGACCTACATGCAAGCAAAATACCAAAACACATAAAAATGTAGATGTTTAAAAAATATCAGAACCTGGAATTGCCACAGAATGGGTTGGTTGACAAACACAATGTCAATGGCACAGTGGTGACTTTATTGCTTATTCACTGGAGTAAGCTGGTAGACTTGTAAGTGTTCTGCTCAGGTGGCCATTCCTTCCTCAGAAATAGGCACTCAGCCCTTACCATGTTTTCCATTCTTAGCTGAAGCTTTCTAAACTGTAGACTATGCATGTTCTAAGCATGAGAGAAAAAGAAATGGAATGAAGCAAAGGCTGTGTCACTTTGAAGACTGAGCTTCTGTCTACACTGACTTCCATATCCCTGCCAGGGAGAAAGCGAACAGGTATTGGCTAATTCACTGGGGCTTAGCTTTGAGGAAACCTCGGTGACAGTGGCCATAGGGCTGTCTGAGTTTGCCCTAACTTAAGAGCCATTTTGTTGGTCTGAATGAGAAATATCCCCCTCGTAGTCTCAGACATTTGAGCACTTGGTCCCCTGTTGATGGAGATGTTGGGAGGGTTAAGGGCATGCAGCCTTGCTGGAAGAAGTTCATTATTGGCCAGGCTCAGGGTGGGGGTTATTGATAGCCTAAAGCTTTGAATCACTTTCTGCTCATTCTCTCTGCTTCCTGCTTGCAGTTCAAGATGTGAGCTCTCAGCTTTCACCTTCCTGTTTCAGCCAACATACCTGCTGCCTGCCACCAAGCTGTCTCCATCATTATGACCTCTATTTCTTTGGAACCGTAAGCCAAAATAAACTCTTTCATCTGTGAGTTGCCTTGGCCATGCTGCTTTATCACAGCGACAGAAAGGGAACTGATGCAGCCATTGAAAATCCTTGAGTGATTTGAGGGGCAGCAGCTGTACTGTAGAAAAACACTATGTTGCTCACTATGATTCCCAAGAATGGAAGGAGCTGGGAAGAGGGCAGGCATGGGGCAAAGGAAAGAAAGAGAGAGCTTCTCCTCTCTCCAGGCTGTGTCTCTTCAGCCAGACAGAATGTGATCTATTGTGGGGTGTTGCTTGCCCAGGCCTGAAAAAAAAAACACTAATGAATACCACTATATCTAGAAGCTCCAAATTTCACTGCCCAAACACACAATTTATCAGTAAAACTGGCCACCCAACACTGAATTTTGTAACTCCTATATTAATTATCAAAGAATATATGTGGCAGGTATAGTAGGATGCTTCTGAAATGGTCCCATGACCCCACTGGAACTGAGCTGTTTATCACACAACAGCAAGATCTTGGAGACAGTGTCATCTGCTATTCTGCTAAAACAGACAGTGCATGGAATGGAGCTGGCTGTACAACGAAGATGACTTCTTTGCCAGTAGAAGAAAGTATTTACAGCTTATAGAACAGCATGAAAGAAAGATATGAATAAAATGATAACTGTGAAACAAACAAAACTCAGGGGACCCTGAGGTCCCATTAATATACCACGAGGCATGGCTTCTGCTCCAACACGATGACAGTGGAGCCATTGTGCCCACACTCACAAGAAAAACCCACAAAGTCAGTAAATTTCTCAGATCCAGAAGAGAGTTGAGTTTTCAGGGCAAGTTGTCACCTGGTTAATATCAGAATCCTTTCTGAAGTCACAGCCCAGCTCTGCTTAGGTGGAGCAGAAGCTTCTGGAGACCAACTCCGAAATGTAAAGATGGTACCAGGATTCGCCAGGGGGTGCTATGGTGTGATGTCTTGGGTGGACTCACAGCCTTGGGGATCTTTCTGAGACCCCACAAGGTGCTCACAAGGGAGAGCTAGGAAAGTGTTGCTGTGGCTCTAGAAGACAGGAGGGCTGGGAAGATGCTTGGTGGACAAAGATCTATGACAAACTCAAGGATGTGAGGTCTGAACCCCAGCACCCACACGAAGCTGGCCACAGTGCACATCAAAGTCCTATCATTGACAGTGAGGAGACAGAGATGGGCAGATCCCTGAACCTCACCAGCCAGTTACCTCCAGGCTCAGTGAGAGACCCTGTGTTGAAATATAAGGTAGGGAAAAAAAGAAGACATCCAGTATTGACCTTTGGCAGGTGAGTGTATCCCATATTCCTATGGACAAATATATCATCATACACACAAAATACATTTTAAAAAGAAGGCAAGGAGGCAGTCATTGTGATAGGCACCTAGAGCATCCTTGAAAGAAGAGACCTATTTTCCAGGTGATAAAAGTTAGACCAGACACTCAACCTTCCTTGAGAGGGTAACACTTTCTACTCTGGATTCCAGAACCCTGCCTCTCTCTCGAAAGTGGTAAATAAAACCATGACCAATGAAGATCACTGGCCCCTCAAATGCTGAGATATAATTACAGGATGAGCGGGTGTTCCCCCTATGCCACACCTGATACACATACCCAGTTATGGAACCCATACTGGGTCCATCCCATAATGGTCTTCTCAGCTGAAAAACACGGTCTTTCTCTGAGGAGTATATAGGGAATCACAGAGCCAACCTGAGAAACCAAACAGAGCTACAGGGACTTTGAAACCCCTCATCAGCAGACACGAGCATTTGATCCAGCCTGTCAGATTAATAACAAAGAAAACACCCACAATAACGTTTGTTCATCATACTTGCTGTCTACCACAGCACATCTGGCCTTCAAAGGAAATCAGTTTTAAAATATTTAGATGTATTTATTTTATTTTGTGCATATAAGTATTTTGCCTGCATGTATGCATGTGCAAAATGTGCATGCAGTAGCCATGGGAGTCAGAAAAGGGTATTGGGACCCCTGAAAATGGAGTTGCAAATGGTTGTGAGCCACTTTGTGGGTGCTGAGAATTGAACCCAAGTCCTCTGTAGGAGCAGCCAGTGCTGTTACCCACTGAGTAGTCTCTTTGGGCCCCTTCCTTGGAAATTTTAAGGTATGACAAATGGTGAGGGGGACAGAAGATACACAGCAAGCGTCAGAGCAGACTCGGGTGTGATGAGTATTTATCCTATTGGGCTTTTTTCTTTTGTTCTTATTGCTGGTTTTGATTTTCATTTTTGTGTTTCTGTTTTTGTTTCTGAGAGAGAGAGAGAGAGAGAGAGAGAGAGAGAGAGAGAGAGAGAGAGAGAGAGAGAGAGAGAGACTGAAGTTGGGTATAGCAAAGTAGGACTATCTGGTAGGAGTTGGGGGAGAGGTAAACATGATTAAAAGATATTTTATGGAAAATTTTAATTGAAAACAACCACTGAGAGAAATGAAGAATGCCTTTAGCAGGCTCCTCTGTAGAGATGGCAAGCCTGAGAAAACCACCAGGGACTGGAGGACAGGTCAGTGGGAACTCAAAGATGTAAGCATGTATATTTAGAATTCCAGAAGGGAAGCCCAAGTGAGGAAGAAATATATACAATAATGATAACACAGAAACTTTCAAAATCAATAACAAACATAAAACCACAATCCAGAAAGTACAGAGAATATCAACTAAGACAGAAGAGTCAAGTCACTTCAAAACTGCAGGAGACTGAAGATAAGGAGAAAAATCTCTAAAGAAGTTATTGGAATCAGAGAGGGGGGAGGGGAGGGGAGGAGATGAAAAGAGAGAGGAGAGAAGAAAGGGAGATTTTTTTCCAGCTGTAAAGAAAAAGTCATGTTGGTTGTAAAACAATGGATACAACTGACCAGTATCACATTGAGCAAGTTAAGTCAAGACTCAGACAAATACTGCCTGTTCTCTCTCACCTGTACACCCTAGATTTTGTATATACGTATAAAATCATGTATGTATATTTGACATAAAAGTAGAAGCAAAACTGTCTAGAGGAAAGGAAATTAATAGAGGAGGAGAAGAGAGGTGAGGGAAGGTAGGGGATGGGGATGATTAAACTTTATTATGTATTTATATGAAGAAATGTCCCCCGTTAAATGTGGTACCGTGTACAACAACTATATATCAATTTTTAAAAGGTGTAAAATAAGTTAACATTTTCTACACAGGAGCAAGGGTAAGGATGACATCCAGTTCCTCATCAGGAACCAAGGGCACAGAAGGAGGAGAATGAAAGACAGACATCAGTAAAGAGATGGGGACCAAAAAAGCACAAGCTTGAAAAACAAAAGTGAAGGGCTCTGGGAACCAGCCACACAGACCCCCACAAGCAGGAGCCATTTAAAGATGACAAAATCAGAAAGAGTGTGGAAAAGAAAGAAAGGTTAAAAAGAATCTTCCTCTTTTCTCAGTCGGTGCTAAAGTGAATTGTTCAACATGGGCATGGAGTGTGTGTTGATCTGTTTAGCATACAGTTAGGTGGAAGAGCCACAGCGATAGCAATGGAGTTCTGTTGTTCCAGGGTTGGGTGGGAGCACTTACTCTGCACTCTGGGCTTTCCAAGGCTGGCTTTAAAACAATTGCAAAATGAGTGTGGTTATATGCTAAGATAGAAGAAAAATGGAGTCACATAAAATGGTCAATTAAAACTAAAGACTACAGAAAAACAGGTAAAACGGAGAGCAAATTTGTAAAATCAGTTAAAAAAAAAACAGGTAGATATCAATCCAGCATATCCATGACACTTTCAGTGTAAATGCCTAAAGACAGTTAAAAGACAGAGGTTTTTAGAATGGGAAAATCCAACTGCATATAGTCTACTGTAAATGCGTTAGATACATGCCTGGATAGCTGAAGGGTTTATGAAACCACCCTCCCTGAGGGACTCTGGGGGAGTTGTTGGGAGAGGGGTATCATTTTCTCCAGTGGTGTAACCATGGATAAGTAGTTTATTCTCCAGGAAATAACATCCAACCCTGCTTATGCAAGCAATGCTGATTAAACATAGTGTTCTACACACTAAAAAAGATAGCATAGTGGAGGTGTCTCCTTAGGGAGAAGAAGGGTTTCTGTAGAAGAGGGAGGGTTATGAGATGTCGAGAAAGGGTGATGGAGACAAAAACAACTGAAACTCATTATATATATGAAACTTTAATCTTTTATTTTTTTTATTTATATGTATGAGTGTTTTACCTGCATAGATGCCTGCATACCATGGTTATGCTTGGTGCCCACAGAAGCCAGAAGAGGTCACTTGACTCCTGGAACTGGAGTTAGGGAAGGTTGTGAGTTGCCATATGGGCATAATTGAGTCTGAATTTTCTTGAAGAGGAGCTAGTGTGTTCAACCCCTGAGCCATTGCTCTGGCCTCATAGGTATGAAAACCTGAAATAATTAAATAAAAATAAACTCATTAGAAATGCAGAGAGGTCAAAGATAAAGGCATAATGATATATAACCCATGCTAACAGTCATTTAAAAAAGTTTCACAGAACTGTGTTAAACTTGAGCAAAGCCACAAAAATTATGAAGAAAAAATCAGGTCCATACATAATAGTAACAGGGTCAGTTTTCCAAGAACACTCAATTGTTCTAAGCAGTTGTCCATCCTGCAGCAGCAAAACCATCCAGCATGATGTAAAAGCTGACAGAACTAAAGAGAGAAACAAATTTACTGGTGTAGTCTTTCAGTAATTGATAGCTCAGACCTGCCGAAAATCAGTAACGATACAGTTGATTTGAAAGACTATCAATCAAATTGATGTTTTGACAGGTCTAGAATACCATACACAAAAGAACATCACAAACATTCTTCTCAAACCCCCTTAAGACATCCACCAAGGTAGGTTACACTGCAGGTCACTAAATGAATGAACAATGGGGAGAGACCAGAAATCATACAAAAGCTTTTCTCAGATCACGGAGAAATTAAATGAACCTAGAAACAGAATGATGGCTGCACAAGTATCCCCAAGTATCTGGAGACTAAACCCAATTCTAGGGCCAGTAAGATGGCTCAGCAGGAAAAGGAACAATATTACTCAGCAATGAAAATAATGAACTGGTGAGACATGCAATAATGTGCTGGATCTCAGAAACATGTCATTCTGTGAGGGGTTCACAATGTAGACTCGTTTACAGAAGATTCTAGAACAAGTGGGACCATTTACAGTAACAAAATGAAAACAGTTAGGTACTGGGGAGATGATGGAGAAGAGGCAAGCTGCAGCCCTGTGTGTGGGATGAGTGGGCTAATTTTTATTGGAGCATTGGCTGTGAAAGGGCTTGTACCTGTCAAAACAGACGGTCGTTTTACTCTATGCACATTACACCACAAGAGAAAGAGCAGAAAAGAAATAAAAGGAAAGACCTGGAAAGATGGACTAACCCAAAATCCACTTTGCAGGAACTTTTAAGAAGAAATCTGTCTGCATCACGGAATAAGAACGAATTCTGTTTCCCTAAAATGTTAATTGGTTATATCAAAATCCAACACACCTCCATGAAAATTCACGAGACGGGTTTGACAGCTTTCTGGCCTTTTCTTTTGCAAACCTCCAAGCTTGTAGATAAAGCCTGCTTCTGAAGGGCAACAGGACCCAGGCCGGAGTTCATGGGGAGTCTCAGGGCCACTATCAGCTGCCTGCCTGATCCTTCCCAAGGCTCTGTCCCCCCAGAGTCCCTGAGCTTGCAGTTCAGAGGGTGTGGGGGAGAAAGAGAGGTGCTGATAATCACATGTGACCCCACAAGTCAGGACCCAGGAGTAGACGAGGACCGGAAAGAGTGGACACGAGGAACCGTGCGAACTATGGTGAAGCACCGTGAGTGATCTGGCAGGAGCCTGTGCCACTGTCTGCCCTGCTGGACCCCTGCTGCAACGTCCAAGACCTTCCTTGCAGCACTAGTTCTCCGATTTGGCCATCTTCCTTGGAAAGCAGCAGCTGCGAAACTTTCTTCAGAGATGCAAGAATCAATGAAAGAATTTGCTCAAAGATTCTCAAGTGGAAGAGGCAAAACAGATTCTGCCCCCAAACGAAGCTCAGCCCGCCGCAGTGCTCCATGGAGCTGCTTTGGAATGTGAAGATATAACTAAAGGAGGTCATACTAAGTTGGAACTGAGCACAATAAATAAACAGCAGAAATAATTTCAACAAATAACTGAAGACACCCTCCCCCCCCAGCTTGGTGAACCAATGGACTTACCGGAATTGCTTACATTATGGATGACTGACTCAAAGGCAGTTTCATCGTCTACTACTCCGTGAGCTCATGGAAATAGTACATGAACTTGGAAGGGGAACATGGCAAGGGGTTGGGGCGGCGGCAGAGAGCGGGAGGGGAAGAGAGGGTTAATATGATCGGACTAATTGGAGCTTTAAGAGAACTCACCCCTTTTCACTGTTAGAGGTGTGCCTAAGGAATGGACTTGTACCAAACCAAAGTGCATAAAGGCTAAGGGTATTCTGAACCTCTTCTGAGCCTAGTCTTCCTGTACACTATGTGCACCATCCAATTAAGGATTTGGGGTTCAAAAATGAAAGCTGAACTCTGTGCCTTGATATTTCATCCAGATTTATTCAAATCCAACTAACCATCGTGGAAAAAAAAATCTCGGGAGAAAAAAAAAAAAACCGCGAACATCTTGCTCATTAATACAGCTGTACCCAAGTGTGCTCTTGGCCACAGTGCAGGCTGTGGTTCTAAGATGTTGCAATGCAGTCTCACGAAGCCTCTGCGCTTTCTTAGTTTGTGTGCCTGCATTCTCAAGGGCGGGGATTACACCCACCTGTGTCCAAACGCTGCCTAATTAAACTAGGACTACATTGGTGAAAAAATAAAAATAAAAATAAAGTAAATGGGGGAAGGATGGGTGGCCAACTGCAAAGACTTAGCTTGCAGAAAACAGTAGTGTGTCCCCTGCCCTCCTCAGTTACCGCCCCAGTGAAGTGGATGCTGGGCAAAGGAAGCCCACCTGCTTTCTGAGCGCAGGCATGCGGGGTGGAAAGGAGCCTGCATCCCTCAGCTGTGGTTTTTAGGAACCTTGCCAAGGATCCCCTAGTGTCAGCCCTGCTCCTCCTCCGCCCCCTCCACTTTCTCGCCTTTGCCAGTGCAGTGGCTCCTGGTAGAACCTCGCATGCCACCTCCCGACCATCCCCGGGGTTGACGCCCGCCCGGAGCAAGGAGCAGGGAGCAAGGAGCAGGAGCTGCAGGGGAGCGCGGCCCCTCGGAGTTGCTTTTTCTTAATTAAGCCCTCGCGGAGGGGCGTGCCAGGATCTGCACCGTCTGCACTTGCAGTCCTGACTGCTGTGGGTCTGGAGGGCCTTGCAGAGACCCCGCTGGAGCTCAATACCACCCCCTGGGGTCCTGGCCCTGTGGCTTTGGCGGGTGGCATGTGAGTGAGCACGGCAGTCTTGACTTCCCCGCCTGTGGCGCAGGGCAGGGCAGCTTGGACATCTCGCACTCCCCACCCAGCTTCTTGCCCCTCCTCAAGTCCTCTTGGAGCTGCTCCCACTTCTGGTTTGTAGAGACCTGGACTGTTTCCCAGCAAGGCAGCCCTGGGCAGAGCGCCCTCAGAGCGCCTGGCGCCGGCCAGGGCTCCCTCCAGGGTGCGGGCTGCTGCTCCGAGGGCTCTGGGCTGCGGATCCCAGGACTCTGCCCAAGGGAGCTCGCAGAAGCCTGGAGCTCGCAGAAGCCTGGAGTACAGGTTCGCTACTGGAAAAGGAGACCGCCGCCTGGCACATCTCCCCTGAGGCGCGCATCTGCATCGCCAGCATCCACTCTCCCACGAAGTTTGCAAGGTAGAGGATCCCAGATCCCCAACTTCTTGCGAACATGAATCAAACAGCTGGAGCCTCCAACAATGTCAGGTGTCCCCCGGGGAAAGGCCATAAGGTAAGAGACCCGAGTCGGAGGGGAGGGAACTGTTGTGCACATCTGAAGAGTGGCTGGAGATTCACATGCACTAGGAACTGCCATGCTTTCCTTCCCAGCACCAGTGTCCTTCAGTGGCGACAGTAGATGAATGGCGTGGATTCTCCAGGATGTGTGATATTTAACAGACCAGGAGACACCTAGCTAGAAGGGCTCCGTGTATGTGACTGCTTTGGGGGTACCCTGGGCTTGGAGATGCTCTGTTGCTGGTCTTCCCTGGTTTAGGTCTAGTGAATGCAGCTGTTTGCCTCTATTAAGTTTTCCAGGAGGATAGGGCTGCAGGAGGCCGAGCCCCTGAATCAGGTCTTCCAGACTGGAACTCCCAAAGAGACTTTGCGCTCTTTTTGGTGCCACAGACACGTGCTATGTTAACTTTAATAGACCAGTGTGCGCCTGCAAGTATTCCTAGGAAACTAGCGCAGTTCAGAGAAAGGGGTCATTCGGGGTCTAGCAGGAGCCTCCAGAAGCTAGCACGTAGGGTCAGAGCTTGGAAATGTCTACTTCCCACACTCCAGGGTGCAGATCCAGATTCTTCCCGCGCCGGTCTCCAGCTGCAGTCTTCCCTTGGTGGCATCTAGTCATCTGTGGTTGTCTTGTGAGCGGTTGCAAGCAAATTGCTTAGCTGGATACCCAGGAGAGCACACACCAATACATGTGCTACTGTACTTGCCAAATGTTTCAAAGTGTTTAAGGTAGTTTTTAATCTAAAGGCAAATACTTGGGGTATTTGTTATGCCGACTGGATCGAAGCTGTCAGCCTTTATCTTGTGTTTGCTGTGCCTAAACTTACATATACATTACAGACATGTGGCTATGGGCATGTCAGGAAAATGTTGCCATAACTATCTGCTTGGCGGATTTGGGATGTGGGGTCAGGGTTAGTAATGACATTGGCCTCATTTGGCGGCTAAGGGAAGCCATGATCTGCTACATTGATATAAGAAGGAGTTATGGCCATAGTATACTTTTATTTCAGATGAATAGTTAACTGTCATTTTCCCCTTATCAGATCTGGCTGAAACATTTTAATCAGCAGATCATGTGACTGACCTTTGTTCTCATGAACTATGATCCGATCAGTTCCTGGTTCCACATTTACCTTACTTAATATCCAGAGGAAATGTCTTTTAAATCTGTAATGGCTGACATTATAAGATTTTAAGTTAAAAATGATAAAGTTTCACACATTGGTGATTATATAGTAGAGACATCTGTGTGGTTCAGAAGATCATTCATTAATTTCTTAACAGAAAAGAAGAAAGATAGAAAGCCTTTGGTTCCACTGACAAAGTGCCTTATTGGCAGAATTGGACTGCAGAGTATCGACACCAATAAACTCTTCTGGGAAGTGTTGGAACACATACCACCAGCACTTAGAAGGTGCTAGATAGAGAACCCCTTAGTCACAAGTCAAGGATTGGCCCATTCATTTGTGGTGTGTCTACACAACGTTCAGTCCACCAATCCCATTACCTCAGCACTAAGTCAAGATCAATCCATCATTCATGTCAATCAGTCAAATGCAACTCTGTGCTACAGCCCAAGAACTGAGGTGCTAAGTAAGATCTTAGGTGATGTTTACTCTCTTCAGAGTTCCCAGTAGCCTACCTTTTATGACCTAAAGTCTGTAGTGGCTCTCCACTGCCAAAGCCAAGGTGATGTTAGCTAAGGAGAAAGATGGTAAGTCCTGTTCTTAGAGAAGAGCCCCGTGTGGGTGCTGTTTTGAAAGTGTTTTACAGGGAGATTGCAATGGGAGAAATGAGGATAATGGTGGGCTGGCGCCCTTCATGAATTAACAACAAGTCAGCAGAGGGTCCTGGCTGTCAACAATGTGCAATACTGTTTGCACTATATGTGATTTAGGTTACAATGTTTCTAAATAAAATAAAATTCAATAAGATAAGCTTACTTCATTAGAAGTTTGGAAGAAGTTGCTCCCACTAGACCTGCTGCTCTGAGTCATCTTGGGAGATGACCATGATGGACTCGCTTGATCTGACATCATTCATCCACTAATAGAAATAAACCACCTCAAACTGGCCAATCTGTTAGAATTTGTTCTTGCACAGACAATTTTTGTGTGTTGTGTATATTCCTATGTGCATGGTGCATTCATGTGATTGTGTATGAGGAAGCCAGAGAATGACTCTGGATGTTGTTTCTCAGTCACCATCCATGTCTTTGAGACAGTGTCTCTCACTGGTGGGATTCTCCAAGTAGGCTAGGATGGCTGGCTGGTGAGCCTTGGGGATAGTGGTTCTTGACCTTCCTAACGCTGGGACCCTTTAATACAGTTCCTCATGTTGTGGTGACTCCCAATCATAAAATTATTTTCATTGCTACTTCATAACCCTAATTTTGCTACTGTTATGAATCATAATGTAAATATTCTTGAAGACAGGGATTTGCCAAAGGGGTCACAATCTACAAATTGAGAACTTCTGCTCAGAGATCTGTGAATATCTTCCTCAAACTTCAGTCTTCAGTCTTCAACTTGCAAGCACTTTCCCGACTCAGCTCTCTCCCAGCTCAGTGCAGACAGTCCTGGAGGGGCACCTTGTCTTGTAGGTGGCTACTCACTGTTGGAGTTCAGTCATGCTGAGACATGTTGTCAGTAGATTTATTCTCAATTACTGAGGGCTCAGGACTGAGAGACAAAAGCTCTTTGTTGTATCTTACATGCTCCTAAGTATGATACAATTGACCATCTGCTGAGGGCTCTGGAGGGAAACCATCACGTTGTCCTCTGCTGTAGGCAATCGTCACTGCTACAGAGAAGTGAAGTGAAGATGGTAAGGCCACATGGGATGATAGAGAAGTATTTCCCATGGGGTCCTAGAGTCACTCTTGAACTGGGTTGTGTCTGGGACTCAGTGAGTACTTATTAGCAACCAGGGCTAGTTGTTGTGCAAGTAGCCGAGTCTGGACTAACAGAGTGAGACTGCCCACGGTCTGGGTCATGCCACAGCATCCCCTGTGCTGTTATTGACTCCTAGAAACTTATAAGGGCTCTCCATTCTTGAATGAAGGCAGCAAGGTTGAAGTTTTGTAGACAATGGGAAGCTTCAGTTCTGGGCACCACACTGTCCCCTGTTGTGGTGGCTTGAGTGAAAACAGCCCCCACAGGCTCATAGAGAATGGCACTATTAGGAGGTGTGGCCTGGATGGAAGAAGTGTGTCACTGGGGATGAGCTTTGAGGTTTCAGTTGCTCAAGCCAGGCCCAGTGTCTCTCTCTGTCTTCCTTTGAATCAGGATGTAGACCTCCTTTCTCCAGCACCATGTCTACATGCACACTGCCATGCTTCCCATCATGATGACAATGGACTAAACCTCTGAACTGTAAGCTAGCCCCAATTCAATGTTTTTCTTTATATGAGTTGCTGTGGTCATGGTGTCCCTTCATAAAAATAGAAACCCTAACTAAGACACCTACACAAGAAGTCGAGTCAGACAGCCAGTGGGAGAGAGTCCTAGGCAAAGAAGGACTTCCTTTCCTCCTGGGGCTAAGGAAAAAACCATGGCTCTTATGGAGGATTTTTGCTCACAGGCCTGTCCAACCCGAGGCCCTAGGCTGCTTGAAGCTCATGAAGGCCATGGCTGTGGCCCAACAAAAACTCATAAACTTACTTAAAACATGAGGTATGTACACACACACACACACACACACACACACACACACACACACACACACACACACACACACATTGGGTGTACATGTGGAGGCCAGAGGTCAACATAAAATGTCTTCATTCACTGCTCTCCATCTTGATTGCATTTCTCTTCA
Source organism: Peromyscus maniculatus bairdii (assembly GCF_049852395.1). Lineage (NCBI taxonomy): Eukaryota > Metazoa > Chordata > Mammalia > Rodentia > Cricetidae > Peromyscus > Peromyscus maniculatus. The sequence goes on from NC_134854.1 coordinate 68,346,670, forward strand.
TTTATTGAGCCTCCAGCTCTCATTGGCTAGACTGGCTGGCCAGCAAGATCCCGAGATCTTCCTGTCTGAAACCCCAACCCCTCCTGCAACACTTGAGATGAAGACATGCACAACGATGCCTGGCTTTTCACTTGGGTGCTTGGGATATGAACTCCTCGGTTCCTTATGCTTGTGCAGCAAGTACTTAACCCACTGAACTAGCTCTCCAGCCCCAGGTTATGATTATTATTTGTGTAACTTGACTGTGCTGTTCTTTTAAAAATATGTTAAATTTATTATTGCCTGCTTTTGAGACCCTTTTCCTTCTACTGGGCTGCCTTTTCTAGATTTAATGTGAGGGGATGTGCCTACTCTTATTGCAACTTGTTATGCCACATTTGGTCGATGGCCTTGGGAGGTCTGCCCTTTTCTGAAGGGAAATGGAAGAGGAGTGGATCTGGGGGATAGGAAAGGTATGGGAGAGGAATTGTAAGAAGAGAGGGGGGAAGGGAAACTGTGGTTGGGATGCAATTTATGAGAGAAGAATAAATAAATAATAGTTTTCATACCTGGATACAATGTATCTTGATCACATCCCTCTTCTCCCTCCAACTCCCTTTCCTCTCAACTTCATGTTGGACCCCTCCCCCTCGATGCCTCTTCTTTCCTTTATATAACCCGCTGGGTCCAATAAGTGCCATTTGTCTGGGCACAAATGTCAGACCAACCACTGTGACATGAGCAACCTACTAGAAGCCACACCCCTTAGGAAAAGTTAGTCTCCAGCACAGCAGCTATCAGCTGTATGGCTCCTCCGATAGAGGTGAGCTAAGTAAGGATCCCTTCCCCCACCTGTGTTTGAAATTTAACTGTGTTTACCTTGTGCAGGTCTTATGTAACTACTATGAATTTGTGTGTACAAAAACCACATCATATCCAGAGGACAGCATTTCTCAGAATTTCTTCCAGCAGCCTCAGGCTTTTAATTCATCTTGTCTTATCATCCATGATGTTCCCTGATCCTTGAGAAGGGGGAGGGAGGTTGATATTCATCTACGGTGGAACAGTCACAGTTTGCATGGTTCTTGAGTGTGAATGCTGTAGATGATAATGTCCTTTGGCAATGTCAGAAAGTTGGGCATGCCTGGCAGCTTTTCTGAAAGAGGAACTAGCTCGTGGCTTTGTGTTGTCAGTCTTACTTTAGCATCAAAGCAACGAATTGATCAGTCCTCTACCTCTAGAAGCCGTGGAGTTAGCCATCCAAGCTTGCTCATAGAAACTCAATTTTACCAGCACATCATGAAATTAGTTCACCTCTGTGCAGGAGTTTTATGGGGCTTCCATGTAGGAACTTCAATGGCTTCCAGGGGTCCAAGCCACTTACACGAGCCCCTGAGGGCTTCTGCAGTGACAGCCTTCTGTCTGCTGTTCTCTCCAGTCCCTGTCATCTCTGAAATGACACTTCTGAAAACGTTAACCAAGCTATTTACATTCCGCTTTTAGTGCTGATTTCACTAAAATGGGGTAGGATGGGTAGGAAAGATGCTACCTGCTGCCTCGTGTGTGTGTCACTTGATATGAAATGAAAAAACATCTATTAATGGAAACTGTTTTGGGTCAATCAGATGCTATTTTGTGGAATCATGTGAACCTGTATTTTTATTCTTTTATGCCCTTGGAAACACACATATATGTACATATGGATTTTTACAGATAGAAGGACACATTTATTGACCAAAGTAAACTGGTATTACAATACTGCTAATAAAATTCCTGCACGTGTATCTACAAATGTACCTAGAAATGAAAAACAATGGTTTACTTCAAAATAACTTTGTCATATAGAAATGGGGTTTAGAAGAATCATACTCTATTTTTTCTGGGTACAGTATTCGAACTAATATGATTTGCTTGTCTTTTGGCACTTAAAGAATAGTGTTCTACTGCATTCAGGTCTCATTTTGTTTGTTTGTCTTTTTCCTATTGAGACATGAAACTGGTTGAGTTCTTGTTCTCTGACTGGGATGTATCATCTTCTCTGTCTATTTTCAAGATTGCATCACTGTCTTTGTGTTTCCACACTGAACTGTCATGTGGTCAAGTATGACTTTGTTTATATTTACCCTGCTAGTAGTTCAAAGGTCATCTTGAATTTTCAAATACATCATATTTTGGAACTTTGTGGCCACTGTCTCCTCAATGTCTTTTTTATCCTGTCTCATTCTTTACTTGTCAGGGTGACAAGTGTCTGTGTGACTCTGTGGAACTCTGGGCCTCTTGTAAGAGTCTGTCTTCCAGGACAAACTGCTGCTGAGACCTTCTGTGCTTGCTTGCAAAAGTCCTTCATAATCTGGCCTGTGGGCTGTTGGCATTCTTCTCTGTATGGTGAGGTGGGAAGGAGTATGGGACCCTCATCTGATTGTCCAGTCATTTCTCCCAACCAGTTGTATGTAGTTCTGCCTGAGTTGCACTGGCTGTGACATCTCAGGCATGATAAAGTATAATATAGGCTGGGAAGACAGGGAAGGGTGCTCCATCTACACAGACCCAAGGGAGTCATCCTCTACGCTGGTGTAGCCTTTCCAGGGCAATTGTTTCTGGGTCACCGCCTGTCAGTCACCTTTCAGCCATGCTGTGGGAGGAAGCCTAGTGAACTCATTGGTACCACACAGCCATGCATCCCATGCCATGGGAGTAAGCCTGGTAAACTCATTGGTACCACCAAGTGGACTGTGGTGGAATCATACTTTGTTCTGTTGTTGGGATCTTGGGACGTGGGGGTTGGCATAGTTCCAATATCCCCCCTGGGGGGGGACCTGCAACAGACACTCATTAGATTATCCCTCTACTTCTTCTCATCTTTGGCTATAACAGTTGCTCTACCTCCACATTTAATGACTCTTGCTTTTCTTCTCTATTCCACTGTCGGCTCACTCAGACATTTGCTTTTGATGCTACTTTAAAAAAATTATTGTAATTTCCACTTTGTTCCTTTTCCATACTCCTAATTTCCTGTTTGAAGCCATGATGCTTTTTCATCTATGGTAAGGACCCCTTTCTTTGATGAGCCCCATTACAACGACCAGTTGAGACCCTTGTCTGATAGCCCTAACATCCCAGTGTCCCATCTTTGGGATCAGTCACTGTAGACTGCGTTTTCTCCTTGGGGATCTATCATACGCCTCTTTCCCTGCCTTTAAAGTCCAACTTTATCTTGGGCATTGTGAGCATTTGGAAATTCTGGATTCTCTTAGGTTTCTCCGATGATTTGTTGCTTGTTCTTATGAATAATTTAGTTGAGTGGCAACCCAAATGCAAATGTTGTTCTTTCATCCTCACTTAGGTCACTGGAATCTTCCCAGTGTTTGTGTGGGTGCAGCTGGAGTCTCAGGAGGATCGAGGCTCAGCACTTGAGGTTGCTTTCCTCTTTTCTTAATTTGAGAACTCCTCTCTCTCTCTCTCTCTCTCTCTCTCTCTCTCTCTCTCTCTCTCTCTCTCTCTCTCTCCCTCCCTCTCTCTTCCCCCCCCCTCTCTCTCTCTCTCACACACACACACACATGCTTTATGGCTTCTCCAGTTAGTGCACTCCTGTTCTGCCCAGAGTCTTCCATGGCTTTTCCTTTTGCGTTTTGTGTACAGATGCTGACATCCTGTGTGTGATAGTTCAACCAGAAATTATTTTATCCATGCTGGGCATGCAGCTGCACCTTTATCTTTCATCAGTAAACTTGGTGCCCAGGCTTAGCATCATATGCTCTGTAGGTCACACCCACCCTGGCCCTTGAGTTTCAATTACAAATCAATAACTCACAGTGTATTTCTTCCAATTTTTAGCTCAAACTTAACTTGTCTCTGTGACCTGGGGCTCTGTCCAGGGGAAGAATAGGAACATGGGCTTCTTTTTTCCAGTGTGGCTGCCATCTACCTTCTCCTCAAGAGGAGACTTTGCTTAAATATTTGCTCACCTCTCCTTGCTGATCAGAGCTGGCTCTCTCTTCCCTTCCCTTTCCTGCTGGCTCTCTCTCCTCTCCTCTTCCATAGAGCTCACTTAGTCTAAAGGCTTCCTTTGTCATGCCCACCCCCAATTAGGAGCAGTGCTTTCTTATTGTTTTAGAATTTCAAGCATGCTTATAATATCTTGACCAAATTCATCCCCATTCCTTCTATTTTCCCTCCTAACTATCACTTTTTCCTCCCAACTTTGTGTGCTCTGTTTAAACTCCACCAGCTGCACTTAGTGCTGCATGTATATGCATGGGCGTAGGGCTATATCTACAGGAATATGGGTAGACTCTCGGGACTGAAGAAAACCAGGGGTCCTTCCTCCAGCAGCCAGCAGTTGCAATGGTTTCTCAGGTAGGGATGGAACCATGCGAGCTGGCTTTTGTCTGATTGATCTTGTGCAGGTCTTACACATGCTGTCACATGTGCTGCTGTTTGTTCATGTGTGTGACCACCCTGGCATGCTTGTCATCTCACCCTGTCTTGTTGTTGTCTCGTCCACGTCCTCCTTCCTGTTTCTTTTTCTCCTCTCTTGTGACTCTGCTTGCTTGGATCCACAGAGCTTTTTCCTGCTGGGATGTCTCACTTGGTTTCTAAACATTTAGACCCATACTCCACTGGAAGCAAGCAGCCTCCTCCTCTCCATGACATGGAGGCTCTGTCCTCCATTTCCAGACAGCTTGGTCACTATCTCCCTTTCTGGAAGGCCTTTTCTCAAATGATTAAGTCATCAGCTGAGTCACAAGCTGCCCTGGGCCAAGAAGAGCTCAAGTGAGCTCATGGCTCCTCAATGATCCTGCTGTGACACACGATGTCTCTTCCCTCCCATCTCCTCCTTCCCCACATTGGCAGGAGTACAACGTCCAACTAACTCCTCTAAGAAGTTTCCATTGTCACTTCTAGGCCCCAAGAATCAGCCCCCAACTTGTTCTTTGATTTTCAAATTCACCCTTTCTCCCTGCTCCGACCTTGGTCCCACCTGTGTCTGATTCCTGTGATTTGCTGATCCTAAGGGTGGCATCCGTCACCTTCTGTGGCAGCACCTGGTTCCTCTTGTGTTTGCAAATCTCCCACACCTAATATGGACTGTTTGAAGACAGGATCTGGTCTAGCAGGTCATTTCTCTCCATCCCCTCATTTCTTCAGCTGAAGTGATTAATGAGAGAGTCGGGGTGCTCTCCCATTGGCTCCCCACTCCCATTCTTGCCGTGTTTCCCCCCACCAGACTGTTTTGTGGCTTCTCTGTCCTGCTGGAGGAAAGATCAAGGGTCACATCCAGCCTACACCAGGCACAGGGCAGCCTGTTGAGTAGCCTGAAGCTACCTCCCCAGTGCCTAGTATTAGGAGAATGAATGTTGCATTCGGTGTGCATCTTCCCCATCAGCCTTCTTTATACTAAACATAAAGTCTACTTGTTTGATCATTTCTGAAAGAAACAGGAAAAGGCACCATATAAATAAAAAATGTAAATTCTTTTTACTACCCAGGAACTAAATCATCCTGAAGGATTTTAGAAAGTTCAATGTGGTACATAAAAGATAAATTGCCTTAATGACTTCCAGTATATCAGTGAAAATCTATTTATGTTATTTTGGTTTTACATTTTATTGATTTTTAAAATTTTAATTGTCCCCATTTTCTGAGTTAAATGCATAAAATGAATATAAGCTCATGCATAAGTTAAATTTCCAGGAATAGAAAGCAGTAAATGAGTAGTAATTGTTTTCCTGGTTTCATTTGTTGGATTTTTTTTTTAAGTCAAAAGCTGAATCTTGAGTGTGCCACATGGCTGGTCCCTCCCCAAGGGCTTCAAAGTATGATTCAACCAGCCAGGGCTTGAAAATATTTGGGAAAATGTGTTTCCATGATATGGACTGTGAATAGACTGTTTCTCTTGTCATCCCCTACACAATATATCACCACAGCTATTTTACAATATTGATAGTGTGTTATGTACTGTAAGTAACCTAGAGATGATTTAAATGTAGGCAAATATTATACCATCTATACGGCTATAGATGGTTGGTGAACATCTGATGAGTGTTCCATCTGTAGGGGTCCAGGAACCCATCCATCTCATGAGTACCAACAAGCAATCCCATTTTAATTATCTCATACTTTGTACTGCATGAAGAAAACACAGTGGGATTTGATGGAACCTCCAAACTGGACACTATCTTTGCATGTGGGCTTGCAATTCTATTTAGTCAAGAGAGGTACAAGAGTGTAATATTTAGTCAAGAGAGGTAGAAGAGTGTAATATAACTCCTTGCTCGTCTTTTGCTGAGTATGTTAGGGCTTCAGAATGCTTGTCCTGTTTTCATATCACAGTGATCATGTGATATGTGCCCTCTCCATGATGACCTTCCTTTCTTATGAAGATTCTAAAAAGAATATTAAGGAACTATAAGGCATAGAAACATTAGTAATTTAAAATTACACCAGACCAGGTATACACAGAGCCACAAATATCCATGTTCTTCCTTGTATTTATTTATTTATATATTTTGAGATAGTCTCCTGGACCTCACATGAGCCTCAAACTCTCTATAGAGCTAAGGATGACCTTTAAACTCCTGATCCTTCTGCTTCTATCTCCAGAGTGCTGGTGTTGCACATGTGCACATCCCACTCAGTTTTGCAATGCTGGAGACTGAACCTAGAGTTCTGTGCCTGTTGGCAAATACTCCACCAATTGAGCTACGTTCCCAGATCTTAAAATGTTTTGTAATACAAAAAAATCTGATAATGCATTGGGCCATTGTAAAGCATCTTAACTGCACATATGTAGAGAGACTTGCCTCAGGATTGTTCCTGGAAGAGTCTGACAGCAGAGAATATGGAAGGCAACAGACAGGACCTTGTTAGCTGAACTGAGTCTCATGTTTGTCACCTGTGGCATCCCAGAATACTTAGTTCTGAGAGTGGAGGAATGCAGCTAAGCCTTAAGGGTCTATCAAGGTTTAATTCTATTAACATTCCAGCCTTCAAAGCATCCAGGCTCACTGATGGCCATTAGAAAGCCAGAGCTGAGCATAGGGACCAACGGTGGTTCTCTAATGAAATATTCTTAGTAAGGAAACCAGTACCAGTGGGTCCTTCAGTCTCTGGAGTTCACTCAGTTGAAGGACATATCCAGTTACCCAACTAGTCTCTTTGTGGGTCCCTACCACTGTCCTTTATTTTTCAATGATTACCTAAATAACTACATAATCATATAAAGCACTTACGTTAATGAGGTTCACACTCTGTGTCTTAAAATCAATACCAAATACGGTGATAACTACTTCGTTTGCTCTTGAAATAACAAGACACTGGGAGACTGTGGTTAATAACTTAGTTAAGATATAATCAACTGTACAAATTCACATTGTACAGTCAGTAAGCTTTTGGATGAGTGTGCACACACCCATAAGAACACTGAGGACATTAGGTATCATTCCAGAAAGTTCTAAGTGCCTTGAGATCTCTTTTCTGGCCCCCCTACTCTTCCACAGGAAAACATCACCTTTTCTTCAATTATTATATTTTCATTTTCTAACATTTTCTGTGAGAATGCTAAAGTGCAAGTACTTTTGTGACAACTTTCACTTAGTAGATTTTTTTCATATATGTTCATATCATAAGCATGTGTCAATAGTTTACTTCAGGCCTATGTGCCTCACATTGGCCAGGTTCTGGATCTGAACCCTAGAACTACCACATAAATCATTTGCTTCAGAGTAATGTGGGATCATGTGTCTATACTGTGATTTCTGTGTCTTCTTCCACGATGGACATTTGGAAGCTTCAGGTTTGGGGATATTGTTAACAAGATGTTATAAGAAATTGTTCACCAGTCTTTTATGGGTGTAGCTGGCATCTCATGTAGATAGGAGTATCTGCAGGATATGGTAGGTATGTGATTAGTGTGCATGTAAGGGACATGTACATGCAAAGGCCAGAGGTCAAATTCTGAGTGTCATTTTTAAGAAGCCGTCTACCTTGTTTTTTGAGACAGAGCTTCTCAATGACCTGGAACTCATCACATAGGCTAGGATAGCTGGCCAGGAAGTCCCACATACCTACCTGTCCCCACCTCCCTAGTGCTGGGATCACAAACACATTACAAGGTCCAGGCTGTTTACATGGCTTCTGGGACTTGAACCCTGGTCCTCATGCTTGTGCGGGGCCACTTTACTGACTAAGCCATCTCTCCAGCTCCCAAGAATAGCTTGTTTTAAAAGTTTAAACTGTCAGATTGTTTTCACCAGTGGCTCCAGAATTTTACTTTCTATCCATGTATAAGAGACTTCCAGTCTCTGAATCCTTGTCAGGGCTCAGAATGACTTCTTTTTTTGCTGATAAGCATCTCAGCAAGTGTGTAATGGCGTCTTGGGACAGTTGAGATACACATTTTACCAGTGACTGTGTTAAGCATCTTTTCATGATAGTTGTCTATACACAGATTGCTGAGGAACACATGGTAACTTTTGAAGAATATAGATTTATACTTGGGACATTGGCATGCAGGAGGAAAAACCAGCTTTGGTCCTTACCCACCACTGTATGGAAATATTTGCTCAAAATGGATCATAAATACAGATGTCAAACTTGACATCTTAAAAGATCCAGAAGGATGTCTGGGATGGCATTCTGGCTCAGTTGATCAATTTCATGGGCCTCCTCGGAGAATTAAGTTGGAACTGTTTTCCTTTCTTTTGTTTAAACACCCCTGTTTTATGGACTTCTGGTTTGCATTTTGTTTTACTTATTTGAGGTTTTTTTTTTATTCTTCCTTTCTTAAAGCAAGGACTGAGGTCATTGACTTAGGTCTATAGCCCTATTTAACATGGATATTTAACATAAACTACACACTGTTTTGCTTTTTCAAAATATTTGTATTTGTTCTTTGAGAATTGCATAGGTGCATACAACATATTTTGATCTTATTCACACTATTCCTCCTCCAACCCCTTTGCACTCTGACTACAATGCATTTCCCTGACAATTCATGTCCTCTTCTTTTCATTGTTTTTCATATTGAGTCCAGCTAATGTGACCATGGTTCTGGGCCATTCACCCACTAGAGTTCCAGCAACCTACTGGTCTCTACACCCTGAAACAAAGATGACTGTCTCTCACTCAGTAGCTATCAGCTACCAATCACTTCTCAGCTGGAAATGGGCCTTTATGAGATATCCTCATATATGCTGAGATTATGACTGCCTCGATCTTGTGTAGGTATCTACAGCTACTGTGAGCTCCTGAGTGCAATGGCCATGTGGTGTCCAGAAGACAGCACTCCTCCAGTTCTTACCTTCTGACTGCCAGAGCTACCATGACATTTCTTGGGCCTTGGACGGTGGAAGACTGATCCAAATGGCCCGTCCACAGCTGAGCACTCATCGTTACTTATAGTTGACAATTGGACCAGATAAGAGTCTCTGAATTATCACTGCCCATTGCAAATGAAGCTTCTCTGACCAAAGCTGAGAGTGACACTAATCTGTGGTTATAAACAAGAAGGTTTAGGAGGCAGTTTGACAGCATTTAGCATGGCAGAAACAGATTTCCCCCTAGGGCCTGTGACCTCCCCAGTCATGGGTCTTGAACATGTTTACCATACCAGATGTGAAATTTCTTCTAAATGTGATGTTTACCATTCTAGGTCTAAGTTACCTCACTCACTATAATAATTTCCAGTTCTATTCATTTTCCTGAAAACTTAATTAACTGTAATTTTCTTTACACCTGAATAATATTTCATTGTTTATATGTATGACATTTTCATCATCTGCTCATCAATTGATGGGCACCTGTGTTGATTCCATTTCCTGGCTCTTGTGGCTGTGATGAACGTGGATGCACAAGTGTCTCTGTAGTAGGATATAGAGTTGGTTGGTTGTGTGCCCAGAGGGGCTACAGCTGAGTCATATGGCAGTTCTATTTCTAGATTTTTGAGAAAATTCCAGACTGATTTCCAAAGTGGCTGCACCAGTTTGTACCCCCACAAATAGTAGATAAGGGTTCCCCTTTCCCCATATTTTTACCAACATTTGTTATCATTTATATTTCTGTTTTTGGCCATTCTGATTGGGGTGACATGAAATCTTAAAGTCATTTAAATATGTATTTCCATGATTACTAAGGATGCTGAACGATGTTTAAAGGGTTTACTAGCCATTTATATTTCTCTCTCTTTTTAAAATGAGAACTTTTCATTCAGTTTGATATCCTATTTTTAATTGGGTTATTTGTTTTCTTGATGGTTTTTTGTTTGTATGTGTTGTGTGTGTGTGTGTGTGTGTGTGTGTGTGTGTTGTATTGTCTAGACACTAATCCTATATTACATGTGTAGATAGCAAAGATTTTTCTCCCACTCTGTGGCTTTTCTTCATTGGACTGTTTTCTTTGCTGTACTGAAGTCCTTTAGTTTCAGGAGATACCTTTTGTCAATTGTCTTACTGTCTGAACTACCAGAGTCCCACTCAGAATCCTCACCTATGTATGTAAGTTGTTGCATATTCCTTTTGGCTGGAGAAGCTTCAGGTTATCAAGTCTTATGTAAGATTCTTGATCAATTTGGAGTTGAATTTTGTTCATGGTGAGAGATAAGGAACTAATTATTCTAAGGCTTTGGATGCATCGTCAAGTTATTATTTGGTTCTCTGGTGTTTTGATAGAGGCACTTCACTATAAACTTTCCTCTCGGGTCTGCCTTCAGGTACACCATAGAAAATGTTTTTGTTTTAATTCAGTTCTAGAATAGTTTTTATTTCCTTCTTGATATCCTCAGTGATCATTAGACATTCAGCAGTGTACTGTTAAATTTGTGTTATTTCCTGTAGCTTCTTCTGGTAATGATAACTAGCTTGATTTCATTGTGTCAGATAGAATTTAAGATGTTACTTCAATTTTCCTGTATTTCTTGAGACTTGCTTTGTGTCCTAACATATGATTAAGTTTTCACTTTTTCTGAATGCTGAAATCCAGTTTTTTTCCTAGCACCATTTATTAAAGATGTTGTTTTTTTTCTCCAATATATGTTTGTGACATCTTTGTCAAAAAGCAGGTAGCTGTAGTTGTGTGGATTAACATCTGGATCCTCTATACCTCTGGTCTGTGAGTCTGTTTCTCTGCCGGTGACAGTGCTGTTTTTATCACTAGGGCTCTGTAGTATAATTTGAAGTCAGGTATGTTGATATTTCTTATGGCACTCTTATGGTATGTTCAGGATTGCTGTGACTATCCACAATTTTGGAGAAAGTTCCATGGGCTGCTAAAAAAGAATGTGTATTCTTAATTGTTCTAATGAAATGTTCTCTGTTTATCCATTTTACCAGAAGTGAAGTTCTATGTGAAAATGTTGTAAATATTTTGATGTATCCTTTATTATATTAGAAATTCTAGTCTTAAAATGAAATAGTACTAAAAGTTGTAATTGTAAAAAAATCTGTTCTATATACCTGTCACATTCCTAGGATATCTTTTGACATAAACACCATTTATACGTTAGGTTTTTCATATCTTCTTGACAAATCAAGGCATTTCTCCCTGCTCAATGCCTGTCATTGTCTCATTGAGCAATACTTGATTTAAAGACTATTCTGCCTCGTGTGAGCATGGCTCTGCTATTCTGTCCTTAGTCTCCATCTTCATGGACTGTTTTTTTCATTCCGTCACATTCAGTACATGTGTGACCTTAAAAGTGAAGCAGGTCTCTTGCAGGTAACATATTCGTGAATCCTTTCGTTTAAAAATAGCCATTTTTCAATAATTAAATCAAGGTCCCAGTGGAGATGGGTACCCTTAGCTTTTGCTTGTTGGGAAAAGGTTTTTCTCCCCTGTTTCTGAAACACAACTTTGCTAGGTAAGATATTTGGTTGATACACATTTCTCCTCAGTACATGGACACATTCTTCTGCTCTCAGCTGTCCTGCAGAGTGTATTCTGAGAAGTTTGCAGACAGCTCTACCTTGCTTATCTCAGAATACCTTCTTCTTACTGATTTCTAATAGATTGATTCTGTATCTTGGTGAACTCCTTTTAGGGCCAAGTTTGGTGGGAGGACTTTTCTGTATGGGGATGGTTTTCTTTTCTACAGACTAGGAAAGTTTTCATCCCCTCTATCTTTAGATATAATTTCTCTCTGGCCTTATCTCATCTTGCTGAAAATTATACTATATGTATAATAAATTTTGATGATGCAACACAATTACATCATCTATGATGACCCTTATTATAGATAACTAGGCAGACTCTGTTCTTTTTATTGATGTAAATTGATTTTCTCTTTTTTGATTGGGCAGCTTCAAATGGTCTGCCCTCAAAGTAGCTGCTGAAATTTTGTATAGCATTTTAAATTATTTTCTTTCAGGGTTTACATTTGTTATTTTCTTATTTGTACATTGTTCAATAAAAATTTAAACCATATATTCTTGAAGGTTGATGAACATCTTAAACATTTTTATTAGCTTAAAAATATTATTCATATGTTTATATCCATGCATCTGTCTCTCTGTCTCTGTCTCTGTCTCTCTCTCTCTCTCTCTCTCTCTCTCTGTGTGTGTGTGTGTGTGTGTATGAGTGTGTGTGTGTGTGTGTGTGTGTGTGTGTGTGTGTGTGTGTAGATCAGAAGACAGTGTACAAGACTCAATTCTCTCCTTCTACTCTACTTATTGAGTCCAGGGATTACAAGGTCATCAGTCCTGGCAGCAAACACCCTGACCTACTGATCCAGCTTGCTAACACTCCATGAGCATTTTCAGGAGGGCCATTCTCTGAAGTATCTTGCTGTCTATTATTTATGGATGCCTCATTCTTTGGGGTCCTTTGCAGAAGACACTTCAGTTCCTTTTGGATGAGTTGTGACTCTTGAGTCCCTGTGGTTTACTGCTGCTGTTTGCACATATGTGGAGGCGGCTGCAATTTTGACTTTTACAAAAAGGATAGTTTTTTCATTCTTTATTTTAGCCTGTGGCTTATATGGACCCCCTTGTGATAACCTTGGTCAAGCAGAGCTTGCTTTCTGGTTCTGTGTGTGCCTGGGCAGCTGACTTTACTCTGAACTCAGATGGGGCATTTGTCTTGGCCCCGCTCTCCAGCAACTCTGTTATGCAGCCAGACTGCTGTGGTGGATGGATGAGCACTGAAACTGCTCTAACCCACCTGGGCCCAGGGTGGGCTCCCTGGCTGGACGGCATCACTCTGAGTTCAGCAGTTGGACAAAGTTGCTGGAGGTGCCTCAATGTTGGATGGGCCAATTGCTCCACAGTAGAAATATGTGCTTGTGATTGGTCATCCTGTCTGAGCCTGGGGTGATTTTAAGATCCCAGGACACACCAAGTTTCCCTTTATAGCAGAGCCATCTTTCTCCTTGGAATCTCAACTCCTTTCAAAGCAGGAGCTGAAAAGAGGGCCGCTTTCCAGGTTATTATTGCATGGGGCTTGCCAGAACTGAATTGATCAGACAAACAGTGTGTATCTGTGAGGCTCTGTGACAAGAGAGAAAAGAAACAAGAGGAAAATCAAACTTTCTGGCATCAGGAGAGACACTGGGGACAGAATGGAAATGCTGCTCGCTCTTCGGTTTTGTTTTATTTCCAGAGGAGTGTCAATAAGACGCTTCTGTGTTGGCTAATAACGTTTTCCTGCTAGACCTGAGGTTTGGTGACCAATCAGTTTGCCTTGGCATTAAGTGAAGTTCAAAACAGGAGGACAAGAGCCTGGACCCCCAGGGGAGTCAGGAAATCTAGGTTATATCCATAATGTGTCAGGCTTTTTTTTTCTTTTAAGTACTTTGTATGGGTATTGATTTTTTTTTCTTTTGCAATCAAATGAACTCTACCAAAAATGCTGTGTAATTCACAAAGTGCCTTGCAGGTTTCTCTAAGCGCTGGGCCTGACCTCCCGGCCTGAATGAGTTGACCAGTGTTACATAGAATAGCTTAAACTCGGGAAGCAATCAGCAAACATGTATTTAAACAGTTCTAAACAGAAATATCTGAGTTTTCAAGGTAGTACACCCCTTTCTGGTCTGTTTGAATTATTAACGGTGGAATTGACTGAGTTAAAATGCCCTGTCCAGTCTAGGGTGTGTTGACAAACCCTAGCTTTCACTCAAACCTAGGCTCCTCTTTCTTCCAGGCTGGCTTGCTGGAAGTGTAGTTGTGTGAGCTGGAGGTGGGCGGGGCTCTCCTGGAGCTGGGTGGAGCTCTCTTCGGAGGTGAGCAGGTCTCTCCCTAAAGCTTCTCCTCTTCAGCATGTTCATTCTTTATCTTGAATTGACTTGTCTCAGTTTCTCACTTTTCCAGGTTTTTGGATCAGGTGACTTGCAGAAAGGTAGATGCAGCATGGGGGTGGGTCTCTATGGATGTGGCGCATACACACGGATGACCGTTTCTTATGGGGAGCTTCCTTGAGAATTTCCCTTGAGAACCATACAAGGGAGTGAGAGGTGGCTGTTGCCTTCTCTCCAGCTGTGACTGTCACTGGCTCTTGTTTCCTGTGGTCTCCCTCTATTAGTCACAGGCTTGTCAAAGTGATCCTTCCACAGTGACTGTTGACTTTCTCACCCCACATGTACCATTTCCAGTTCAGGAGAAACAGCCTCATGTCCCCACCATCCCGAGTACAGAGTGCTCACTACAGTACAGTCTTCTCTTGCCAGCGCTGAACCTGAGAGGTGATGGTGGTTTCAGCTTCTTGACCCAGACTTTTTCTGGGTGAAGTGCAGTGCAGATGCTAATGGGTACCTATACCCCAGATCACAGGGGTGCTGTGGGCTCTCTGAATGGGTTGTCTCAGCCCATTATTTGGATGTGATAAGGGAAGGCTACAGCTTTCCTTATGCTGATCCAATCTAATGAAGATGGCAGGGGCCAAAGAGGATTAAAAATACATGCTAACCGTTTTCATACTATTTTATCACAGATGACACTGTAGGGACACTTGGCAGCCATTTTATTTTTTACAGTTCGTAACTGTGGAGGTACTGGTTAAGTTGTTTGCCATTCTGTTGGCATTCGTCTTTTATTTCTTTGAATTCCTGGCAGTTGAAGATACCTGCATGTAGTAATACCATCTCAGCTATTCCTACATGCTCACAGGGTGATCCTGGTTTACCTGATTTTAAAAGGGGTGTTTTTGAGACCTGGGTGGGGTAGGACACAACATTGTACTCTCGACCATGTTTTGTCAAGAGAATTCATGCAGCTATAGCACAGGAAACCTCCTGATTACTTCCATTCTGAGAACACCAGTGCACCCTGAGTTGAGGTTTTACATGTTGGCTTCATTTGTGACAGTCAACCATCATACAAGAATATTAAATGGGGAATCCTAGAAATAAATAATTCCTACATTTCTAGCTTCATGCTTCTCTGAGTAAGGTATTATCTCTCCTGCTGTCCAGCTTCATAGTGGGTAGGTGGAGTCATTGCCTCCTGGGGGCTGCACCCTCATCCCCTCTGGTCATTCACTCCATCCTCTCAGTGAGCAAATGCAGTGTGGCCATGCTTGTCTCCCTTGGTGTACTTGATAATGACTTGAAATGCAAGGGTGGAGATGCTGGTAGCTTGGGAACACTGAAGAGCAGCCCAGAGCATGCTCCCTGTAAGTGAAAGGTGTACTGTAAGAAGAAACTGTATCTTTTTTTATGATTTATTTTTTCTTTTAGTTTATGTGTATGAGTGTTTTACCTGCACGTATGTCTGTGCACCTTTTATGATCCTGGTGTCTGTGGAGGCCAGAAGAGGCTGCCAGATCCCCTAGAACTGTATTTATAGGCAATGTGAGCTGCTATGTGTAAAGGGTAAAAACATCTCAGTTTGGCAAATGCTTGCCAAGAAACCCCCAACCCAACTCCTCAAGAATAACTTCTGCCACTTACCAGTCTATCTGAAACTGCAGAGGCAGGACTAAGGCCGGAAAATCATCCACTGATCCCCCACCCTGATATTCTCTTTCTTCCCTTCAAGCCCCCTAAATCCTCCAGTCCCAGGTGCCATACCACAGTCTCCACTTTCTCCGTGAGACTGTGACCCTTCAGTTGTTCTGATTAAAAGAACAATTCTGCTTCTGGAGATGACTGTCTTCTCTCTCCTAGTTCCATGTTCCCTCTGTCCCTTCCTATCTAATAATGCTGGTCCTGGCAGCTGAACTCTAGACCCCTAGGAGAACAGTAAGTGCTCTTAACTGGTCAGCCATCTCAAGCCCAGAAGAGGTTTTGAGAGAAAGGCTACATTCACATTACTTGTTGTGGTAAAATTGCTTTGTTTTATTATTGATTGTTGTTCTCTTACCATGACTAATATACAAATTCTATTTTATAAGAAAAAAAAAAAGAGCCATAGTGCATACAGACTCTCCATGCTACCCATGATTCCAGGCATCCACTGAGTGTCCTGGAGCATGTCCTCTAGGGCTAAGGGGGACTTCTATACTACAGATGTGTGTTCACACATAAGAAATGGGGGTTGTTTGGTAGGAGTCTTTTCCCTTCCCTAGTAACTCCCTGCCTGTCCTGCTTTAAAAACACTTTTATGCATCTGAGTCATCCCAAATTATCTGGAGTTTCTAGCTACAATGCAGATGGGTTGTCTGAGTGAAGCATGAGGTTCCTTAAGCAAACTCCCAAAGGATGCCTGTGCTCTGTGATCCTCTGGCCACACTCTGGGTGACAGGAAACTCTTTCTTTGAATAATCCATGGTACCACACACTGTGTATAAATACCAAGAATCTGCGGACATTTTGATGCTGTGGAGAAGGTCTTAATGGTAATTTGATCACTATAGCCTATCATTAATTTGAGCTGTGGTTAAAAGTTTTGATGTCATATATGTGGAAAGGGGGAATGTAATAGAAACAAGGGCTAGGGTTTTTATGCTTAATTTTGCTACAATTGCCCCAGGCCATCAGCAGGATTCCATGTGTTCATCCTTTGCCCACTCTCATTAAATGTGTGTTGTCTGGAAACTGGTCTCCAGAGGTCTAGCTTATGCTAACCTTTTAGTTTCAAATATATCTTATATTTATGTGCCCATGTTCTTATAAACTTGGCAGGAAATTCTGTATTTATTGTATTTTCTTCTAAGAGCAAAAAGTAGACCCTTGTCCTTAGTGGATGCTTGGTAAATATCTGCTGGGAACACATATGGAGCCTGAGAGTGGAGATGCCAGATAGCCACCAAACAGTGAGGAAACTGGGAGGGAGGGTTTTAAAATTTCTCCACGAAATCTTTATTGCTTAATGATATTGACTTATTAGCATGAAAATAATGTATCCCATAATATTCATCCATAATGCATTTCTCATTTTTAACTCTTCCGAAATCTAGTAGTAACAGTTGAGGAAAAGTTGTAAACCTTTTCATTATGTTAAAACCAATTGTCTAGAGAAGGGGCAAAGGAGACCTATGCTCCTAATTGATACATTCCAGTGATTTCACACTGGGCATCTTTCTTCTTTGAGGTAGAGTCCACTAAGACATTAACAAAACCACTTCATCTTCCCGATAGTGTCTACTGTACAATGTTGTAATGCACCTATTTTGATCCTGTCTGCGTCAGAATGATGATTTGAAAAGTCAGCAATAGAACTATAAGCTGTCACTAGACTTAATCTCCTGGGTTATGGACGGGTCTTTTGAAGAGAGTCAAGACAAAGACAAATGAGAAAGACACAGACCCCACTTTGAACTTGAAATTGTGTGTTATTACAGACAAAGAATTTTCTAGGGAGAAAGAAGGAGTAGAGAGGAGGGGAAAGAGAGTTTAGTTGGAAAAAATGATTCTTGGTTCATTTCAAAGGTGTCATGAGGCAAATTATGTAGTTTTTTTTAAGTAGAGAAGTAAAGGCCCACATTTATTATTTTTTTGCCTGCTAAAGTACAGCTCTTATATTAACTTATAAATTCTCTAAATTTCCATATTTAATGCAACTTTAAAATAGCGATGAGACAATCAAGTTAATACTCAGGTCTTACACAACTTTTAAAGAAGTTAGATAATACATGTTATAGAGAGTGACCTCGGTGTTGCTCAGAGTATCATATGAACAAGGGAGAGTAGCTAGTCAAGGCGACTCATTTTATAAAAAGGTATTCCAAGACCCAAACTGAGTTGGCAATCCTACGGCACCGGAAGTTCACTAACACGGATAGTGACTGTGTCTTTTCCCCGTGGGCTGGGGTCCAGCATCATAGTCTTTTGTGAATGGTTACTTTAAAAGAGCTGGCATGAAGGAATTAAAGGAAAGGGGAGAGTGAGGTGGGTGAGGTGGGGTGTGGCGAGGTGGGGTGTGGGGTGTGGTGTGGTGGGGTGAAGTGGGGTGTGGCGTGGCGGGGTGGGGTGGGGTAGGAATTGGAGGAGGGGAGTCAGCAACTCCAAGTCATCAAATTTGTGATATTTAGGAGATGAGTGAATAGATAAGAGTTTTATAAGGTTGTAGAGATTAAAGTGATTGTATAAACATTTTACAAAAATGGGAGATTCATAGAACGGCAACCCTGGGTGGGCAAATTGCCCTTGATAGAAAAAGAATTCTTACACATGTAACTGTATGTTTGATATCAATTCAAAATTTGAATGCTTATTCTGAAAAAAAAAAAACAACAACACAACACACCAAATGCCACAGAATGTTTAAGTCTAAATCACTCTGAATCTAAGTTTCCTTGGTAGTATTTTTGCTTTAAAGGAGACATATTTCATTATATTTGTTGTGTATGTTTATGAAGTGAATACTCTCAGGACAGGCAAGGTCACCAGTGCCTGTAAAGGTGGCATCATAAAATGTGGGACTCAGTAAACATTGAGACAAAACTGAGATCCTTTAAAATCTTTAATATACTTCAATATCTGAAGTAGAAGTCCCAACTTACTTGATGCTACAGAAGAAAAATAATGTTTTGATCTGACTCCCATGTTGGGAATAAATTAACTCTAAAGTGAGCCTGTGATCAATTCAGCAGTCATCACACAAGGTAAAAATACAGCAGCACAGTCTAGTTTTATGTCAACTTGACACAAGCTAAGGTCATCTGAAAGGAGGGAACTGCCATTGAGAAAATGCATCCATAAGTTCTGGCTGTACCAAGCATCAGGCCAAACTCCCAAGAGTCCAGTAGAAAACAGAGAAGAGGGATTCTATGAGCAAGGAGCATCGAGATCATGATGGGGAGACCTACAGAGACAACCAAATCGAACTAGTGGGAACTCATGAACTTTAGACCAACAGCTGTGGAGCTTCTATGGGACTAGACTAGGCCATCTGCATAAGCAAGACAGTTGTGTAGCTTGATTTGCTTAAGGGGACCCTGGCAGTAGGATCTGGATCCATCCCTGGTGCATGAGCTGGCTTTTTGGAGCCCACTACCTATGGTGGGACACCTTGCACAGCCTTGATGCAAGAAGAGGGGCTTGGACCTGCCTCAACTGAATGTACCAGGCTCTGCTGACTCCCCATGGGAGGCTTTACCTTGTTGGAGGAGGGAATGGGGGTGTGGGTTGGGAGGGGAGGCTGGAGGGGGAGGAGGAGGTAAGAGGGGGATTTGTGGTTGGTATGTAAAATGAAAAAAAAAAAAGATCTGGCTGTAGGGTATTTTCTTAATTAGTGATTGATAGAAGAGAGCCAAGTTCTTAATTAGTGATTGATGGAGAAGGGTCCAGCCCACTGTGCATGATGCCATCCTTGGGCTGGTAGTCCTAGGTTTTATAAGAAATCAGGCTGAGCAAACCATAAAGAGCAAGCCAGTAAGCTTTACCCCTCTATGGCCTTTGCATCAGTTCTTGCCTGAATTCCTGCCCTGACTTCTGTCAGTAACGGACTGTTAAGTATAAGGTGAAATAAACCCTTTCCTCCCCAAGTTGCTTTAGTTATGTTGTCTTATCACAGCTACAGTGATCCTAACAACAGCATAATGTAAATAACACCATTTGTTGAGGGAAATAAAGTTTTAACTCTCTTTTGTTAATTGTGGTAACACATGGGGCTGGAAAAAGATGTCTTCAGTAGGAATTAGGGGAGAAAGTTTACTCAGGTCTGAAAGGACTGGGTCTTACATGCCAGGAGCATGTGATCTTTTGTTTAACCTGAGGATGGCCATGGGAGGTACTTCTGTAGAGAAGACTCAGACAGAAGGCAGCAGGGTCAAATGTCATTTGAGATGACGATCTTATGCCATCCTTGCAGTCTATGAACCTAAGGGTTTGATTGATTCAATGTTGTATGCCAAATGGCCAAAATTTAGGAAATTCATCAAAATCCCCACAGTTGGCCATTCATTAACTGGCCTCCCTATAAGTTGGTTTTCTGTGTGCTTCATGGAACCACCATGCTATGAATGCTGAGTCTGATTTATTCACTGAGAATCACTGGTTTTTGTTGGTTGATCTCTCTCTATTCATCTCACAACATTCTCTTCCTCTCTAATAATGTCTCTGGACTTTGTATAGTTGATGGCACCATCTACAAACAGTAATGGTGACATCATAATTCCCATATATTATCATACCTTTTTGCTCATCTTTGCCTGTGATTTATTATATTTTTTAGATTAAGGAGTACTGGGTGGTATGCTGATGCATGTATACAATGTGAAGTGGTTAACCTCCATCAAGCTAGTTGACATGTCCTCTGCCCCCACGTGGCCTTCTGCAGGGCCCTTGGTACAATGATAATCAGTCATGTGTCTAGTGATAGTTGCTTTGTACTTGGGGTCCACAATAAGGTCATTTACCTTAGAGAAGAATGAAGGGCAGAGAAGTTCACAGGCATCCAGAAGGCTGTGGTGTGTGTGTGTGTGTGTGTGTGTGTGTGTGTGTGTGTGTGTGTGTCTGTGTGTGTACTCATGCACATGCGAATGCATGTGTATATGAATAAAACATCTAGTCATTTTTTAATCACCAATGCATGTTAGCACATTAAATAGTTTGAGAAGAGCCTCCATTGCTGAACTTAAAAAAAAAAGTTTCCCAATTTTAGTTTTAGTTCTGAATGTATTTTTGTTTCCAAGTAGCACATTTCTGAAAGCAGAGGTGGAGTCTGTTCAGAGACAGACACACAGACAAAACTCACAGTGCATAACAGAGCTGTGCCTGATAGGAAAGTGTTCAGCGTGCAGCTGTCAGCATCTGTGGGTGCTGAGGAATACACCTCAACAAAACTCCAAAGATAGGGGGCTGGGATGAATACTCTGACTGTCAGGTGACAGTGGCCTCGGGAAAAATAGTCCTGAGAATATGGAGTTAGTGAAATAAGAAAGAAATTGTTCCCCAGGCTATTGATGAGAAAGATGAGCGACTCCAGAATGCAGCAGTTTAGAGCATGCAGGAGAGGGCAGGGCCTGGTTTACCTGGTTATATGGTTTCCAGTTTATATGAAGTATGGTGTGAGAGATTGGCTCTCCCAAAGCGATTTCTCTGCAAGATGCATCATGACCTGATGTCCCTTCATAACCTTGGGTTTGGAAGAAAGCAAATAAATATGATTTCTAACTGCTTAGGAGAGGATAAAGCAGAAGAAAGTGATGGCTGCAATACATTTGCCTGACGTATTTATTAGGATTCTTTCCTGAAGCGTCTGTCAGGGAGACTCTGACAAGGAGACCCATTTCATACTCTCAGCCATATTCTCTGAGTTATTTTAGAAGAGGGGGTTTAAAATGCAGATTCATGAATTACCTGTGCAAGCCTGGGCTGTGTGTGATGCCTCATGATCACTCCGGGTCCATTTCTCATCCCACTCTGCAGACAGGAGCCCCAGTGGCCTGGGATTAGCTGTCCACTGCATCAGCTCCCTGATGTTTCAATCCAAGATGAGAAATAGCCTGGCAATTTGCTTAAATCCCTCATTAATCCTGGATCAGAACTCCCCAGGGCTGCTGGGGAGGCTGTTCATGCAGAGAGGATGCAGACTTGGCAGTGAATGACAAGCAGAGATGTTCTAGAGGGAGCCACTTGCTTCCTATTTGGCTGAATGTGGGGAGAAGCAGCCCACCATGGTTCCCTTTGGGAGCTGGGAGTGTTTCCTGGTGGATGGTGCACGCTGAGTCTGTACTCTCTGTCCTGTGTACACGATCTGATGGCAGGAAGTTAGATGCGGGAGGCAAGTTTCTGCTTTCCCTGGGGTTGTCTCAAGAAGGAGAGAAGGGAGGAGGCCCCACGGAATCCTCTTTGTCATAACTAGGAGAGACTTGTGTGCTTTGAAGGAGCTGGCAGAGCTGGGCAGCTTCTCTCTGAACTTCCTGCAGAGACACAGTCCATCTTTCTTTCATGTACAGCTACATGGCACTTAGTGAGACTCAGACTCATTCGCTCATTCTAAGGATGTTTGAATTTTAGCCCAATTTATGCGATTTAAAATTTAGTTTTAGATTAATTTATCTTGTGTGTATGAGTGTTTTGCCTGTATGTATATTTGTATATATGTCTAGCATGTGTGTGTGTGTATGCAATGCCCTTGGGGGTTAGAAGAGGGCATTGGGGCTCCTGGAACCAGAGTTATGGATAGTCGTGAGGGCTAAGAACTCAAACCTGGGCCCTCTGCAAGAATGATGGGTGCTCTTAACCACTGAGTATCTCTCCAGCACTTAATTTATTGAGTGTTCTTAATGACCTTTTCATACAGCGAGTCAGTTAACCAAATCTTAAGTCAGTAATGATCAACTATTTTAAAGACACAAACACTAGTATTGATCTGAAGAACGATATCAGCCCTTCCTCCAGAGAACACACACAACTACTGAAGGGAAATACACACACATGTCTATTGGCCTTATGTTTTATATAGATTTTTCAGTCTAGAAGTTATAATCAGATTGGTAGACATTAATGTTTTTAACCCAACATCTGTGGGGAAGGGGTGGATCCAGGAGGGGTTGGGGCATAAATATGATCAAAACAAAACATATTGTATAAAATTTTCAAAGAACTAATAAATATTAAAACTAAAGTAAAATACAATAAAAAGAAGGCCACATGCATGCCTTGAGTGTGTACTGTACTTTTCTTAAACACAACTTTCTCTTCTTTAATGCTTGATTCATTTCTGATAAACCTTTTTCTTAATAAAATCCAGCTTTGCCTTAAAAAAGAAATATAAGTGTTGGGGGGAGGGAGGAGAAAGGGAGGATGAAAGCAAAAAGGAGGTCCTCACTGCCTAGCATTTTGTCTTATAAAGGTGGGGCTCTTAACACACAGTGGCCTCAGCATTTCCAGAAGAATGCAAGAACATCATCTCTAGCCCTCTGCTTTCCTGCATCTAGTCTTGTGGGATGACCCTAGTCTGTGGCCAGGACAGGGTCCATAAGAATGAAGAGAATAATGAAATGTGAAGTTTGAATCTAAGTATAAAGTGGCCTGCCCATCACCATATGAGATAACTCTCCTAGACACCTGCTATGGTCTGGCTCTGATCCTTGATGAGAAGGAAAAGATGCAGGTGTGACATGCTGGGAGTGTCATAAGGAACTGACCTGAACTTAACTTCATGAGGCTAAATGTCACCATTGAAAAATCAGTGAAACTAGAAGAACTTTGTTAGGGTCAGTATAGAGTGTCACCAGTATGATACATGTACTGTGTAGTACACATCATAGACACGTCACAAAGCACAAAGTCAGGCAATATGGACACATAGTCATGTATTTCTGACCAATAAGCCTATTTTTTAAGGTGCAGTCATTCATAATTTGGGACATATCATGAAGTCTAGATTAGATATAAAGATTTGGAAGTTGAAAGGATGTTCTTATGCTTCCCTCCTCAAACACTCTGAGAATGATGATGCGAACTTATGCACATTGGTAGAGTATATCCATTTAGGAAAACTGTCATCATGTATCATTGTATCCCAGTAGTTTCACTGCTAAGCACACATCATTCACCAAGATAAATATACAGAATATTCATAGGATCATCAGTAAAGTAACTGGCCATTGAATACACTCTTGATGGCCATCAGCGTAGCCTGGATCAGTATGCTGCAGTGTTTTTCATTTACTAGAACACTGCATAGTTACATGGAAAAAACACAGACGGATCCCACCACCATTTATACTGTACATGAAGACAGTAGTCAATCCAATCCATACATGTTCATCTGCCTTATATCTTAAAATTTTATAGAGAAATGGGCTGAGGGGATTGCTCAGTGGTTAGTATTTGATTCACAGCACCCATGATGGCTCATATCCTCCTGTAACTTCAGTTTCAAGAATCTGATGTCCTCTCTGGCCTCCTCCAGTATCAAACACACATATAGTTCACATACATAATGCACTCAAAACACTCATGCACATTCAAAATAATTTTTACGAGGTATATTTCTACATTTAAAAAGAATGCAGAAGTACACAATCAGTGTGCAGTAAGAAAGTGAAATGGTTTTCCTGTTCTTTACCTACTGTAACATGGCATTTGTAATTGAGGTGCATCAGAAGATGGGGAGATGTGTTGTCAGTGTTGTGCAGAGATTGTCACCTTCCCATGATCTGCTGTCTGTGCACATCTTCCTCATCAATCTGCACCCAAAACTACACTCATTGTGCTATGCTGACAATAAATATAAATCTAGAAGACTGAGCTTCTGGATCTGCAATCACATGATAGTAAAGACGATAAAAAATTGTCTCTGTCTGCCACTCCATCCTCTCTCGTTCTTTAACATGGAGCTAGCATTGAGCCTGTAGCCTTTCACATCATCAAGGAGCTGGAGTGTTTGAGTGATAGACATTAGATAACCCAGAATGCTTTAGTTCTTCTTGGATTTAGAGAATTGATTTCAGATGATGAATTGTGGTTAAAAATAGTTTAATTTCAGGTGAAGATATGATTATGAATTCCACTTTAAATCTTAAACACCTGCAGAGCTCAATTGCAGTGACACTCATAAACACTGCTGCCTACAGTTGATGGGAGGTTGGTTTTCACTGGCATGCCCCAAGACTCTACATACATCCAGTGCTCCATTATCAATGGTCCACACCCAAATGGTCTGTGATTGTTTTCTTGAATGCTGAGCTTCACAGGAAGAGACAGGAGGAGGATATGTTTGATTTCTTAGATTTACTAGAGTTGAATAAGACAACTTTAAGGAAAGTCCTACTACATCAAGCCAAAACTAAAGCTAAGCTAAGCAGCCCAAATTTATTACAAAATAAAATCCTTTGTATCCTTTGTAAAAAAATAACAAGTATCAGTTAACCAGAGTCCTAGAAAGAAAATGAAGTTTAAATTCCACTAAATCATAGGTAACTAATAAATCCCCAAACCCCCACTATCAACAGTTGACTGTAGGCTTTTCTTATCATCATGGATGTTATTATTGTGTATTTTAGCCCACAGATTCTGCAGAGCTGGGAAGAGGGATGAGTTGGATCCATAGGGGCGAGGAGGCAGTAGTGACAGGTAGGAGCTGATTGTGTAGGGTGCATCACAAGCCTAAATTTCTCTGTCCTTGGTACTGTTTCTAACATGGTTAACATGTGATTCAGCCCACCAACTCTCAGCTGCATGAGGCAAGGCTGTTTGCTTTGGTAGTGGATATATCGTGACTTCCCAGAACAAGCCTGTGCAGATTCAACACACATTTGTTGACTGTGCTATTTTAGTATTTTGTATCCTTGGCTATCTTCCATCACCTGTCTTCCACTTTTTCCACATACTAATCTTTTCCAAACATTCTCTGTGACTCCTTGGGTATATCTCAAATATAGATGCTATAATTTTTAAATCCATGGACACATACTGTTTTTGATGTTACAATGGCCATAACCTGTAGATGAACTTACAGGTCTAAGTAGTTCCAATTTTGCAATCTCTTTTTGAGAAATGGATGCTATAACTATTTTCAAAGTGTTTTTCTATCTTTATTAGAACTTAGTACTTTCTCCATGTGGAGAAAGAAACATTGGAAAAATTCAGGCATTTTAACCTTTATTATTTCCAGTGCAATATTTTTCTATTGTACATTCTAGTTAGATGTATTTGCCAACATATCATTAAGACTATTTGCATTTATTGTATAATTGGCCATGTGCTGAACTTGGACTATGATTCAGTTTGTTGGTGCTTTCATACCCTCAACGCCTCGGTACTATTTACATTTCAGTCTTTTTAGTTAACCTTCCCTGTGTTAATGATCTGACTACAAGTTCTAATGAAACACAGTACTCTAAGCAGATAAGGATTTGCACAGCAACACAAATATGAACCCAATGAGAACAATGATTTGAATGCAATCACAAAATATCTGAGATGATTAAAAACATTATAGAAATTTTCATCTCACTAATAATGAAAACAAATTCAAGTTAATTAAAATAAAAATTTCGTGTTGTTCCATCAGCAGTGATTGGGAAAACCATTGTTTTCAGCACATCCTAGTATTCTTGTTAGAGTAGAACACACTCACTCTGGCTCAGGAAGTGAGAAGTGTACACACTCCAGAAATGAACATGTCCTGCACGGCATGAATGAGGGCCAGGGGAGACCTTCTAGCTTAGGAAATGACTCTCAAAGGCTGGGGGTACAGATGTTTACAACTGTAACAGTAGCATGATTAGCCCATGTTATGACCTAGGACGGGGTTAGTGACAGATAACACCAGAAGCATGCTGCTAGAACACCCTGTGGAGGGTCCAGGCAGGCATTCAGCTTTTTGTAGCCAGGAAAAGGTGGAGGTGGTACACAGTCGTCTCTAAACATCAAACAGGAAAACATTTCATGACACGGGAGCAGGCAGAGAAGGTGTGTGGAAACCTCCTGGTAGGGGATGCTATGTGAAAAGTAGAAAAACAGTCTCCAAATGAAGCACTTTGGTAGCTTATCTTTGCGTGACAAATATCTGTTACTGTGCTGCTAGCATACTCATGATGATTTTTCCAGCTATCTGACGCTCATTGTCATTAGATAACTCTGTCATTGTGATGTGTAATTATTGAAATGCAGAAGCTGGAATGTTGTGCAATTATTTTTTTAAAATCGCCTTCATTAGTGAAATTCCATGGGATCTTGGTGTTTCATGCAGCTCAATTAATCAGATTGGATCTGGTGGCCAGGCTCCCAAAAGGCGTCTCAGCGTCCCTCTGCTTCGTCTCAGCATCCCTCTGCTTTGTCTCTGCATCCCTCTGTTTCGTTTCTGCAGTGGGGCCCATGTGTTTTGGCACAGCCTTTGGGATTGCACTTTTCTCCTGAGTATGAAATTGGAAGCTTTGTGAGACACTGAGTAGATAGATGAGCTGAACAAATTATTCTATTATTCAGTACAATATCTCTAATTGATGTAAGCTTTCCTGTCTACAGTATTTTCCCCAGCACTTGCCCTCTATGAACCTCTCATCAGACATCTCCAGGATGACTGTGTCCTGACACAGAATCAGTGTATGACAAGTAACACGTTCAGTCCACTGGGACACATGCAGTCCGTGAGAGCTTTGTGGCACTTTTGTTTTGAAACACTGACCTGCACATTGAAAGCTAGTTAGTAGAATTCACTCCTATCTACTGAATGCTAGAAACACCACCAGTGGGAAATGCTCTTATGGATATTCAGATCCTCTCATTAGGGGGCTATGGCTTTCATTGAGAGACACTGTAGTCACCAGAGTAGAAAATGATGAAAGTCAGCCAGCCTGGGATTCACTCCAGCCTGCTGGTTGAGAGCTCTTGTCATATTGGATGCGACTTTAACATACATTCCAGGGAGGAAGGAGACTGCCCCAAGTTTGGACCCTTCAAGGAAATAAGTGACAACATTTAGTAAGTTGGAAACAAAATAAACTGTGCCCAGGGAGATCCTTCACTACAAAGTCCAGGCCAACACCCAGGTAAGTCACAGTCATCCGAACAAATCTGGACAAATTGATGAAGGGAGATGTCACAGGACTCATACCCCAAGGAGTGTTCACTTGGTTCTGTGGGTGAAGCCTGGACTATCAAGCCAGAGGCCTTTCCACTGGCATGGACTGTTCAGACCATAATGTTTCTTTCCAATAGCAAACTGTTAGGGAAATGGACCCGGGTGTATCCAGTGCCCCCTTAATGTGGGACGAAGGGTTGAAGGGGCTCTGTTAACATGGTCAAGACAAGCATGAGTAGGATGCCCTGCCTTAGGTAACTTCTGCTAAGCTTCAGGGTCTAACACAAGCACAGTTCTTCTCTAAAGTCAAACTAAAAGCTCTACTAAATCTCCTTTCAATGTGGAAAGAAATGTGGAAAATCAGAATTGTTAGAATAAAATGTTATAAGGGAATGCACATGTTAGTCTTGTCTAATTCAGCTACTTTTATCACATCTTCTTCAGAGAAAGCCAACAGGTCCAGTCAGTGACTCAGGAGCAACAGCTTCCTGAGAGGAAATCAGTTTGACACTGTGTAACATTCAAGCATGCACACATACATACAGACACACAGACACCCACCCACTTACATACATATACACATGCATAAGACAGATACACATAATGCACATGAATACATTCAGACACAGAACATTTCATATGTGTACATGAATATATATACATACATGTATATATATTTATAGACACACATACAAATATACAAGAATAAATGAACATACATACATATACTCACAGATAGACACACACAGGCAGACAGACAGGTACACAAACCTATATACACGCACATATACCCACCAACATGTATATATACACACATGTACATGCATAAGCAAAAACATATACAAACACACACATGCACATATCATACCAACTCTCTCTCTCTCTCTCTCTCTCTCTCTCTCTCTCTCTCTCTCTCTCTTTAATTCCTGTCATTCCAGGAGTTAGACATAGCCATGATTTCAGTGGGGGTTAATGAGGATGTCTTAAGGTTGAGGTTGAGAGATGTCCCAAGACCATTGAGGGATTTGAATTTATGAGATAAAAACAAAAATGCATAAGAACAGAAAAAGGGAAAGTGGCAATGATTATAGAAAAATAGCAAAAAATGTTGTCAAGCTTAGAAGTAAGTGAGTGATGGTGCGGTGATTGGCAAAAAAAGAAAAAAAAAATCCAGTGTCTGATACAATGTTTACCAATGCTGGCCATGTTCAGCACAGACATGGTACATGGTGTTAACCAATGTCAGTATGTACATATATGGTACACGGTGTTCACCCATGTCAGCACACACATATATGGCACTCAGTGTTCACCAGTGTCAGAACACATGCATATAGTACATAGTATTTACCAGTGTCAGTACACACATATATGATACAGTGTTCACCAATGTCAATACACATATATACATATAGTACGTGGTAGTCTCCACATTCAGTTCATATATGGTAATATTGTGGTGTTTTGAGTGAGAACAGGCTCATATATTTTCATGCTTAGTCCCCAGCTTCTACATTGCTTGGAAGAATTAGGAGGTATGTCCTTGTAAAAGGAGGTGTGTCGCTGGGGGTAGGCTCTGAGATTTCAAAATCCCACACTAGGCCTAATCTCTCTCTCTCTCTCTCTCTCTCTCTCTCTCTCTCTCTCTCTCTCTCTCTCTTCCTCTCTCTCTATCTCTCTCTCCTCTCTCTCGATCTCTCTTCTCTGTGTCTCTGTTTCTGTCTCTGTCTCTCTCTGCTTGTCTGTCTTCAGATCAGGATGTAAAGCTCTCAGCTACTGCTGCAGCACTATGCATTAACACCATGCTCCCTGCCTTGATGATAAGGAACTAAACCTCTGAAACTGTAAGCAAGCTCCAATGAAACGCTTTCCTTTAAAAGAGTTACCTTGGCCATGGTGTCTCTTCACGTTAATAGAAAAGTGACTAAAACAATAACATTTCATATTTATGAATCTAAGAATGAACATAGGATTGGAAGCATACCCTGGGAAAGGCAGCAACATTTCCACTGGGGTTATTTTTGCCCAAAGACACTGGGAAACCATGCACTTTCACCCCCTCAGATACAATACACTTCTAAGAATGCCAGGGCCCTAAGGAGGCAGACAGAGCACCTGCCAGCATGTGTCCATCCCGAATCTCTGAGGATGCAGCTGGTGGTAACTTCCTTCCTGCCAGCATTCACAGTGACCAGAGTGCAAGGAGAACTCAGTGACATTTGCATGAGCTTCTGCATCTCTTGTCCTGTTTGTGCTGTGGTACAATGTTTACCCCGAAATCTAATTTCACTGACATTTCACATTAACTTACATTCTGACGTAGATTTTCATATTCTTGTCTACATGAAGTTGTCAAAGTGAAGCATAACACAGTCATACATTGTATGTTTGGTTACAACTTATGGAAGATTACCTTCATCTTGCTGTACTTAGCAATGCTTACTGGCTTTGATCTGTCTGGGATTACATCACAGATTATGTTCAGCTGTTACTCCTTCCAAATTTGGAACTTGTAACCTAAGCTGATATTCTCAAATTACTGATGAAATGAAGACGGAGTGACAAGAATAAGTATGTCTCCATGAGCCTTGTTGAAATGCCTCAGTTCAGTAAAGATTGACTGCCTTCTGTTTGTGTTTCTGCAGGGAGATATTTCAGCAGGATGTGGCCATTATGCTTTCTTGGGGCTTTGTAACCTTGGTTACATGAGATATATGTAGAGGGTTGAAGAAACATTGTAAAGGGTGTAGAGTGAATGAAAGAAGATTGAAAACATTATCTGTTTGCCCACATCCTGGGAGATTTATGATCAACTAACACAACCGAGGATCACCTGGGAAGAGAGAGTTTCAGTTGAAGGATTGCCCAAATCAATGCAGCCTGTGGCTACACCTGTGGAAAAACTGATTGATGTGGGAGGGCCTGGCCCATTGTGGGTGGAGACCAGCTTGCAGTGTTAGAGAGGCTGAGTGACCAACACTGGAAACAAGTCCTCAAGTCTGCTCTGCAGAGCAGCTAGTCATGACTATGGAGGGCCGAGGGTATCCAAGGGATGTCCCAGGAAATGGACCAGTAAGAAGTCCTGGGGTCTGCTTGTCACTGATATGGCTAACTATAGTCCTGTGTGCCACAGTCAACTCTTATCTGTGCATCAATTTAGTTATAAAAGTCTCAGAAATATTTAGGTACATTATATGTGTTTTATTGACACAGGATTTTGTCATGGTTCTATGGTTTGTGCCGGGCCTTTAGTGTACCATGAAGGGAACAGTCTGCACTTGTCAATCTAATAAAATAGCAGGAGTGGGTAGACCTCTATAGTCATTGATCTTCTCAGCCAAGGGCTTTGGATCAGGTTTATAGTTTACCTGGCATGATTTACCTCTTGTGAAGCAAGGCTCAACTTTGGTCAGAAGAAATTGGTTGCCTCCATAGTCATCATGCCACTCTATCACTAATGGGCACATCATGCCTGGAAAGACAATCATATTTGGCACTCAGGGTCTATAACTAGGTAAAGACCATCAAAAACTTTCTCTTCCAAGCAGCCTTTGTAATATCTTCTAGCACTATGAAAGCTGGTCAGCAGGGAGGAAGCTTCCAGTTTAGTTCCAAATTGATTTTTCTATGGCTTGCAACCAGTGTGTGGTATCTTCAACAATAGACTCTTACCAACTATTGTGACAGATAACCAAGAACACTGGACTGTATTGTTTAGGGGACCTACAGGGCCTCCCTAATGGAGATAACTCACAGGGAGGTATCCCACAAATGGCACTGATGCAGTGTCTTTCTATGTAGCCCAAGCTGGTCTTGAACTCACGATCGTCCCATCTCAGCATCTCAGCTTCCTGAGTGCTGACACTGATGATCGTGTACCATGATGCTAGGTTATTATTTCTTAAACGCTTGTGGGACTCACCAATGAAGCCATTAAACCTGTAGATTTTCTTTATGGAAATGGTTTTAGTAGAAAATTCCTTTTCTCTAACAGATGTAAGACTATTCGGGTAAAAAATGCTTTGGGGATGGACTTTGGTGTTACATATTGTGGTTTAAAAAATGGTCCCCATAGGATCATATATTTGAATGCCTAGTCACTAGGGGGTACACTATTTGACAGGATTAGAAAGATTAAGAGTTTTGGCAATGTTGGGGGAAGTGTGTCACTGGTGGTAGCTTTTGAAGTTTCAGAAGCCCATGCCATGCCCAAAGTCTTTCTCAGCCAGTGGATCAGGATGTGCTCTCTGATACTTCTCCAGTGCCATGCATGCTGCCATACTCCCCACCATTATGATCATCAACTAGACATCTCGAACTGTAAGCAAGCCCCCAGTTAAATACTTCCTTTCATAAAAGTTGCCTTGATCATGATGTCTCTTCACAGCATTAGAACATTGACTAAGCCATATATCTTTCAAATAATTTTATATTTCATTACATTTGATTAATTTATCATCACGAAGCGTTCCTTATTAGCATATGTATCATGTTTTAAGTACCTGTAGACTCTAGAGCAACTCCACTGTACTCATTTGTACTTTGAAAAGAGATTTATGTTGCTTATGTCTATAACTGTTTTATCTGCATATAAGGACATGCATACAGGGCCTGTGAAGTTCAGAAGAGGGTCATATTCTCCAGACCTGGAGTTCAGATGGCTGTGAGCAGCCATGTAGATACTGGGAATCAAACCCAGGTCCTCTGCAAGAGTGGCCAGTGCTCTTAACCAGCGAGGCATCCCTCCATCCCTCCAGTCCTCCAGCCCTCCATCCCTCCAGCTCTCCAGTTCTCCAGTCCTCCATCCCTCCATCCCTCCATTCCTCCAATCCTCCAGCCCTCCGGCCCTCCGGTCCTCCAGTCCTTCAGTCCTCCAGCCCTCCAGCCCTCCAGCCCTCCAGTCCTCCAGTCCTCCAGTCCTCCAGCCCTCTATCCCTCCAGTCCTCCATCCCTCCATCCCTCCATCCCTCCATCCCTCCATCCCTCCAGCCCTCCATCCCTCCAGCCCTCCATCCCTCCATCCCTCCAGTCCTCCAGTCCTCCAGTCCTCCAGTCCTCCAGCCCTCCAGCCCTCCAGTCCTCCAGCCCTCCAGTCCTTCATTGTACTTTTTGCCAGTTGCAGTTCTTTCTTTTTTCCTGGTTATTTTGGCTAGACTTTTATTTATTTTATTGACCACAAAGAACTATCTCTTCTTGGCTATTGCTTTGCTAGCACAGTTGTCTTGACTTTCACTCTGATTGTGTGTTGTTTCTTTGATTTTATTTACTTTCTGTTCTAGTTTTTGCAGATGGAAGTTAAGATGCCAATTACAAACTATCTGTCCTGATATGGTCACTTCATATAATAAATTTTCTCCAAGAATTGTTTTTAAAAGTACCCCAAGTTAATATGTCATAATTTTATTTTCATCCCATTCGAAACCTGTCATAGCTTTGTGATTTCTCCTTTGATTTCATGTTTAATTTCTTCTTTGAAACAGATTGTTTAAAGAGCTTTAACTTGGTTTCTGAATAGGTGGACATTTTGCAGAGCCCGGGCTATTATTGATTTCTAATCTTTTTTCCATTATAGTCAGATCACATACTCTCTGTGATTTGGATGACTTTAAATGTGTTGAGACTTGCCTTGTGGCCCAGAAGAGAGCCCATTCCTAGAGTGTTCTGTGGGTAGCCACACAGGCTGTGCACACCCCTTGCCATTGTGGAGTGTGCTTTGCAATGGAAAGGCCATCATAGAGGTAGCAGCGTTTGGTGTCCAGGTTGCCTCTGTCCATGTTTGAAAGAAGTTTGGGAACCTTTAGATGTAACTGTAGATTTGCAAGTTGCTCTTTGAAACACTGTTGGGTTTTACTTCCAGCATTTGAAACTCAACTGTGAATTACACAGATCTTCAGGGTTATCATATAATTACAAAATACCTCTTTAGCTGTAAGATTATCTATTTTAAAATTTACTTAGTCTGATAGCAACATAACTATTCCAGCTTTATCTGGGCCAATGTTAATGGGGTTTCTAATGATGAATTTGGTTTTGCCAGAATTAAGGCCTTGTATTTGTTTCTGGCCTCTGGAAGGGAATTTCCAAGTCCTTAGCACTCCCTGAGTGACAGGAGGATCCCTGGATCCTGTGGGTCTCTGAACCATCCCTGATGTTTTATGCTAAATATATAATTGATGTGAAAATATTTGTTATGACTGGTGGGACACATGCTGCCAACCCAGCCTCTGGGATAAACTGAGCTTAGAGAGCTATTAATGAATGCATCAGTTAAACAAGCCTGTGCAAAAGAGCTCCTGTCAGAGGTCTAGTGAGCACCCCAGGCTGACACCATTCATGTGTAGTGTCAATACCAGGAGAATGTGGTTTCCAGGGGATAGACAGTACAAGCCATGTGCTTGGAATGGCTCAGACTCTTCCAAATAAACTAATAAGTTGTAAACATGAGTGGAACATCCTTAAGTTCAACTAGTCTTTTCAACAGGGTTTTCCGACACAACTCCCTGTCTATGAGCATCTATACCAGAAGCATAGATGAACATATTCACGTCTTTCTACAATGTCATAATTTATTAAAAAGTAATACATTCACAAGGATTAGGGGTTTCAATAGCCAAAATATTTCATATAATCCCATCTACCTTGGTAACCCTGCCAAGGCGAGTGCAGGCTTTCATTCCAATCTTGATTACTGGTATTAACTACCATATCACACAGTACACAGTATACATGATATCTGTATGCATTATATGAGTTACAGAATGAATATGAGTTAGAGAGCTGCAGCAAAATCCAAGTGGGTTCAGAAAGTGGCCTGTGTTGACAATATGAAGAACCAGATGAGTGCTGAGGGGCCTGGTCTCTTCCCTTCTCCTCTTCCTTCCCCCTTCGGGCTCATTGCAGGTTGGTCCCCTCTGCACGCCTTGTCACCTTGGTTTCTGTGACTCTTTGTTGTTTTAGTAGTTGCCTTTGGTTTTAGCGAACATCACCAATTTTCTAATTCATCATCATATCATCAAAATCCAATAATAACTGGAGACTTTCCCTCTTTATCCCCATGGCGTCTTTAAATACACATTTTATTTCTATGTGTGTTCTACCACATAAATAATAGGCCTTCTGGACTTTAACGTATAAGCTATTATGTATGAACCTTCTAGAGAGAGGTGCACAGTTCTTTGTCCTCCAGCCCCACTCCTACACTCCTCAGAAGGATTTAAGATGAAATACATATTCACAATTCTCAGGTTTTAGTTTTTTGTCTCATTGACCATTTCAAAGTCACATATGTGCAGTAGTTACTGGTAAAGACATCAGGTCTCATCAGACCTGTTTGGGGCCAGGACATGCGGCCCTGGGTAATAGCAGACACTACCTTCCTCCAGAGGGAAGGGAGAGGTACAGTTGTTGACAGCTGCTAGTGGTCCCACTGAAAACATGCGACTCCTCTGCAGAAAATTTACCTTCATGATTAATAGGATGTACTTGAAATTTTTGAGTCTTGCTCAGTATGTTCCAAACTGACTTTTGATTTCTCTAAATACATATGTTTTACAGAACTAACATCTCAGCTGTCAACCTTCTAAGCAAGGAATTATTCATACATTTACATGAGAAAACCTTCTGAGATGGCTGGCTGTTAACTTTTCCGGCACAAGCTTGAGACCCGAGTTTGCCTCAGAACCCCCATCTGAAAGGCCAGATGTGGTGGTTATGCTTAATACCATTTGTAAAACAAATCCCAGAGAGGCAGAGGCAGGAGGATCCCCTGGGCTTAGTGGCCAGCTAGCCAAGTCTAATTGGCAATCACTAGGTCCCAGTAAGAGTCTCTGGCTCAAAAAGGAAGATGAATAGTTCCTGAGCCAAGATGCCTAAAGCTAATCTCTGGTCTCCACATACATAGGCAAACCTATTAAGATGTACCCGTACTCATAAACCTACAGAATTTACACACTTACAGATGTACACGTATCAGCACATAAATATGCACATACTTGCACATACATACACATAAACACACACCTGTATACACATACATATACGTATATACCTATATACATACATACACACATATATACATATAAATACAGAGAAAACATTTATTGAAGGTGTATTTTGTGGCAGCAGAGGATCTGGTGCTGAATGGAGCAGATGCCATCTTGTCTCCAGGGAGCTTCTGCCTGTATCAATCTCTGATTTTCATACATGACCTCATATTCTACATCTTAAATCCAATAAAATGCCCTGACTGTTTCCTGAAGCTCTTGTGCCCCACTCACTAGAGCACAGGTGCCTGAGGTTGGCCTCCTCCTCAAAGACAACATCATCTGTTGTAGTTGTTGATTACAATGAACTATATGTGCATTGTTGAGATTTACTGCCTCAATTATTCTGGTAATTACTTGTGAATTTACAATTTTAGGTAAGAATATAATTATCCCTTCTTTTTGACCATATCCTATACCATATGAATCCAAAGCAATGGGAGCAGGATGTGATGGAAAACATTGACTGTCAACCTGACAGGTCAATCACTGGGTATGCCTGTGAGGGAACTGTCAGCTTCACGGGTTATAGGCCAATCACTAGGCATGTTTGTGAGGGAATTTCTAGATCTGGTTATCTGAGATGTGAAGACCCGTCTTAAATGTAGGTAGCACTGCTGAGGTTCCGGACTGAATACAAGGGGATGCAGTGTGAGCAGCTGCCTCACGCTCCTGCCGCCATTCCTTCCCCGCCATAATGGACTGGACCCTGGAACTGTGACTCAAAGTCAACCCTTCCTTCCATAAGTTGGTTTGTTGGGTACTTCGTCACAGCAGAGGAAAGTAAGTAGTACACAGCGAACATCACACGGATTGTACAAAATATGTTTCCTCTGACGATAGCTAGGGCATTTATGTATTAGGCGGATAAAAATGCAGAATGGCGGTAGCTGTGTGAAGTCCTAGAACATGAACTACTTCCTGAAATTACCAAGGCCCTGCTGCCATCACATCACCTCAGTGTGTGGGTCCAGCACTCTTCTTGTTGAACTTCTCATGAAGGAGACTCAACAAGGCAAAGTCTGTGTGGTTCTTTGTACAGTGCCGAGTACACGGTGTCCAACCACCTCATCCCCTACTCCAAGGGCTCTGTTATCTGTGTGCTTCCTCCAGACTCACCCCCACCTCAAGCCACCCATGTGCTAAAGCCAGCCAGCATGCAGCTGTGGAAGAAGAGGGGACAGTTTTAAGTCCTGGCTCCTGTGCCCAGCTATGCCTCCCTAGAAAGGGCCATGCTCAGGGGGAGGCCCTGTGCAAGTGGACAGGAGAGGGTGCTGGTACACTGGGTGTCGCTGAGGGCTATATAAATCCTGAGATGCTGAGCCTTGAGGATCTGTCTGTGGAGACAGAGGAACGAAGGAAGGGAAGACATTGAAAAGCAGCTCAAGGAAGATATTTTAAAGCTTTTGAGGAAGGACGTGAAAATCATGGCCCTCTTCCAGGAAGGTAAATAAACAATGCCTCATGCACTGGAACTCCAGGGTCCTGGGGAGGCAGCCTCCGTCCTCAGACTGCTCATAGTTCGTGTGAAGTTAACCCAGTTCTTCTTTTCCAATATTTATTTCTGCGCCTCTGAACCTCCCACGTCTCACATACTGCTTTCTTTTCAGAGGAGTTATGGCAGAGAGGAAGGGCAAGTATTGATCTTATCTCTCAACACTAGGGCAAGTATGTGGAAGCTTTAAGCAATTTGTCTAAGCTCCAGTAGTCATGTGACTTCAATGCCAATCTCTTGGACTACTCGAGATGGACCTGAGAGAGCTGAGCCTGTCACCTGTGCTCGGAAGTCTGATCCGCCAAGAGTTTGGAGTGGGACACACCTAAATCCAGTTGCTGCTTCTACACTGACATCTCTGCCTTTTTGCCTGTGGCAGGGGTCACAGAGCCTTGTGAGTGAGAGCCCCAGAAAGTTCAAAGAAACAATCCCCCAACCCAGCACTCCCCTGTGCCTGCAGATGTAGAGAATTATTCACAAACTATCTCAGGCTTTATTGAAAGGAGTTTTGTTGTCAACATGCCAAAATTGTATTGTGATTCTCAGAGAGTTAATATCTCCCAATAAGAATTCTGTTTGTGTTCCAGATATCTGACAAAAGATAGGCAGAAAAGACAAACATAAATATTGGCTTCTTGCTGCTCTTTAAGATTGGCTGGTCCCCTGCCCCCCAGCTAAGGCATGGCATCCGATTACCCGTCTTTCAGCATAACTTATTACTCTTTTACTCCATTATTGATGCTTCTAGATGTGCTAAATCTTATCTATGGCAGCGCTGCCTCCAGTGCCTGGTCTGTTCAGAAAATACACAGGAAGGAAGATTTTAATTCTTATTTCTGAGCTGAAATACTTTCTTAAGTTGGAAAGTAGAGTTGTTCATGGATTAAGGAGGCCCTGTATCTTTTCTAAGCACTTGGAAGAGGTGTTTTCAGAGTGTTGGGAAATCCTCCTGGCTGTGCCACACATCACCACCACTGCCATTGTCTACCTCTGAGCCACTGTCTCTGCCTATATTGCTACAGTACCTTCTTATCCTCCTCCTGGTTTTTGTTTGTTTGTTTGTTTTACTTTTATTGATTCTTTGTGGATTTCACATCATCTCACTTACCTCCTCATCTCCTCACATCTACTCACTATTCTTGCAACCTCCCCACCCCCTGCAAGTCAAAACCAAATTTAAAAGAAAAACCAAAAACAAAACCAAACAAAGAAACAGAAGAGGAGGAGGAGGAAGAGGAGGAGGAGGAGGAGGAGGAGGAGGAGGAGGAGGAGAGGAAGAGGAGGAGCAGGAGGAGGAGGAGGAGGAGGAGAATCATCATCTTGTCCTGGAAGCTGTAGTATGGCTTGTTCCTGTTGAGTCACACAGTTTACCCTTTAGTCTGTTCATCTTTACTTGCAAGTGTTCATTGCCATGAGTCATTGGTCTAGCTTGATGCCTCTGCCACACCACCAATAATGGGCTCTCACTGGGGCTCCTCTTTGACATCCTGTTGTTGTCCTGTGTCAAGGAGATCCTGCTGTTTTGGATCTGTAGATTCGTCCCCTTCACATGCCCCAATAGTTCATAGATTTGGTGGATATTGGGTAAATCAACTCATGACCCTGATTCTGGACCTGGTTGGTAGCTGGGTTGGTCATCTCACTAGCTTTCCCTCATCTTCACTACCCAGATGAGCTCCCTCAATGCAGCCTACAGCAAGAAGTGGGACCAGTTCTCCTACTCTCAGGCCCTCAGATGTGGGTCACCCTCACTGATACTGTCAGGGCCAACTATATTGTTTTGCCCAGGCAAAGTGCAGGGCCCTCTCTCCCAATTGCTGTAGCAGGCATATGAGGGGCGGGGTCAGCTTTCCTGCTCTCGAGCCCTGAGGGTCGGCTCACCTTCCTTCGAACCACCGGGTCAGCTCTACTGTGCTTCTCAGGTGAGGGGCATGATGATGGTGAGGGGTGGAGCCATGTTTCCCGAGTGTGGAGGCGAGCTCTCCCCCCCGAGGGGTAGGACCCACTCACCTGCTGCAATATCCAGTGAGGGGCAGGACCAGCCATCCCAGGGCCAGTGAAGGGTGGGGGCGGCTCAGCAAAGCATGTTTCCAATGACCCCCCATGCTAACACCGGCCATGAACATCACCACAAACCTGAGCTTCAGCAGGACCACAGATCCAGACAGCAGTGCTGGTCTTGCCCCCAAATGTCACTGTGGCTGAGCAGGCACAGCGGTCCTGGATCTGATCACTCCTCTACTGAAGACCTGTTCAGACCTCCCCTATGCTTAGACAACCCAATGCCAGCAGCAACCCTCAATCCCAGGAGAGTCACAGCTGCCTCCCTCACTTCTGCCCACTGGCCTGTTTGCTCTAGACCTGCCTACAGGCTCTCTGCCCGTCCTATGCCAACCTGTCCCAGCCTAGAGAGCATCTGCCCCGCTGTTCCTAGCACAGGCCAACTATGTGGAGGGTTAAAGTGTCCACTCGACTGTGGCATAGAGTGCTCAGATTAAGCGTTAGTTGGAATTGTCCTGTGTTTCCAGTTGCAATTAGCATTAAGATCTCTCTGTGGAGACTATAAAGCAAATGTCTTTCTTCCATGGTGGTAAGCATCAGCCAGCCACGGATGCCGGCGCAGAGCTAAGCAGGAGGAAGGAGGCGCTTGCTTCGGTCTGCCAGAGCTGAGAGGTTTCCTCTCATCTTCTTGGCCTGTTTCCAGGAATTTCTGCCGGCCACTCCAGTTCTTAGGCTACTGAACTCACACTGACTAATGCCACCATCTCTTTTGAGTGTGCTTGCATAAGGCACACTGTGGTATATCTCATAACTTCACACACACACACACACACACACACACACACACACACACACACACACACTTACAAACATGGAGCTATATAGAAAGATAGGGAGTTATCTCCTTTATAGTACATAATACAGCATATAAAGTAATCTTTTATATAAACTATATATAAATATGAACGTGCATATATAAATCAGTTGTAAATGTTACAATTTCTGTGAAGGAAGATTCTAATCTATAAGAACGTACAGTTTTATATGTATATAGAAGACTGGAGTTTGATTCCTAGCACCTACATGGTAGCTTTTCCACATCTGTAGCTGTAATTTCAGGGCCTCTGATGTCCTCTTCTAGCCTCTGTGGCACTACACTTTCCACTGCTAAGTGGCTCTGAGCACTATGTCGTGCTCATAAACTCATGCAGATATACACATACATATAAAAATTTTAAACAATTAATAAGAATATATAGTTTTATATGTATAAATATGTTTAAAATATGCAGATTTGTTCATTTTTAATTATCTTTGTGCATATAAAATTACAGATATACATATAAATGGTTACGCATGTCAACATAAATTTGTGCATACAGATGCATATATAATCATACACAAATGTATAGGCATAGACAGACAGGAAGATGTGTTCCCGAACATATCTAATTTTGGCTCTTTTTTTCAGGGAGATCTTGATCCTGTACAGACTCTGCCTCTAGGCATCTGCATGCCTTAGCCCCAAGCAGTTCAGGTTTTTACTTAATGTATATGTAAGGCAGTCTCCATGCCCACCCCACACGTATTGCACTCCCTCACGCCCCTTGTTTATTTTTTCACACCACGATGCATCAATTCTAATACAGTGGTTATTTCTCAGGGATTGTTATCTCTACAGTTGGACTGCATCTTAACAGGCTCTGCCAGCAGGGGAAGGTGATAGACACATAGCGTGGCTATCAGATGCTCAGGAAACAAGTCGTGGACAGTCAGAGCAGGAAAAATGACATGGGCCTGGGAAAAACCAGGGTTGACTTGCTCTGGAGCAAAGAGCCTTTAGGAAGATCCACTGTGAATGTGAGGAATGAAATGACCGTCTAGTCATTTGTAGTTCCATTTTTAATTATTGGCAAGATGACATGTGACAAGTAATAAAGTGGAGATAGAGGCAGTTTTAACAAAATAAAGATTCCCATGAACATTAATGTTTCCAATTTTAAATGTCAGAATTGTGTTTCTTTCCCAGCATTATATAAAATAAAGGTCCATTCTACATCTGATGGTACTTTAGACTTGATAAAATATGTCATTTACATGGTAGCTGGATCCTTGTCAATGGTGTCATTCTTGGTCTGGTGCTTATCATCTGTTACTGATTGCTATCATTGTCCTGTGGCCAGCAAAGTATGTCTGAGTCACTTCTGATAGAGGCATGCGGAGGGTATTCTAGGAGTTCTCTCTCTTCTTCTGCTAAAGGAAAGACATGGATTTGATGTATTTGAAGAATGACATGCTTGTAGCTCAAGTAGGCATTCTGTGACTGGATTATAAGATCCCCTTGGGGAGAGAGAGGTGAGCCCCTCTTTACCATTGCTCTTTCCAGCCATTGAGCTGGAGTCCTGCCTGACTGCACTGCTTGCCCACTTCATGTGCCCCTTTCCATCCTGCAGGTTCTGCATAACTCTGGTGGCAC
Organism: Peromyscus maniculatus bairdii; assembly: GCF_049852395.1. Taxonomy (NCBI): domain Eukaryota; kingdom Metazoa; phylum Chordata; class Mammalia; order Rodentia; family Cricetidae; genus Peromyscus; species Peromyscus maniculatus. Next base: position 68,388,508 of record NC_134854.1, read on the forward strand.
CTACATAGGACCTTTCTGGAAGCCTCCTCCTCAGACTTAAAGACATTAGACTCCTGTGACCAAAAAAAAGTGTAAATCCTTTATTCATTCATTGTTGTACATTATAGATTGGCCAATGCCTTCATGGGTCTTGCATCATTCAAATCTTTTGGGGGAATCTATGGCTATACTTACCTCCCAACTGTATGTGGATTCCTGGAACTTAGGAGGAGAACTGTACGAAGGCCTTATACAATGGCTTCTAGGTAAGCAATGATCTGTAAGGAACCTGACTTCATGTTTCTCATTGCGTGTCTCCTGGTTTCTGTTCAATTGTAGCTGAAATAAAAATGAAGTACCACCACCTCCCTTTCTCTTTATAAAATAGGCTTTCAGCTCTGGCCTCTGTCTGTGCATCTGGCCCTGTGCACATTTAGGAATAGCTGTTCTCTTTGTTATATTGGTGTTGTGTGGGCAAAAGGGTGGGAAGAGACTAGAGAAAGGACAGCATCCTTTGACAATACAGAAGCACATCTATGGAGATGTGCACATCTATGGAGATGTGATTTATCAAAACGGGTCTCAGGCTGACTGTTAAAGCAATTTGACCAAAGACTTCTGGGGCTTTCTTAGTTCCCTCTTCCTAGAAATATTTGTCATAATACAGAACCTTCTCTTGCCTCAGTAAAGAGACTGTGGTAAGTCACAGGTGACATTTATCAAAACGTTTCTATTAGAAATGAGAACACACTAGTATCCATTGTTTCAAATATCATAGGCATGAGTTGGAAAGGTCAGTGAGATGTGATAAGGACCACACTGAACATGGGCTGTGGCAGTGGAATGATAACCTGAAGAAGTCCTGGAGAGAGCATTGGCTGTCTGAAGACTCATCATCATCCTGAACGTTAGAAACCCAGGCAGCATTTTTATTTGAGCTTTCAATTGAGTGTGGGTGATGGGCACATGAAGAACCATTCCTTAAACTCTCTGAAACCAAGGTCATGAATCTCAGTGGCAGGAGGGAGGGGAATTCTAATGGACTTTATTGTGTGCCCAAGTTAAGCACACCTTTTACCCCTACCCACATCTCATTTCCGTTTGCTGGCATCAACTCCTTCCGCAGCCCAGATTGATTCTATGACTTGAAATAAGACTCTGGAGGCTGTGGGGGAGGGTGAAACTGGAGAGAAAAGTCTGTGACCTGTGGGACAGCTAAGGGACAGAGGATTTCCTGTGGTGACCATAGGCAGGAAGCCAATGCTGGTGTGAGCAACATCCCAGTTCCTCCTTCAGCTCTATGGATGTTGTCTGTAACTTTAATGAGGTATAAATGATGGATAAAAGTTGAATATATTTGTGTCAGGGAAAGTGGCTCAATCTGTCAAGTTCTTGTCACACAAGAATGAGGACCTGAGTTTGATCCCCAGAACATACGTGAAAACAAAAACAAAAACAGGTGGGGTGGCTTACATTTGTAATTCCAGTGCTGGGAAAGCATAGACAGGAGCATCTCTGGAGCTCACCTGACAGCCAATACTAATGTATTCTGAGGTCTCTCCAGTGTACATATATACACTAGCCTATATATACACCTGCATGCTCACACACAGGAAGACACACACACACACACACACACACACACACACACACACACAATCTACTTCAGGTATTCATACATTGTGAAATGATCTCTTACACGTTGCCATCATGTGTGTATGTCTGTGTGCACATGTGTGAAGACCTCCAAACTCCGCTCTCTCAGGAAGTTTGACCTGCACACTGTGTTGCTCACTATTCTCATCATGCCGGCCATCGTTCTCCTGATTTGGTTTATTCCATTCACTTCTGGTTTCTGTCCTGTAACCCAAGCTTCTGTTCTTGTGTAAGGTTATTGCAGCTATGTATTTCATTTAAAAAACGTAAGGTAAGACTCTATTTTTGAAAGCTATTATTATAAACTATATAGTATAATCAGGAATATAAGTTAATGGTTAGTAATTTATAACAATCAAAATTGTATGTATGTTAGATATGCTTTCCAGATCATATAGAGATATATTTTAGATAGATAGATGGTCCTCAAACCTTTCAAAGACCTATAGAATATGGCATTTAGAATGTTTTGTTCACTTAAATTTTTTCATGACAATGAGACACATCTGTTCCTTGCAGCACCAAATTTAGAGATATGGGCATTGAAGAAACTCCTTATGGAGTTTACTTTCATTGTGGCAAGACCAGCCACTGGGCAAAGAAACTGTTCTTGCCTTTGATTGCAGACAATGTGTTGTGCAGACACACAGGATAAAAAAGACTGTTGAATTTTGTCAAAACAAGGCAGGACAGTCCAAAATTCTTTCTTTATAGAAGAGTCTGCCAGATACTCTAGGTCTGTAGGCTGAAGATGGACGCCCCTACATTGCAGAGGAACTTTGGGTGACTGTCCAGTCAGCCAAATGTCTCTGTTCTGGGTTTTTGATAGAGTTGAAGACTAGATAGTCATAGTTGCAGTTTTTCTTAGATATAATAGAAAGTAAGTTAGGTATAAAACTTTGGATTCACTAAAATAGGATAGATAATGCATTATTTTGAATATGCTAACTACAAATGGACTGAATATTGGAAATTAATTATTACTTGATAATTGTTATTGTCTTATTATGTTTACATTAAAAACCTTTATTTTTATTTAGACAAAAAGGGGGAAATGTAGTAGACTATTTTAAGGTGTGTTACTTTAGTTCATGTTGTGTCTGTTTAACTCTGTGAAGCTATGTTACTTTGCCTGTGTAAACACCTGATGATCTAATAAAGAACTGGCCAATAGCAAGGCAGGAGAAAAGATAGGCAAGGCTGGCATGCAGAGAGAATATATAGAGGGAGAAATCTGGGAAATAAAAGAAAAAGAGATGGGGGAGTGAAAAGATCTAGCAGCCAGAGAATGAGGAGGACTCAGGAGCCAGCTATCTAGTTACACACAGCAAGCCACGGAATAGGAGTAAGATACAGAAGTAAGAGAACAGAAAAGCCCAGAGGCAAAATGTAGATGGGCTAAGTGAAGTTAAGGAAAGCTGGCTAGAAACTAAGCCAAGCTAAAGCTGGGCATTCATAATTAAGAATAAGCCTTCGTGAGTAATTTATTTGAGAGCTGGGTGGCGGGCCCCCCTAAAAGAGTCAAAACAACAACAGACAACCAGTGCTCTTAACTGCTGAGCCATCTCTCCATCCCCAGTATCTTAATTTTTAAACAACTGACTGTAGAAAGACATGTATGCTGTGACTGTGGTACTAAGGGAAGTACATGCAGTGGAAGAAAAGACGGCCTGACAGAGAGAGTCAGAGACAGAGAGACAGAGAGACAGAGAAACACAGAGAGACAGAGAAACACAGAGAGACAGAGAGACAGAGACAGAGAAACACAGAGAGACAGAGAGAGACACAGAGAGAGACAGAGAGAGAAAGACAGAGAAATCTCCTGTGAGCATCACAGATGGTCCTGCTGAGAGAGGTAAAGATAAGAAACACTGGAATCCAATCCTAACTCCTCCTGGAAAGGATGTGTTGTAAAGCAAGGCTGCCCCTGCTTCAACACCAGACAGCTCTTCTGACTCTGAATCTCCACTGCTCTGACATGTCAGCAGAAGAAGGTAGTGGTGGTTTGACTAGAAATGGCCCCCATGAGCTCATAGATTTGAGTGCTTGTTTACAAAAGAGGGGCACTCGTAGGGGGTATGGCCTTGTTGGAGGAAGTGTGCCACTGGGGGTGGGATTTGATGTCTCAGAAGCTCAAGCTGGGCCCAGTGTCCTTTTTCCTACTGCCTGCTGATCCAGACATAGACCTCCTGGCTCCTTCTCCAGCACCATGTCTGCCTGTGCACCTCTGTGCCTCTTGACATGATACTGGATTAAACCTCTGAACCTGTAGGCCAGCCCCAGTTGAATGTTTTCCTTTATAAGAGTTGCTATGGTCATGATGTCTCTTCACAGCAATAGAAACTGACTAAGACAGCAGGGATGTGGCTTTCCAGGAAGGTGAGCCTTAGTCAGAAGATCAGTTTGTATAGCTTTCCTAAGGCAAACCCCGTGAGAGCCGGGCCCTCTGTTTCAACTTGGAATGAAGATAATATCACAAATGGTAGAAATAAGGTGTTGCCAATATGTTTAAGAATCTAACTTTTCAATGTCATCTGTTATGTAAACCGATCTTTTCATCACTGATATGGATCCAAATATATTTAGTAGCTAAGCAGATGAAAAGAACAGGAAGATAATGAAAACTAATAAAAATTGAGAGAACCATTATCTCCATAAAATATTGTAAGAAAGCTACAAAATGATCACAATGAAAACCACATTCTCCGATTTTCTATCTAAAACATAAGCATTGTGCATTCAAAACCTCAAGAAGTGGTCTTTTAAAACCTGAGACAGTTTGCAACAAATTCTATATGCTAACAAATTTAGCATGTTATGATGACTAGCTCATTAGAAAATCAACCAGACAGTAATAACTTGTTTATTGAACATCTAATCCATGACAAGCAGTGCTACTTGCCTTGAGGACACAGCTGTGAGGACACGGACTCCGCTGGAGCAGAGTCAGGACCTGAGCAGAACAAGCTGACTGGTCTGTGGTCCAGGTGGGCCTGCCCCATAACTCAGCTTACACAAGGCTGCGTGTGGCCAATGCATCCATGACTGTAGTACAACACAAACGTGTAAAAAGGACAGCCACAATATAGCACAACAAAAAAGTGTAAGGACAGTCATGAAAGTAACTCAGCACAAAAGTGGGAGAAGGACAGCCATGAGTATAGCACAACACAAAAGTACAAAATTACTTAGAACATTATGAACCTTTGCTGGGAGCTTTCCTGCGGGTAGCTCCACAGTGCAGTTCCTCAGTGTAAACATTGTAGATTGTATCTCAGGACCAGAAGATTGGACATGCCTTGGAGCTACCTGAAAGGCCGCTAGAAGAGTGCCCCTCTCACAGCCCGGGGGCCTCTGTCTGTCCTTCCTCAGTGTAACGGGGTGTGACTCAGCAGCCTGCATTCTTTGCCATCAGCATCCACAGGAAGGCAGGCGGTGAGAGTGGGTGATTGTGACATGGGCACAGCCCTGTGAGTCAGCTCAGGCTCTGTTTCAGTACGTGATTTTGAGACGTTGGAATAGAATGAGGCAAAATGGATTTGGGCTTAGCAATAATGCCCTCGTCCCCTGGTTACAGCTTTAATCAGGTATTAAATTGCACAAACTCTTTTCAATTATATTAATTTAACTCACCATCAGTGACCATGGATTGATGCTTAGCGTTAGCTATGAGCCAAGAGCCCTCAGTGAAGTCAACAGCTTGGGAGGTGCTGTTTCAGCTCTTGGAGGAGCTAAGAAGGGGTTCCCAAGCTCTAAGGGTTGGGCTTTAATTCCTTATCACAATAAAATCTGCTTTAAAAATCCCACTTTTATTTTTGTTCTTGGAAAATCAATCTGTGTACACATTTAGATGAATTACCATGACTGGTACAGGTTAGCAACGTGCTTTGATTAGCATTCTTGAAAATTTTGCAAGTTTCCCTGAATTTCCAGAGCTCACATCAGTCAGACATTGAGGGGACGTGTTCCTTAGCCATTCTCGCGGCAGAATCTGAGGGAGTCAACCAAGAAGAAATAGAAGCGTGGAGCGTGGAGTGTGGAGCGTGGAGCCCACCGTAACAGTGCTCTTTTCTCTGCATGCAGGGTTAGAAGTTACAGCACTGGTCCATCCTGTGTTCCTGCTTGCAAGCAGTGCCTTTGGGAACTAGACCAAGTGGAATTAAGCACACCCATTATGGCATTTTATCTCATTCTGAGTTCAGTGTCTCATGACTTAAGCAGTAGCTCACCCACAGATAACAAAGGCTTAGAGCGCATTCTACATATACTGGCTTAATTAGGCAAGAGAGAAACTGTAAGTTATTTTGTTAAATGCTGACTCTTCCATTTATGTGAAGAAGAAAATGGGCCAGCATTCTCTAAGCTGATGCTGTGTATATTTGCTATACTATGTCCACACACATTTTGTGTGAGAGCTCACCTTTTTTCTGTGTTTTGCAGATCTCATTGGAGAAAATGAACATCCTGAGGATGAAATTAAACTAAAAAATGATATGAGCACAGAGATGTTAGCAGGGCCAATATTTATGAATTTTCAGTTCATTTTACTGCTATTTTAAGAAGGCACTGGAGACCTGCTGTGTGTGAGCATGAGCCTGGGTTGGGTGTAAGGACGGGCAGCAAGCAAGCAAAGACATCTTGCTTTTCATCAGACTTGTTTGTGGTAGAAGAAGGGACCCCATCTCAAAAAAGACTACCCCAGTTTCCACAAAGAAGACATGGGGTGATATGTGAACTGAGGGGAAGCGGCCAGCAACGGTGTGGTGGTTTAAATAAGAATGGCCCCCATAGGCTCATATATTTGAATGCTCAGTCACCAGGGAATGAAATTGTCTGAGAATGATTAGGAGGTGTGTCTTTGGTGGAGGAAGTGTGTCACTGGAAGGTGGGCTTTAAGGTCTTAAAAGCCCCTGCTAGGCCCAGTTTTGATCAGGATGTAACTCTGTGTACTGCTCCAGCACTATGCATGCCTCCATGCTCCCCACCATGACGAGAATGGACTAAGCTTCTGAAGTGTGAGCCAGCCCTAATTCAACACTTTCTTTTGTAAGAGTTGCTGTGGTCATGGTGTCTCTTCATAGCAATAGGACAGTGACCAAGTCCAAAGGCTTCTCAGAGAAGTGGCATTTGTGATTTAGGGAACCTGCAGGTCACAAGAAGGAACTGAACTGGAGAGGATGAAGAGGACAGGCCATGTGGGCTGGAGCATGGTCCCCAAGCCTTTCTTGTTTTCCTTCTTTTCTTATTTTGTGATAGTTGAGATGGAAGCCAGGGCCCTGTCCATGCCAGGTGAGTCTTCCACCATTGAGCTACCTCTCCAGCTCACAAGCATTTTTTTCTATAAAGGGCCAGAGGAAAGGCTTTTGACCTTGCAGCTTGCTGAGTTGTGATGACTCTACTTTGCCCTAGTGATGCTAAAGCAGCCACAAATGCCACAGAAGCCAATGGTGTGGTGTTGCAGAAAGGCTTCCGTGGACATCAACATCTGCATGTTAGATAGCTCTTATGTATCATAAAACAGTGTCCTTCTTTTGACTTTCTTTCAATCATTGAGAAACATAAATGTCATGCTTAGCTCAGGACTATGGATAGCACGTAGTGAGCAGGAAGGGTGTGTGTGTATGTGTGTGTGTGTGTGTGTGTGTGTGTGTGTGTGTGTGTGTGTGTGTGTATTGCAGACTTCTGGGCCAGAGACAACTGAGAGAGCTAGGCTAAGGTTTATTCAAGAGTTAGATGTTCTGTGAGCAGAAACCAGGTGACTTGAAGTGTTAGTGAAAGGAGGATTTATTCTACTAGAATTATAAGCTATCTGTAGATGAATTTCTAAATGGCCTTATTAAATAAAAAACACAGAGCCAAATATAGGGGTGAAAACCTTAGAAAGATCAGGGAAATAGAGAAAGCCACCAGCCAACCTCACCTCACCAACTCTGCAGCCTCCAAATGCGAGTTACTTCCTGTCTCCCCAGGCTTTATATGTCTTGCTGTTCTGCCCTCTCATTGGCTATCTTAGCCCAGCTACCTCACTTCCTCTTCCTGCACAGCTCTGTCACTTTCTGTCTGTCTATACAGACCTTCAGGCCTCTATGGTTGGTACTGGGATTAAAGGAGTGTGTCACCACGTTTGGCTCTGTTCCCTAGTGTGGCCTTGAACACACAAAGATCCTGCCTGTTAAGGGATAGGATTAAGGGTGTCTGCTATCGCTGCCTGACTTCTTTGTTTACTTAAAATGGCTTGCTATTTCCTCTGATCTCCAGGCAGACTTTATTTATTAAAGCACAAATAAAATCAGCACAGCTGTAGAAGGAACTAAGACAGAGGAGAGGTGGGCTCATGGCAAACACATGCAGTTCCTCTGGCTGTAGCTACCAGATGGATTGTAGGGAGCATACATGGAAACAAGCAGGTTAGTTGGGCAGCCTGAGGTGCAGACTCAGGGCATGAGAGAACTGAGAACATACGTCATGGATGTCATCCTGAGGTCAGCTGAGGTCCTACCACTCGTCTGCCACCGCCAGCTACTGATAAAACATTTGACACCATATCTCCATTGCTTACAATAAATGGCCTATTCCCTTCCTTACAGAAGTAAGAACAAGCCTGAGCCCTCTGTTCTCCATGAGAGGAACATGCTGACATCTGTTCCTGAGACTCCCCATCATGATGCCTCTTGTGGTCACAACCACATCTTAGTTTTGAGGTGTTCTTTTACACACAACTTCTACTGTATGTTTCTAAGAAATTCTGTACTGCTGCCAAGCCGTGTCTGATGCTGAGGATGTCCCACTTTGAGTACACAGAGTATGCCAGGACCACATCTCCTTTGGTTCTGTGCTCAGTGAGATGGCCAGGGCAGATCTCTTTCTACCCATTTTTATTCAAGTCAGCTGAAGTCCAACAATATGAGAATTCTTTGAAATTGACTTTTAAGCAAACCCCATTTATTGGAACTTCAGAATTTTAGTCATATATCGGCACACATAGTGCCCAGCCATGCATGTAGCAAACACTCATACACATAAAATAGTAAGTACATGGTCACACATTTTAATGCTAACTTGGGCTTTGGTTACCTGGGTAAGCAAAGACACACCATGTACATGCTCATTCTATCACAAGTATTAGTAAGTGCTCTGCACAAAATCGCCATTCAGTCAGTGATGTTTTAGGCAATGGATATTAAATTGAAAAGCAAGCAAATATGGCTTCCTTCTCTTAGCCTAAGTGCTGTGAAGGTGTTGCTTATCCTTGCTAGGCTAGCAGAAAAAGATGGTTCTAGGTGTGACATTCATGGATCCTGGGGTGCAGTGATGGGAACCCCGTGTTCCTCCCTTACTTGCTCTTCCTTATCAGTTCTCTTCCTTCATCTTAATTTTTCAACCAAGTGGTTAATGATGGGAAAGACAAATACTTACATGACTTTTCAGCCATGATGAACCGTTATCGGAAACATTGTTTTAAATAGACTCTTCCTGGTGTCATTCAAACACCTACAAAACCAAAAGGCTGAGTTTGCCCTCTGCTGGAATTCAGAGTTACACCTCTGGCAGTTTTGTGAGTATGGGGAAGAATGCATGATAGGTTTGGGTTTTTTTTGTTGTTGTTGTTGTTGTTGTTGTTTTGGGTTTTTTTTTCTCACACATTAAAAATTTAAGCCTCCTTTTACCAACGTGGTTTATCCCCTTCAGTATTTGATCTAAATATAGATCAGCTTACCTGAACCAAACGCTCTCAAGGAAGAATGTCAGCATGAGCAGAGGACAGCTTTGAAGAACAGATGATCTGATGGTCAGCAAAGGCATTGGAGCGGGGATGTTTGCCTTTTTACTCAGTTTCTAAAGTCCGTATTATTGATGAAAGTGCAGTCCCAAGCCTTGGCTGGGTTTCAGGTGCTTAATGTAGTAGGAACAGCCATGCCAGAGTCTAGGACAGCATCAAACACGAGGCTCGAGAACAGATCTTCGAGTTAACAGGGAAAGGCAGGCAGCCTCACTAGCCTTCAAAAAAACTGGGTTACACTGGCTCATTCCTCTATAATCTCAGCAATTGTGAAGCTGAGACAAGAGGGTGACCCTAAATTTGAGGCTAGCCTAGGCTATAGGACAAGACATTGTCTCATAAGCCCCCCTCCCTAAATTAAAAAATAAAATGTAGGCCTATAGGGCTGGGAGGCAGCTCAGTCAGTAAATTGCTGGCAGACGACCTGAGTTAATTCCCAGGACACATGGCACAGTAGCTTTCATTTATAATCCCACTGCAGGGGAGGAGATGGATGGACCCATGGGGGTTGATAACCAGTCAGTTGAGCTGAATCAGTGAGCTCCAGGCCAATAAGAGAGTAAATGCTACTCCTGAGAAATAATATCCAAGGTTGAGCTCTAGCCTCCACACATGGGCATGGATACCTGCAAGTGCACACTCATGTGGAGAGAGAGAGAGAGAGAGAGAGAGAGAGAGAGAGAGAGAGAGAGAGAGAGAGAGAGAGAGAGAGAAGGAGAGGAGAGGAGAGGAGAGGAGAGGAGAGGAGAGGAGAGGAGAGGAGAGGAGAGAAGAGAAGAGAAGAGAAGAGAAGAGAAGAGAAGAGAAGAGAAGAGAAGAGAAGAGAAGAGAAGAGAAGAGGGAGAGATAGACAGATACAGACACATACCCCAAAACTGGTTTCACAGTCTGAGTATTCATGCCACACATTCTGGCGTGGGGGAGGGGAGCAACTGCAATAGTACAGACTTGGAAACCCTAGAGAAGAGAGAGAGAGAGAGGGAGGGAGAGGGAGAGAGAGGGAGAGAGAGAGAGAGAGAGAGAGAGAGAGAGAGAGAGAGAGAGAGAGAGAGAGAGAGAGCAGGAGCCTTCAGCTGGAACATATGACTCCTTCTTCAGGCACAGGAAAGTATTGCCCTGATTCATTCTTTCCTATCTGAACACTGATTAGTTCCTTTAAGCCCTTTGTCTTCAAAACTTTCCACCTAGCATACGGCAAACACGTATTCTGTGTGTGTGTGTGTGTGTGTGTGTGTGTGTGTGTGTGTGTGTGTGTGTGTGTGTACACAATGGGACACAGACTTTAGAAAGCAGCACACCAGGCAGATACTGACAGATCAGCACAACAAACCGCTGCGTGTGCCTTCTTGGCTCACGTTTTCATTGCATTTGGGCAAAGGTTCAGACACAAAATAGATGGACTAATTATCTGTCTGAGCTGAGGTGAGAGGGAGAGAACAGCATGCTCTAGACCTGATGTTGCCACACTGTTCAGACCACAGCACCCCAAAGAGTTATGCTCTGCTTTTAACACCACCAGCGAAAAGCAAGTGCAAAAACCACACCTGCTTCCATAGAGAGCATTACATAAAATGTAATTACATAAATTGTCCCTTCTGGTTCCTGTTCTGGTTCCTGAGGCCAAGGTGCTCCCCAGCAAGATTAGAAGAATGGCTTCCTTTTTCAGTGTGTAGGGAAATAGTCAGTGGGTCAGATCTTAGGAATATTTGAGTTCTCTTTCAATAATTCTTCATCAAGCCTAGTCGCTTGCAACTACTTCTGTGCTCAGCCTCAGCAGAGCATAGGCCGCGGGGTCTCCAAGGAGTGTAAGGCATGCCTGGGCTTCAACAGTTGAGGGTTGAGGAGACAGCACAGTCAATGAAACATTTGCTATGTAAGCGTGAGCCCTTGAATTAGATTCCCAGAACCCACATGACATGTTGGGCATGGTGTTGTATGCTTGTCATCCCAGCACCTTGGAGGTGGAGACAGGAGGACCCCTGGGCCTCACTGCCCAGTCAGCCTAGCCTACTGGGTGAGTTCCGGGTAAAGGGTGCACAGTGACTGAAGGAGACACCCAAGATGGACCTCTGGCCTCCACATGTATCTATCCTTCCTGCATCCATGCATGCACATCACCCACACAGGTCCCCCATATCACATGAACATGAACACACACATACTTTCAGTTGCATGTGCATGACTGCATGATATGCTACAACCAGGCCATGAGATCTGGCCTCTGTGCCATGAGCAAATCTCAGCTTTGTCCTTGTTTCCAGTTAAAATCACTCTCAAGGTTTAGATAATTTTTATTTGCTAACAATTATTTGCTAACATCAATGCTCTGCCCAGTGCTTCTTAGATGAAGGCACCAAATCGTCTCCCACCTGCACTAGTCACAGCCACACAGGCAGCACTCATAGATTATAACTCCAAGGAAATTTCTGCTTCGAAACAATGAGGTTCAAAACCAAGAATTTGCAGGGCTCTTTTTACATCACTGTGACTTTTAATCATATTCAGGGGAGGGAGAGGAGCAGACAGAATTCTACTTCAGCAAAAATGGAAGTGATTGGGGTGTTTTCTCTTACAAAGTGGAGAGTCATCTGATACTGTAGGGTGTATGTACTTTCATCAGCTAAATATGGTTTTCTGTTCTTAATCCAGGGAAGTCCCTGTAAGAGCCGTTAGATGTTGACTGTCAACCATGTGCCACGGGTATTATGACAATTCACTCATTTAGTAAATGGTACAACTCTGCAGCAAGACATGTATTATTAAATAAAGGTTTGGGTAGAGAAGGAGACTCAGATGCCTAAAGTGGATTAAGAACATAACGTAGTTAAGAAAGCAGGTTCTGGATTCGGATTCAGGTGTCTAGTGTTCAAACTCACATCCCATTAAAACCCACTTGGCACTGTGGCAATGGCAATCATCCACCACCTTGTCTAATGAGTAAAGTAGCCATACTCCTTTGTAGCCTCTGGGGTCCATATGAGAATCTACTACTTGTGTCCTAGGTTGGCACTGTCAAAGCTAGTTCAAGGAAAGAAGGAACTTAGGAAGAAGAAGGCAAACATAACCACGGAGGAGAGAAACTATGGCCAAAGCCAAAAAAGGGAAAAAAGGGCCCCCACACCAATCCACACCCTACATAAAAGCTGACTGTGGGGTGAGAGTCTCACTGTGTGCAATGTGTCTGCACTCAACATAGCCCTAGCAGTGAATCAACTGGTGATCGGAGTGAGCAATGATCAGAGTCCAGGGCACTGAGTCAGACAGAGGAGGATGTGGAGCCCTGTCTGCAGAACTAGGGCAGCTTCTTCCATCTGTGTGACACTCCGCTGTAGTGACGACTCTGCACCACAGGTGTTGATGAAAATCTGCAAAGCAGTCACAGATCTGAGGGTGGCTCTGCCATGGTCAGTTTGGGTAAGTAGGGTTGGAGGATGTGCTATGTGTCACTATTAATGAAACCCAATCAAATAAAATAAAAAGAAAGAGGAGGATGAGATACTGAGCATTCACATTTCATTTTTGTTAGGATGACCAAATACTCTGAAGAAAAGCCATTAAGGAAGAAAGTGGGTATTTCAGCTTAAAATTCCAGGTCATAGTATGTCATTATGAGGAAGGCAAGCAAGGCTTGAGCTGGTCATATCACACCCACAGTCAAGAACAGAGAGAAATGAATGCATGCATGCTTGTTTGCTTGCTTGCTTGTTCTCTTGCTTGTTTGTTTGCCTGCTTGCTTGTACTCGGTCAGCTTTCCTCACTCACAGGGTTCAGGGCCCAGCCCACCAAATGTTGCCACCCTCATTCAGGATAGATCTTCCCACCTCACTTAATTCAAGACAACCCCCCACAGACATGGTCACAGGCCAACTCAGTGGAGATAATTGCTCATTGAGGCCACCTTCCCAGGTAATTCAAGGTTGTGTCAAGTTAGCAATCAAAGCTAACCCTCCTACCTCTGTGCAATAAGGGGTGTCTGTGAGAGTGTCCTGAGGGGTGGGGAACATAGACAGAGGAAAGGAAACAAACTGAGGGTATGTGGCTTGCAGTTACTGCCTTCAACACCTCCTATACCTTAGTTTCTTGGTATAAAAGGTGAGAAACTTCCATGAAACAGGAAGGTGGAAACTGTCAGTGCAGGATTGAAGAGGGTTGGCTCCCTCCTGCAGCTACATAGCTGTCATATGATATTTAATTCAGCTTAAACTGAAGGAAGTAGTATGGCTACTCTGGTCATTTAAGAGTATTAGCGAGATTCTCTCCTATGGAAGAGTTTTGGAAGCAGTTAGAAGTATGAACAGCATGCCTGAAACATCCATACCCAGCATGGACATCTCTCAACCTCTCCATCAGAGCCTCTTTCTGTGGCTGGTGGAAACGTAGTGGTACCTGGCTCAGGAGATCTGGAGAATGCCCAGCTCTGCATTTCTAATGAGTTCCCAGGTGACTCTGACTTCATGGGTCACACTAGCCAGCATAGTTCCACAGGGCTTCCTCATGGTTGTGACAGGTTTGCATGCTACCCAACAACACTGTTCAGTTCCCCACTTCAGAGATTATGGATTGAGTGAAGCGGCATCATTCTTACCCTGGTGTGTTGCTGATAACTGGTGAAAATGGGCAGTTTACTAATCTGATGATCATGCTTTTTAATCCTTAAATATGATGCAAAGGTTTACATCATCAGTCATCTCTTAATGTGGGAAGTATATTACCTCTTTGCTGAGGCATGGGAGTATAGTTTTGGAGCAGAAGCTTGACGGTGAAAAGGATGTTGTGTGTCCAGGTTAGCTGATGGTGCCTGAAGACCAACTGCTTGGGGCAAATTACCACATCCTGGCCCTGAGTCACCTCCCAGCCAGACTAACCAGTCTCAGAATAACTCAACTAAGGCAACTACACATATGGGAAGGCTGTTTGTCCTGTACCTAGTTACAGGCTCTTCTCCTAGAAATACCCCAATCCCACGGGTATAAAACCCTGTTTGCAGTAGCAGAAGCATAAGTAGATTATTTGGAGTCAAGTGGGGTGGGGCTGCAGAGATGGTTCGGTACTTGCTGTTCTTCCAAGGGACCTGAGCTTGGTTCTAAGCATCTATGTCAGACATCTCACAGTTATCTCTGACTTCAGCTCCAGAGATCTGACACCCTATTCTGGTCTTTATGAGTGTGGCATTCACACACAGACATATATAAAAGTATACACACACACACACACACACACACACACACAAAAGTATTTGTTAAGTCAAGTGCATGGAGGTTGCCGATTAGGTATATGATGAGGAACACAGAAGTCCTCCAAGTGCAGGGAGCACCAGAGCCACACTGAAGACCCCTCAAGTGACAGATGGCTGTCCCCACCACAGCCTCTCTGAGCGAGGGAATCCAGATCTGACTTTAGGACTAGTTTGCACCTTTCCAACTCCCTGGGAATACCTCTGAAAATGTCCTGGGGTCTACACTCTGAAAGCCAAGGGTCTTTATCTTCAGTAGTCATTAACAAAGGTGATTATTTAAATTGTCTCAACTGTGTGTCTTTACCTTGGTCCACACCAGCAGCTTTGGATAACCACCATGCTCCAGAGTCCCAGTGAAAAACCATCAACTACATAGAGAAACCTGGCCGACTTTGCACCAGCTTGCTCAGGATTCCAGTTGTATGAGCTGTTTGATACTTTGGTGGACTGTTCCATCCCTACCTGCTTCCTTCAGTGTGGTGCAAACATCCAAGATTTCAGTGATCTGAGTAAAAAGAATGCACTGTGTCCAAAAAACAGCATGAAAGGCCTTCATATCCTGTGCTTTCCTCCTGGTCAGTCATAGCAATGGGAAAAGTCATTGGAAACTTTTGATCCATCAAGGATGGTTCCTTACATTTCTTTTCTTTTCTTTTTCTTTTTTTTTTTTTTCGAGACAGGGTTTCTCCATATAGTTTTGGCGCCTCTCCTGGATCTCACTCTGTAGACCAGGCTGGCCTGGAGCTCATAGAGATCCGTCTGGCTCTGCCTCCTAAGTGCTGGATTAAAGACATGCGCCACCACTGCCTAGTGGTTCCTTAAATTTCTAAAAGCAACATGCACACATTGTATCCTATAATTTGATTGTAGTACTGGCATGAATTAAGCACTACATAGAATATTTCCTAAGTGTGGGTTAAATAGTTTTCTTCCCTTTTACAGGAGGTTCTGCTTCTGATATTATCTATGCCTCAAGCATAACAGTTCATACTCATTGTAGCAAAGTTTTAGCCTCTGGCTTTAAATGTAAGAAAGTGACTCAGAAGTGAATACTCAAAACTGCAGGTGGAACATTCTGAAACAAACAGCCTAACAAAGCTGGGCGTGACCACATAGCCCTCCCATCCCAATGATGGGGAGGCAGAGATAGGCAGATCCCTGGAGCTCACTGGCAATCCAGCCTAGCCAAATCAGTGAGCTCCAGCTTTAATTAGAGACCCTGTCTCAAAAAGGGGGTGGTAGTAGAGTGATTGAAGAAGACAGTAATGTTGACCTCTGGCCTTCTGATGCACATGTCTGCGTGTATGCATGTGCACACACATACACCACAGAAGACCTAGAGCTGAGGGTGATGGGGCATGACAGATGATCACACTGCTTCCTAATTGTGAGGGAGTGCTGTGGAACTCAGATGCTTTGCATCCAAACATTTCTCCTCAGGACTCAGTTAAAATTCAGCCCAGGGTTTGAGGGTCCAGCAATAATGTATCTGCTCCTTCAACCCACACTGCGCAGAACAGAGGGCTTTTCTCATTAGATGCCAGAAGCATGACGCTTCTGGGGAGTGGTAGCTTGACTGCGCTGCTCTGAGTGGCATGAGGCCAATGAGAAGCAGAGTAAAAACTTCCCCCTGGGAAAAGAATTCAGCCAGGTCTACTCAAAGCAGAGTGCCCCACTCCTCTGTTTCATCAGTGTGCCGCAGATGGAGCCTCAGAAGGAGGCTCCAAGTTCAATGACAGGCCCTCTCTCGAAAAGGGGGAGGGCGATGGAGATGTCTTTAAATGGCACAAAACAGGATTCAATGGTTAAGAGTGCTGGCTGTTCTTCCCAAAGATCTGGGTTCAGTTCTCAGTGCCCACATTGTGGTTCACAACCACCTGTAACTCCAGTTACAGGGGATCTGATTCCCCCTTCTGACCTCTGCATATACATCTATCAGGCAACATAGTTATACATGCAAAATGGCATAAAATATCCTAAAAAATGAATTTCTAGTATACAAATACTTTATATCGTTGATTATGTAGAGAGATACATGCTTTGAAGATAATTGTGCCAATGATTACATCACTTGCTTGTGTAACCTCTAGGAAATGTCAGCATGGAGGCTTTCACTCACAAGACACCAATCATCTTCATAACCAAGCCCCTGGCTCCAGGGCTCAGCTATCTTGTCTTATTGACAGTCCACTTCACTTTTCATCCCCACTCCAAGTGCTAGGCTGCTCAATCTTATGTTTCTCCTGTTGAGTGAGGCATTGAGTTAAAAGCTCCAAGTACAAATTAAAGGGTAACTTGGCATTACCAGGAAGATTTGTGACCTGGTAAATAACACGAGGGTTGGAGATGAATGAGTTTGCAAGAACTACTCAAACCAAATTGGTTTTGCTCATATTTTAAAATCTTTTCACATTTTGCTTATATATTCCACAGAAATGCATAAATCTCAAAGGAACTAGCGTCAGCTGAAAAAAAAAAAGAAATACTCTAAGCATTTACCATGAACACAGGATATTTGAGAAAGTGGGCTGAGGAAAATCGTGAAGAGTACTAAGCTGAGAAGCAATAATGGATGAGCTGTGCCTCCGATTTAACGCCTCCAAGGAAAGAGGCCAGATCAGCTCGACACAGAGCTTTCTCCTTCTGTGGCGCTTTTATTTTCCCAGAGGAACTGCCTAATACCAAATGCCAGTTATTATGTTGTGTTTTAGAGAGTTTATTTTATTTTTAAATTATGTGTCTGTGTCTGGGTAGGGTCTATACATGAGAGCGCAGTGCCTGTAGAGCCCAGAGGACAGCATCAGATCCCCTGGAGGAGGAGCTACGGCAGGTCGTGAGCCACCCAACGAGGGTGTTGAGATCTGAACTCTGGTCTTCTAGAAGAGCAGTGCGTACTCTTAAATACTGAGGCATCTTTCTAGCCCCACTATGTGTTCCATTTGGGTTTCTATGTGATTCCCTTATTTACAATATGTGCAGCTTCTCTTTTCATGAGTGAGCCAATAGAAGTGAGGAGCAAATGATTCTGAGAAGGAACATGAACACATAAAAATGAGAACTTCTCGTATAAGTGGTGTTCCTGGAAAAAAAAGATCAGTGCCATAGGTATATATGGAATTTGACTCATGGTGAAAAATGTCCCCTCTAGGGAGCTGCAGTCTGAGAAAAAGGACACAGTAGTAACTCCAAACTCAGCTCCCTATCAAGGCAATTTAATATTGCTCCTGTAAACTTCTCTTTATTGGCCTAATGTGCATGTTTCTTCATTTTGTTATGTATTATAGATTATACCATCTCTAATAATTCATCATGGCTTTAACTAAGATTATTGATCAGTAATTAACTGATCTCTTAAATTCAGCATTTTCATGAATACTATTTGCTCCAATTTCATTAATTCACTTCCTCCTTTTCTTGGGAGACAGAGGCTTTCTATTCTGCTACTCTCAATTCATATTTTTCTGTTATGACGCATTCCTGTTATATGATATTGAAAACTGCCTCCCTAGTCTAAAAGTATATAAGTATTTATCTTATTTGTCTAGTAATCCCCGTAGGGCTTTGCCTTTTTTATTTAAGCCTACAGATCATCCAGACTTCACTCTATACTAGAGATTAAGGAATAGAGAGGCCTTGAGTTTCTTCCAAATGCTTAACAAGTTGTCAGAAAACATTTCACAGCTTCTTCTTTGAAATGTTCTCACATGTATCCAATATATTTTGATCATATCCACCCCACTCTCCCTAGCTCCTCTCCAGACCCCTCCATCAGCAACTTCCTTTCCATCTTTTTTTCTCTCCTTGTAACTCAGTAAGTCCTGTTAATGCTGCCTTCATTGTCATGGCTGTGAGGTTCTTTACTGAGACACACTCAACTAACTAGTGGCCACTCATACCCACAGGAAAGAGTCTCCCTCTCCCAGCATGAGTTATTGACATTTCATACAACTGTTGATTGTATGTAGATTGAAATTGATTGCAATTGTAGATTGAAAGCGCACTCATCATATAGTAAGTTGTTCTTTATATTTGTAGCTCTGGATGAGAGATGCATTTAAGTTTAGAATCAGATTCAAATATAGGGAGAAAGCTATGGCCAAACTGGTATTCTTGTGATATTCAAACTTTTTCTAATTTTTCCACAAATACTTGTTACTTTGAGAATTTCTGAGAGGCTGATAGAAAATTCCTTTTGATGAATGAGAATTGACCTTGCCATTGACCTCCATAGACACATCTCTCCCTTATTTCTCTGTGTCAGGAGTCTGAAAATTATTCCCTTAGATATTTCAGGCCTCATGGCCGCATGTCTTTGACACAACCATTCAGCTGGATTCTTGAAACATATGCCATGTGTCCTAGCTAGAGTTTTTATTGCTGCAATGAAAAACTATGACCAAAAAGCAAGTTGTGGAGGAAAGTATTTATTTGGATTATACTTCCACATTGTGGAGGGGTGCTGCTTACTGGCTTACTCCTCATAACTTGCTCAGCCTGCTTTTCTTATAGAACCCAAGGCCACCAGCTCAGAGATGGCACCACCTATAATGGGCTGGGCCCTCCTACATCTATCACTAATTAAGAAATGCCCTACAGTCTTGCCTACAGCTCAATCTTATGGAGGCAATTTCTTATTTGAGGATCCCCCCTCTCAGATGACTTTAGCTTGTGGTGACATAAAACTATCTAGCATGCCAGGTATGGATGATTCCCACAGGAGGCAACAGCTCCTTCCAGCCAATCCTTAATGACAGACATGACAATAACAATTACACATCATTCTTATACGTCAGACAAATGCTCCTTTTCATCTCAACTTTTTCAAAATTTGGAAATATAAAGTCTATTTTTAGATCATGGATCAGCCAACACTAAATACAGGACTGGGTCGGGCCAACTGGTTGTAGCTTGCTGGTCCAATACATACAATGGCACTTAAAACATTGGAAGACAAGTTGCATCATAATAAACTTCTTATAACTCCTAATTGACAATTAATATGCTTTTAAACACATCGTTTTGAACTGGCATGGATATAAATTATTTGTGGTGAATGGATGTGAAGCTATATAAACAGCGGAGCTGGAGCTCCTCAGGATGACACACGTAAGCAGGAGAAAGAAAGTACCTGCAGGTCTCTGAGTCAGACAAGCTGTACATCATTCAAGTTTTCTCTGAAACGTTTGGTAATCAGGGACAAAAAGGAATAAATTCCAGGTTTTAACTCCATTTGTGGATTAAAGATGAAGGCAATTCATCACAGGAAAAATAATCTAGTTCAAGGACATTTCTAAGAGGAATTTAACAAATGAATTTGAAGTTCTCTGGGGGATATTTATCACTGTGATTGATAACGCATTGTGAATTTTTATCCTACAACTTGTTCTTTTATTAAAACATGCCAAATTGGGGATCCTGTATTAGAGGCTCTTACACATTGACTTCTTTTTCTTTCATTAGCTGAGATTCCTCTTATTAATTAAAGTAATGAACGCACCCACTTACTTAATTGCTCTAACCTAGCTGTCTCAGCTCTTAGGCAACCAAGGGCCCAGCCTAGGGAATTGTGCTGCCCACAAAAGGCTAGGTCACTTAACAATCAAGACAGTGTGCCATGGAAATGCCCTCAGGCCCACCTGATCGAGACAGGCCCTCTCTTCTCAGGTGCTTCTAGGCTGTATCAAATCGACAAAGCTAACTTTCAAAGAAAGAAGATTAGGGCGATTGTCACTATTCTGCCTGGCATTTTGCTGTTAGTTTGAAGGAAGTGTTTTCCCTTTGCTATGTGGTGCCACTTGGTAGCATTGGTGAGTTTCTTGTTAGGACACTGGTTTGGCTTGATGTTAAGATATGGCTACAGGTGCCTTTTGACTGGCATGTGATACAGTCTTCACTCTGCCTTCTGCTTCACACCTGCCCCTGCTCTCTGTTCATCTGTCATACTCAGCTACAGTCTCCCTTTTTCCTTTTTTCCCCTTGGATTAAAATACAAAACAAAATACCATTTTCTTTCCTCCAGAAGTATAAAATTAAAACACTAAATTTCTGTTCTTTGCTGGTTACAAACAATATAATGTAAATGTTTTGTAAACACATTTAGTAAGTTCAAATGTGACTGATCTCTTATTTTAAACAAATACTTTGATTTTACTCAATTTAAACCAGCCTCCCCATTGCCCTGGGTACCTTCCTGTTACTGCCTTGATTTTGATGACACATTGGTTAATTTTAATGCTCTTAATTACCATGATTGTTTAAATTTGTAATCTGCCACATGATGTCAACCCAGAAGTCAACCTGCTGGGGTCTCCTTTCTTATTTTTAATCACCCCTACACATAACATTTTTCATGGGGGAGGGGGTAATTACTATTGTTCTTTCTCAAGACTAGAGACTATTTCTTCAGCTATGTCCAATCCTGGGCTAAGACCATGCTGTGGTTTTTATTTCTTAAATTTCAGGTAGTCCCCGTATTAGAATTTGCATGTTGGCCTGGCACCATGGAGATGTCTCTGATGAGACTCCTTTTCTCTCATTCATTGTACCTTGATCGTATTTAGGATTTCTATGCTGAGCTCTTTGCTGACCTAGCATGCTGCTGACTCCGCCTGTTTCTGGGGACTTGCTATCTGCAGTGCACACGGTCTTTTCTGTCTCTTTGCATACTTAGTAACCTGTGGTTTGCTAGACCCTGGATTTGCTGGTGAAGACTGCAGTTTTTGCAACCTGAGGATGATGAATCTGTGCTCTGGAGGGTGGGTACCTTCAGGCTGATCACCTTGAACTTGCAAAGGTTTGATTTTGTTCTTTATTGATGTAGTTCATTGGATATGGATTCTAGGATTTTTAAGTGATACTCCACTTTGAGCCCCTCCACTGTGGAAGGAGGTAAAACCTAAATTCTATCTTCTTCTTTATGGGAAGCAACTTTTCCTCCTGCTTCTCCTCCTCCCCTCTCTGCCTCTTCCAATCTCCGCTCTTCATGGCTTTTCTCTGCCTTTCTTTCCTCTTCTCTCCCCCTCCTCCTTCTCCCCCTCCACCTCTCTCTCCCTGGCTACCATGAGGTAAGCAACTTCTCTCTCTCTCCTTATCTGTCTTGTTTCCATCTCTGTCTTCCTGCTTCACCGTTTCCCCCTCTCCTCTGCCTCTGTCTCCCATTCCTCCCTTGTGCATGGTTTTGCTCTGCCTGCTCTTTTACCATGGTGCTTCTGTATTGGTCAGTAGAGCCAGCTGTCCAGGCATCATGGAGTCTCAAACCTTGAGCCCAAACAGACGTTGCCTTCTTTATTGTTTTCACAGCAACAAAATCTAAGGAAAACATTTGATGTCGTTCTGTGACTTCTTCATTTGAAAGTGTCCTTTCTCATGTCTGGACACTGGTATCTGGGCCTGGCTAGCACTAAGATCAGCTAGAGTTTGATAAAGATTTCTGACTTGATTGGCAGGGAACCAACAGGAGTTTCCTGCTGTAGTCTTGTGCTTGTGGGGGTATGCCCCACATTCAAGTGGGCAGTCAAAAACCTGCCTTCATCCTTAGTTCTATGTGGTCAGTGCCTGGAGATTGACCAGAGGGGAGAGCTTGATTGAAGTCCCTCCCCACTTATACACATTGCCTAGCATGTGCTTAGCCATCTGTATTCCCAGCAATGCATTCAGACTTTTGAGAGCTTTCATGGGTACTTCATCTCGTCTCCTGTCCTAAACTCATCAAGGTTTCTGGCTAGTGTGTTGGCTCTCACAGTTATGGAAAGCTAATGATGGGAAGCCTCCATCATGTCGACTATTTTCCCCAAGTCAAAGACTCTCTGTACTTGAGCACAGGACCCTTCATATACAGACAGCCTCATGCTGAGGTCTCAGCTCAGTCATGGCCATTCTCCAGAAACATGTTCTAGCTTCTTCATGCAGTGGACACTGGGCTGGGGTTCACATTGGGTCTGCAGCTGATGACTGTAAACTCTCTGGACAACTGGGGATGGAGTGAGGACTGGAGCAGGAGAAGGTGATGCACCACAGAGCAACAGGCTTTAAGCAAATTAGACTGTCTTCTGGAGTGGGTAATCTCAGGCTTTGTGTTCAGATTGACTTTTCTGAGTCTTTAATTCTGTCCTTTTGGTCAGTTTGTCCATTATTTTAACAGATGAAAAACATTAGGTTTGTATTCTGCCCCTTCTGCTGACACCCTGCTGTCTTTATCTTATCTCATTATGAAAAGGTTGGCTCGCACCCGAGGTGTGTGATGTGATAAAGCACACAGCCTGGCCACAGGCTGATTAGGTTGAAGAGGACGCCCATTGGATCCTTGCCCTGTATAGTGCCTTGTATGGGTCACACATCCGAGCCCATCTGTACACGGGCATCTGGCTCCGGTCTTGTTCATGAGGGCACTGTCTGCTGACTCATCAGAGTGCTTGCTTGGGACTGAGATCTCCAAGGGCTGATGTGCCTTCTTCCAAGGGGAAAGAAGACACTGAGAATTGTTGAGAATCTGTCTGTCATGCCTAGGGTGGCTGCAACCCAGAATCGGCCCCATGGATGAGGTGGTATGTGGAGAGAGACCTTCTTCAGTAGACAGTAGACATAATCATTGTGTTTAAAACTTGTGAGCAGGGCTGGATTTTGTGGGTCTGATGCATTGCCTGTCTACTTGCTTGGTAAGTATACAAAATACTGGTGGCAGTGACAAATATATATCCTAAAAGAACTCCTTTTTCTGTCATGAAGAAGCCTCTATGATGGCTCCGTGGGTAAATGCACTTGCCACACAATCATGATGACCTAGGTTTGAATCACAGAATCCATGTGAAAGTAGGACATACAGTGTGAGCATGTCACCCCAGCGCTTCAACAAGGAGATGGGAGGTAGAGACAGGGAATTTCTGAAAGCTGTAGACCAGCTAGCAAGGCAGACACAACAAAAAACAACAAAGAGACCCTACCTTGAACATGTTAGATGATAAGGACTGGCATCCAGAATTGTCCCCTGTGAATATTGTACATACAGATTGTCACATGTGTGCTCTGGCATGAGAGCACTCATACTCACACAGGAGAGCATGCACACAGAGAGATTGTATGCACACCAGAAGATAGAGAATATTATTCTTGACAAAGCCACATTTTCAAGTCAAAGCCTAGACTAAACCTTTCATCTGAAAATATAGAACATCAGCATTTTCAACAGCAGATTAAGGGGGAGTGAAAATTATTTAAGTGCAGGACTTATATAAAAACTTCTCAAAAAGTACACAACAACAACAAAATAGGTTGAATAAAACCCTTGGTAATAATTACAAAAGAATATTGAATCTAATTCTATTTTATGCTTCTTAACATTCATGTCCTAAGAAGTCAAACATTCCCCTCTTTCTCTCCTTTCTCCTTCCATCTCTCACTCCTCTTTACTTCCCCTTTTCCCTCTGTCTGTCTCTCCCTCCTTCTCTATCTCTCTTTTTCATCTCTCTCTTTATCACTCTTTCTTCCTCCCTCCCCCTCCGTCTCCTTTCCTTTATATAAAATTACCAGTGCTATTTACTACAATTGGTACTCTCTCTGCGACCACCACAGGCAGCAGAGTAGTGATCCACGGGAGGCAAGAAGGTAGTTTGGTTCAACACGCCTCAGTAGCCAGTGTTGGTTCAGATTTTGGGAGCCTGACCCTGAGTGGTTTATTTTAGGCATATTTAAGCACAGCCCAGTTTAGTGAAAAAAATTTCCTGGAGACAATTAACTCAATCCCATGTGCACAATAAAGCTTAAGACATGACTACATCAAAAGTCTTTGTAAAGTATTTGTGACATCTTCCATAAAGATGGATTCTATAGATTGATGACATGTGACACCTTCCATAAAAATAGGTTCTATAAATTGACAAGCTCATGATAAAGGTCTGGGGGAAGATCAAGTATGATCTTGGTCACACAAATTGCACAGGTTACCAGGCTATTAACCACATCTGCTCCCAGCCTTCTGGGAGATAACAGGTTATGCATCCCTCCCATCGAAGGGACAACTCTGTGCATTTAACATTCCTGGTTTCTCTAATGCTTCTCTGTGAGCACAAGGACATCCATACCTCCCACACAGTACTAAATTCCACACAAAATCTAAAATTCTTTCAGAAAGGAATTATTTCTCCAGTTAAAAGTGTCACCTTCCCCATCTGCCCAGACCCTGCTCACAGTTTTCTAGTGTGTGACTTTGATGGGACCATGATTCTTCCACTGGGTTTAGGGGCTCTCTGAATGCTAAGTCCTTGGAGATAGTGGCTGTCCCCTTGGACACACATCCATCACTCTCTACAAGTGCAGAGTTGGTGTGGTATCCAGGCTGATCAGGGTGCTTCCATGGGGTTGTGGCTGCAGAGATGCCTGATCGTTGGTTTGCCAGGTATAATTCATGTCAGATCTGCATGTGTGCAAGCCTTCTTGAGTAGACTCCGTCTGGGTTTTGGAAACTTCTTGTGGTTTGGGGGTCCATCGCCTATGGTGCTGGTGAAAAGTGTGTAAAAGAGTGAATGAATCCTCCTCACTGCTATCAGGAGCTCTCAGTTGCCCCAGAGTTTTTCTAGGTACAAAGCTATACTGGTGTGATTTTTTTTCAAGGCCCATTTGCATACTGATGTGTTTGTTACATTTCCTTCTAATTGGTCATTAGCATATGTCTCCTAAGGACAGTTTGGGAGGCACTGCCAGCCAAACTTGAATTACAGGCTTTTGGTTTCTGTTGATTCTCCTTCTCTGTCTTGCTTGAAAATGACAATTTTCTTTGCCATCAGCTGAAAGAGACTAAGCTGAGTCAGAATGGGCCTGCTAATTGCAGATGTGTAGAAACTATAGTGCATCTTTGAGGGGACACAACACTGGAGATTTATTCACCGAAGCCGGGCCCCTGCTTCCTGCCTCTGGAAAGTCACTCCAGGGCATGGGTCCACAGCAGCTACAGCAATATGAAGATGAGCCTTCCAGCATCAAGGAAAAACAGCAGTAGTGACACTGGCAATATATTCTTTCTCCAAGGCACATCTGGAGCTGGCCTGGGACTGTGGTCTACAATTGTCAACTCAATTAGGATACACTCCCAACATCACATCAAGTGATCCCACCACCCATGAGCCACCCTTTCTGAGAGTCCTTTGCTCCTTGGAAGGTCTGCCTGGGGATGCTTTTTCATGTCTGTGGGAGTTCAGTCCGCTGATCTTGCATACTCACTCATTTGTAGAACTTCCATCATGACTGCTTTAAGCCGAGATGATTAATAAAGATGAGCTTTCTGTTTCCTTTTCCATACATAGATTCCCTGACTGCAAAGGGGAAAGAATGTGGTGGTAAGTGGTGGAGGTAGCAGAGGCAGCCTAGGATATCGTCTGCCACAATTAAGGCAATGCTGTGCTGTGTTGTGACAGTTTGCGGTGGTGGGTGGTGATACAGTGACTTGGTGTTTACACTCAGTGACGGCTGGCTCTGTCATTCAGAAACGCATTGCTGTAGGGATGCATTCTGTGGATCGAGCAGATGTCTCCAGCATTGCCTGTTAAGCTGCTCCTTTAAATCACAAGATGAGAATGAATGCATAGAACATAGCAGAACGGAAAGCATTTGGCTCTGTGACTCCCCCTTTATTCCATGTGGGTGTTGCAGTCCATGAGGGATGAGGCCTGAGGTGGGTGAGTGATAGACTCACAGAGACAGCAGGGCTGACCAGTGTGACCCTGCACTGAAAACTGCAGTTTTGTCAGGAGTCCCAGCCTGCATTCACTGCCCTGCCCGAGTCTCGTTCCTGTTCTCCAGCAGCTCCCCCGGGCCTAGAAGAGTGGCTACCAGCTAGGAGTCCTCCACACAACCTGTCCTTGAGTGTTTTCCCTAAGTTTGCCTGAGCTTTTAAAAACATGTCCATTCGCTAAACTTTCCTCCAGCATGTGAGCACTTCCACACTTCCTCCTTCCTGCCAGGGGCGCTTTCTGTTGTCCTTCCAGTCATGACCCTGGAATTGTTTACATGGCTTCTAAACTCTTTACAGTGTCCTTAACCTTATCTCTCCAGCAGCCAACATAGCACACACACACACACACACACACACACACACACACACACACACACACACACTCATGGTATTCAGGCAACACTGAGAACAGATGAATTAATCGTCAGTGCCTACTTTTCCTGTTTTAATTATGTAGGGTATGTTAATTTTTAAAAACATCGCACTGAGATGCTTCGTCAAATAGCAGGTGGTTTAGAACTGCGTTTTCATTGCACTTCCCCATGTCAGGCAGAGGAATGCTGTTCTCTCCAGCTATCTACCATGTGCTAAATGTTCCTCTGCAGTTACCACAGGCAATTATTCTTTTCAGATCATATTTAGGCAATTAGAACTTTTAGGATAATTAACTTTATATATTAGGATGAAAGCCCTTATAAACTTAAGGCGATAGGATTGATGTTATTAACAATAACAATTACCATGAGCCGTGGTCCCATTATGGTTTGTGTGCATGAAACTAATCCCAGCTGTAAAAATACTGAAAGTGATCGTCAATGCAACTTAACGTCCCCAAGTGCAAAGCTTCTGCGTGGCCTCACCCAGTAGAAAATTTGACCAATGTCTTATTATAAAGCATAGTAATAGGGCGCTAGGAGTTCAAGACTAAACACCTTCATTTCATTCCAGGAGCCTACAGTGGAAGAAGAGAACTGACCCCCACAAAGTTGTTCTCTGACTTCCCTTGCATGCCTCAGAAACCCTCTTCATAACAATGAATAAATAAAATTTAAATTTAAAAACCTGATGATTAGTTGTTGACACAAACCAGGATCTGAACATCTCTGCAAAGAAGATACACAAATCACCAAGACTGAGAAGGAAAATGGCCAGATGTCTCTAGTGAACAGAGAAGTTCAAATTTGATCAAACATATCTATTATATTGCTATTAAAAATAATCGCATGTTATCTAGTGTAAGTAAAGTTAGAGAGATGTGTGTGTTGCTGGGTAACCACTTGAAAAGAAGGAGGTGCCTTGAAAAACTACAAACCAAACCTCCTGTCATGGGGGAACCCACAGCTGAAGACAAAGCTGCCCTCCATGCCAGGTCTTCAGCAGGGTGGGGACACAGCCCAAGAGCCTGCCCTGATCTTCCTCCGCCATCACCGGTTGGAACATCATGATGCTAGTAAACAGTTGGCATTTGTTGATTGAAAATAAGACAGTAAAAGCCAGAAAGTCAGATCAGATGCCAGGCTCCACTCTATGATCTCAGCTCCGTAAGTATAGATGGCTCAGCCCTCATCTTTGGCACCATCTACCACTCTGGCCATTATCTCCCCACTGCACTGATACGCAGCAGGCACCAGCCCAGCTCACTCACACCATCAACTCTCGGATTTGCTTTCATTTTGCTATGTTTTTAAGTGGTGTGTCTAAATAATACCCCAAATACCAGCTTGCTGGTGTGCAGGACTTTTGCTAAATGAAATTGTAGATACAAACAGACTCTGCCTATCCTTTTGCAGGGAACAAAGCTAGATGAGGTAACCTTAACACCGTTTTCCTTTCTTGTGTGTTTTCTCTTTGCATGTGTACATGTAAGTCCACATGTATTTGCAAGTGCACACACATGTGCATGCCCAAGCATGTTGGGACAAGAAGTTGACATTGGGAGCTCCCTCCATCTCTCCATCTCTCTCATTCTTGTGTCTCTATGAACTCAGAGTTTGCCAGTTTCTTTCAACTGTGTAGCCAGCTTGCTCTGGGGACCCTCTGTCTCTTCCTCTTGAGCTCTGGGGTTGCAGGGAGTCTCCAGGCCTATGGGCACATAGATTAGTGAGAGGACCAGACACCCCAGCCTCATGGTTGCACAGCAGACACTTTCCCCACTATGCCATAACCACCTACCTAGCCCAATATTGCTTTTCCTTTTGATAGTTATTTTTATTTATGTGCAGGTATGTATTTATGTCATGTTTATGAGAGTACCCATGGAGGCCAGAAGAGGGCATCGGATCCCCAAGAGCTGGAGTTACACATGGTTGTGAGCCACCCCATATGGGTGCTGAGAGCCAAATCCAGGTCAAGAGCAGTGAGTTCCCTTAACTCCCGAGCCATCTCTTCCGTCTCCTAATACTGCTTTCTTACATTTTAAATTTTCCAAATACCTTGATGAAAGATGGGCTTAATGCTTTGTCTTCTCCGCTTAATCCACCCAGCAGGCACTGACTTCTCTTTGCAGTCTAGGCTTCTTTGAAATAAGGGCTTTACAACCTTCTCTCGGTGTGGACTGCTTCTGGCTTCCTCCAGTCTGCAGCGCAACAGCTGTACTGAGATGGAATCATCATAATATAACGTTCACCCAAATGCATAATTCAGCGATTTGGAGCATGCTTGTAGAGGTTCAGAACCATCAATGGATCCAACTTTAGGACAGTCTGTCTCTTTTTGCCCCTTTAACCCTTGGACCAATTCATAGCCAGTTCATATACCTCCAAGACTTTCAGGTTCTGTGATTCCCTGTTCTGTATGCTGTCCTGAAGCTTTTTGTGGACATCCTCTTTCATATAAGACGAGGTGTTTGTAAAACTCCATGTGTATGGTAACGTGTACCCATACCCATTTCCTTTTAATGGCTAAATAGCATTTCACTGAATCTTATATACAAAACCATGTTTTGTTACACAATTAGTTTTCCCTTTTGGAGTCTGTGGGCATTTTGGTTATTTCTTCTTTGGTCTATTATAATTAATGCTGCTCTAAAGTTTATGCTTACATATGTTTTCATTTCTTTTGGGTCTGTATTCAGGGCTTCTCAGACCTTATGGAAAACTGGTATCTACAAGGGCTTTAATTTCCTTGCATGCTCCCCCGTGCTCATTATAATCTGACTTCGTTATCAGTGCGAGTCTGGCTGCCGTGAAGTGACAGCTCATTGTGGCTGTGAGTTTAGTAGTCTCAAAGTAGAAAACTAAGAGCCATGCTTTCACGTCTTTAAATACAGGTGTGAGATTTGTATAACGGGAAGAAATGTGTGTGGTGCATATGTTTCTCCACCTCCAAGGAGGCCTGCACTGCTCAAGTTCACAGGGTTTCTTCCTGGTCACCAAGGAGGGGCAGGGTCTTGCATCTTTCCTTGCATATAATCTCAGTTTAGTTCTAAGAACCCCAGGGGGTGAGGGTGGTGGATCTGGGCACCTGCATGTTGGCCTGAGTACCCACCAGCTCTTCTAGTCTGACCCACTCAGAAACAGAAGATCTCTGTCTCCAATGTTCAGGAGGCAAAACTGATGCAATGATGCATCTTTAATCATGTGTGATAGTAACCACACCATGCTCTACACTCAGGCAGTGTGAAACATGAGCATCGCATCAGAATGCAGGGATGGAAGAATATGAATAATAAAAGGGCTTCATTGGTGTAAATGTAAGAGACAATGGCCATAGCAGTGTTCACACACACACACACACACACACACACACACACACACACACACACACACACAGCCTGAGGGGGTAATGTAGAGAGAGCAGCTGGGGAAAAGATAGAGCAGCGGTGAAAGTGCTGGGTAGTACTGGGTGGTGATGGATGCTAGACAGTACTGGTTAGTGCTGGTGCTATGCGATGGTGGTGCTGAGTGCTGGGTACTAAATGATGCATTTGGTACTATTTCCTGTTCTAGATTCTGACGGGGTGGATGTCTTATTGATATTCTTCTCAGCAAAAGACTTCAGGACTGACTTTCAGAATACAAATGGAAGGACTGATTTCTTCCCCCCTGTTTGTGATGCTTGGTGTCACCTAGTAACTACAGCCTGAGTGACAGTTGGGATACAGATGACAAATGTGTCTATAACTCAGTTACACACATCCTGGTATCTCATAGTTCCTTTTTACCCCTTTTGTTGATATGTGAAACAGACTTTTGAGTTTTTCAAAGAAGCCATTTTTCTACTTAGGCTGTGTACATTGTGGGGGAAATGTGTGTGCACGCATGTGCACAGGTAAGGCAGAAGTCAGTCTAAGGTGAAGTTCTACCATCACCATCCAACTTCTGTATGAGAGAGGCTCTCCTCCACAGTACCTGGGACTCGGTGAGCGGGCTGGGCTGGCCGCCAGCAAGCTCCAAGGACCGGCTTGTCTCTGCCCTCCCAGCACTGGGATTATTACATGCATGCACCCCCATGGCCAGAGTTCCAGAGGTCAGCCATGCATTCCCATGCCTGTGCAGCGAGCACTTTACTGACTGAGACATCTCCCCAGCCACTCTGAAGAGTCCTCTCTCTGCCGTTCATGTTTTTAGAATCCTGCTGCTAGAATTTAGATCTATCTGTTCTTCACTGTGTCAGCTACCCCACAGTGGCAGGGCTCCCCCACCTCAGGGCCCCCTCACTGCAGCTGGCATCACTGTGAGCAAGGGCTATGGGCAGAGAATCACCCTCTCCACGGATATCCGTATGGAGGCTTCCATTGCCATCTAATCTTTGGGCCTCGTCCTCCTTTATTTCTGGACCGTGCCCTTTACTCCCTTCTGATTGGAGCTACACTGTTGCCATCTGCAGTGTCTGCCACAAAGGGCAGTTTTTCCCTGAGTGTGTTCTTTCAGCTGAGCGCTCCATGTGTGCAGAATGCAGAGTCTTGGGCCTGGGGCCAGACCTGCTGGATCAGTATGTGACCTGGACTTCTGTATTGTCGTAATCCCAGGGGAACTTGAGCGGACCTTCTGTCAGGAACTGTGTTTGACCCACCAACAGTCGCCTGCAGCACAAGCCTCATGGCATGGCAAACAGTGTTCTGAGCTACAGCCCCAGAAACTCACTTCTCCGCAGTACACTTCACAGTGACAGTGAGAACAGACACACGTCATCTTTATTTCAGTCCCTTTAAATGACCAGCAAAATATCAAGTGTGTTGCTTTTTTTAAATCTAATATACCACTGGTTGTCAGATTAATTCTCATTGATTAGCAAATCTTCTGTTTATTTACACTTTTAGATGATAATGTCACATTGGCTGAATCTCTCCATTTATGTGAGTTTCTTAGAGTTAACACAATTAACAGGGAGCTCTTAGCTGGGCAAGAAACTGATGCCTGGGTCTCCTAGCTAACTGGAGGACTTGGCTCAGAAGAATCAGCACCAAATCCCTGGTACACAACGATCATGTCCCCATTGATAACCCCCCCCACTGGGGGAGGATGGATGGAGGTATGTGGGTGTGGGTGTCGGTGGGTGTGAGATGAATGAGCATGTACAGCAGTCTGTCAGAGAACAGCCTTAGGTATACTTCCTCTGGTGACACAAACTTTGTTTTTGGAAAAGGATCTCTCATTGGCATTAAGCTTACAAATAGCCTGGCTCCTGGCTGGCCAGCAAGCCCCAGGGTCCCTTACCCATCCTCACCTTCCCAGTGCTGGGATTTGAGGCATGCACCACCCTGCACTTTTACATTTCCATGGGTTCTGGGGAACCAAGCCCAGGCTCTTGTGTGACAAGTACTTTGTGAACTGAGCCCTCCCCCTTGCCCAAGGAAATGTATCTGCTTAAATCTTGTCTTGAATTGGGCTTCAAAGACCTGTATATAGAATAATTAATGATAATTGGACCTTTATCTTGGCCTATTAGACCTCTGTAGCTAGATACCTATGGCATGTAAAATATATCCATTCATTTAAAGTCATATTGGGTAGTTTCATTTACGTTTCTGTGATAAAATATTCCAACAAGAAGAAACATAGGGGAAAATGGCTGATTTAGCTTATAATACCAAGTTACATTCCATCAATGAGGGGAAGTCAAGGCAGGAACTCAAGCAGCTGGTTACATGTTCCCTGCAGAGAGAAAACAAGCACATACCTACTTCCTTAATGAACTGCAAGCCCTCTCTACTCGTAGATAGCCAGGGTCCCAAATTTAAAGAATAGTGCCTCCAACAAGGGGCTAGGTCCACCTACCTGACAATCAAGACAATCTCCTGCAGACATTCCACAAGCCAACCTGAGCTAGACAGTCCCTCCGCTGAGACTCTTTTTCCCGGGTGCTTCTTTGTTGTAGGGAGTTGGCATTAAAAGGAATCATCATACACATCTCATCTAGGAAAAAAAAAAAAGAATGACATTAATCCCACTCTTATGCTGAAAGTCTAATCTTAGAGATTTAAAAGTTCACAATAAGAAATTAACAGGAATTTGCATCTTTGGCAAGTGACATGGGTGGGGTTCTATTTTGAAGAATTAAAGAGAGCTTCTTGTGGGTGGATTTATTCTGGACCGGAAGTCAGGAAAGTCTTCATGGATATGAATGAATGGATTATGAAAGTAGCTGCTACTCAGGGAAGGAAGGACCAGTGAGGGGACACTGACCCTGAAATGGCAGAAAGGGTAATATGTCATTGTCAAGAGAATCTGAGAAGGATATCAGGCATCATACAGACACCAAGGAAAGGGGCACTTGAGCAAGCAAGAGCAGGGAGCAATGGAAGGAGAAGCAGGGGCTGGTATTTAGAAATGATTTTTTTTTCATTTGCACATAAGAACTGTAGGTCAGATTCTGCAGAGATCCGTAGTCCAGAGGTGGTTATAGCCATGGAAACTGTACCAGAATGAGACAGAGCCCAAAGGGCTCATGCTAGGAGCAGAGAGGTGGGGGGCTATCAACAGATGTGAAGCTCACACTCTGCAGACACAACCCCTGACAGGATTGAGACTGCCACTACTGCCTAGTCAAACTGCTTGCTAGGAACAATATTCAGAGGGAAAACAGAGTTTGGGGCCATGATTGTCCTCATCAATGTAATGATGGTGTGAAGAATCCACTCAAAAGGTACTGAGAAAGGGTATGGAAGTACCTAAAAAGGGATACAGACACACAGAGATCTGAGAACTAAACTAGAGTTATAGACATTTGTGAGCCCCCCTGTGGGTGCTGGGATTTGAACCCTGGTAATTTGAAAGAGCAGCCAATAATTTTAACCACTGAGCCATTTCTCCAGCCCCTGAAATGAGGATCTTACTGAATGGGTGGTCTCTGTAGTCACATAGATGAAGAAAGATAGAAGTGAACAGAAAAGTGCAGAGAATTGGTCATGAATGCAATCTGTGTGCAAACATCTCAGATGTGATGAATCTTCTAGAGAAAGAGGAGAGAGAAAGCTAGAAGGAAAGCTGCTGTAATGGGATGCTTCCAAAGTAGCAGAAAAACCAACAAATTGAAGACACATTCTGAACTCTGGATGGATGGAAACTAAGACAAGAAAATCCTAAAGCATGTTTGACATAGAGTAAACTCTCTGAAAACTGACCACAGAAAATGTTAAGAGCAGACAGGGACGAGGTACCCATTACCTCATCCAAAGTAGAAACAAAAATGTCAGTTAAATTAAGAGAAGAGAGCACTGACTGACAGCAAGCAAGGATACATGCATTTATTTACCTCTGCTCTTGACTGTGGATGTCATGTGACTTGCTTTCATGTTTCTGCCTTGACTTCACCTCAGTGATTGACTGTCATCTAGAACTGTGAGCCAAGTAACTCCCCCTCCTCTTCTCTAAGCTACTTGACCTCAGGTTGTTTACCATAGCAACAGAAATGAAACTAGAACACTATCCAGTGACATTGTCAAAGGTTGTGAAGATTTGGAGCTGTGAGGTGGTATGTACTGCTGCAGTGAGACGTTTCATAAATAAACCAGTGACCATCCACAGTGATCTAAATCAGCCATACTCCTTCTAACAAACCAATTTCTAGGTGTGTGGCCCTCAGGCCTCTTTCATACTTGTGGATCAAAATAATTTCAGGGACTGTGTCATTATTTGTGTGAGCACCTATCTAGCAAACAATTCCAAAGCCACTCAAGAAGAGGAGGGACCCACTATGATGTGTGCACACCAAGGAGTCTACACAGCTGAGAAGATTAGCTGTGGTCACACACAGCATCTGTGTCTCCCCGTCCTATGCCCTAGTGACACAAGCCAGACTCAAAAGTGTGCACATTAGCTGACTCCTTTCATAGAGACTTTAAAGCTCTCAGAAACTAGATAGTTCGAACTAGAGTTAGAAGGCAGTAGAGTGGCAGCCTGGAGGGGGTGGTTTATATGGATGGTGCACTGAGGAAGCTTAGGGGTACCTTAAATGTCATGTTTCTAACCTGGCCAGGACTGCCTGGATGGGCTCACCTAATGACTGTAACTTAAAAAACCTGCTTATGTACTTCTCCACTGATGTACTTCATCAAAATGGATTGTTTTATTTTTAAATAGAGAGAGGAAAGGTGAGAGAATATTTGAAGTAAAGGAAATGGCAGATAGGGATCCCTGTGCAGAGAATGAGCAGGTGAATACAAAGACTGTATCAGGCTGGTGTGCCTAGAGTGTAGAGATGGTGAAAGTGGGGAGGGGAGGAGTGGGAAACAGGGAAGGGAGGAGCAGGGGAAAGGGAAGGGAGGATGAAGGGAGAAGGGGAGGATGAAGGAGAAGAGAAGATGCAGACAGGGAGGGGAGTCAAGTAGGAGAGGGGAAAAGAGAGTGGAAAGAAGAAGAGGAAAAGAAGTGAGCTGTCTCCAGGGCAGCTGCCGCTCTCCGAGGTCCTGAAAAGCCATGCTCTGCTCTTGCAGCCATAGAAAGCCCCAGAAGAAGTTTTGCTTGAGACATCATGTACTTCATATGTTTAACATTTCCAGTTGAGCATATGGGGAGGGGCAAGCAGGTGACATGAGCGTAGGCACTGAGAAGTGACAGTGATGGACCAGGCGGAGGACACCAGCCCTGGGTCTGAGCAGTGGCAGGAATGTGGAGCAGAGTGACCACAGAAGTCATGCTGAGGGGCCACAGTAAGGACCTAGGAGCTGAGGCAGGAAGGCATCCAAGGATAGCTGTGGGTTTAAGTTTGCACTCCATGTTTCTCTGTGATTTTAGAATACCCATGGAAGTCGTACAAGCACACATTTCTTAACTTTCTCTTAATTAATTACCTGTATTGACTAATTGATGCCTGTTTATATTCTAGCCTAGCAATGATAATTGATGGATTAGCTTTTGAAGGTTATATTTTTATATTATATGTATGAGTTTTTTTTTTTTTGCCTACATATGCACCCTGCACATGTCTGGTGCCTGTAGATGCCAAAAGGTGGCATGGGATTCCCTGGAACTGATATGATTATGAGCCCCATCTAGGTCCTGGGAATTGAACCTGGATTACCTGCAAGAGCAGCCACTGCTCTTAACCACTGAGCCATCTCTAGCCCCTGGATTAACTATTTTGTTGAGATTTTTTTAAGCCTGCTATATTTACAATCTTGCTTGGGACAGAGCAGTGGAGAACTCAATAGGCCAGTTGCATTAGAAACACACACAAAAAAAATTCAAAAATGTATATCTATTTTTAATTTCCTATCTTTTTGAAAGAAATATACATAAATTTTGACCCATTTCTTAATCATTGTACACCTTACGGGAAATGAGTGAGGTATATTTATGAATGTACCTCTAAGCTGCTTTCATTGAATGACTTAAGCTTGGTTATAATTTTAAACTGTCTTTGATGATTTTTTTGGGTGCATGTAAGTTTTATGATAAGCCAATTAAAATCCTTCTTTGCCTAAATCTCTTTCCCCTGTACATTAGCCTCAGTCTGTAGATGCTTGGCCATTTCTTCAACAGAGCTCAAAAGTATATTTTCTTGTGCTTCTGACCTTGCAAAGCCACTGTGTAAGAGAATGTCATGTCACCCACAGCCATAATGGCTCTCATATGCTTAGCTGTGGATGATTCTAAATATCCACCAGTTTTTACAGGGCTTTTTTGATATAAACACTCTGATGTTTAAAACTGCAGAGAAGCCAGTTTCCTGAAGGAAAGCCAGTAGGGCTGACCCAGCAAGGGATCTGGTCAGAATTCTCTAGTTCCTGAAGAACTTATGATTTTAATGGATGTAGGTGATAAACCCCTGAAACTGAACAGGGCTGGAGACAGATGAACTTAGCATACTCTAGGAGGCTTGATCCACTTCAGCGAAGTGAGACATGGACAAGTCTGAATGTCATTTGAATAAACACTTAGGGTTTCCCACATCTATTTTCAGCAGTAGAACAATGTGCCTCAGCTTTAAAGGGCATCTGTTGTAAAATGTGATCCTGTCGGTTCTTGGAAGGCTGTTGGAAGGCAGGTGGCAGCACAGATGCCCCTTCACCCATTGCTTCAGTTGTTAAGGACACTCAGATGGTTCACTGGCTGTTGGTCAGTCAAGTTTTGAAAGTATGAGGATGCAGAGAAATGGCTGGCATTGTCATTTTCAGTTTAATATGATGCATGCACACGTAGACAAACACGATAACTTATAAAGTGCTACACTAACTGTGGGAAAGATGACTGACCAAACAATTAAATGAGGTGATGTTAAATACCTCATACATGTCCTAAGAAGATGCCAATGTGAGGTTGTAAAGGAGGATGGGGAAGGTGCCTGTGGGAGTCCTAGTGATGCTGACTCAGGAGGTTTGGTTTTTTGGTTGCTTTGGGTTTTGTTTTGTTTTCATATGGCATATGTGTGGTGCATGTGTGTTTAATGCATGTTTTTGCATGTGTTTTGACACATGTGTGGTGCTGCATGTGCATCTGTATGTGCATGCATGTGGAGACCTGGATTGACATCACTAATCATCCTTGAATGTGGCTCCGGTTTATTCATTGAGATACGGTCAAACTCAGTACACACTAGTCTTGTTAGCCAGCTCTCTCTGGGGCTCTCCTTTCAATCTTCCAAGGCTGGAGTTATAGGCAGGCTGCCATGTCCATCCTTCAAGTGAGTTTCTGGAATTTTATTTCACTAGTCAGGCTTGTGAGCACTTTACACTAAGCCACCTTCCCAGCCCAGTACTCACTAATTTACAAGGATGAGCCATGTGAATCTCCACTCTATACCTTGCTCCCCACCAAGGTGCCCACATTATCCCACCTCTCACAGTCAGTGTGGGGATGTCTAGATGCTCTACCTCAGTAACTGCCTCCACCACTGAAGGGCTGATCAGAAGAGAAGCCATCTCATTCTTTGGATGTGGATCTTGACACATCATTGTCCCTTAGGAACTTGGGTTTGACACTCCAGTTCCCACTAGAATTGGCTCCCAAAACTCCAGTAACTAGTGCTTATGATTCGTTCCCCACTCAGTTTCATTACACATATCCCTGCCTCTGTACTAACATTCTGAGTGACTCATGGCACCCTGCTGCAGAAGCTGTCTTCCTGGATCCAGGTCCCTGGTGGTCACATTATATCAATTCTAAGATGTAGTTCAACTGTCATCCCTTGCTTTAGCTCATTCTGTTGTTTACTCCAACTACCCTCCAACACTGACATCTCTACTGAACACATCTGTACCATCATTGTTGTGATTCACATTATTAATTGATTTTCTCCCATCATAAGCTGAATTTTCAAAGACTGGACCAAGTGTTCAATAATCAAACCCATCACATCCCATTAGTGTGGTGATGTATTTGAAGTTAATTTGTCTTATTTCTGAATGGATTGAGAGAAGATAAAGAACAATTTGCTACACAATTTCCCTATATGGTTGTTGGCATGTATGTGTATTTGGTACAGTGAATGCCCATCGTTCCTATTTTTCCAGAAGATAGCTTCTTGAAAATTCATGAGTAAATTAAGTTATATGAGGTGAATGATGCTTTCAATAAAATATAAATGATTACATTCTAAAGAAAGCCAGTAATAAATTTAATGTGCCAAAAATAGGTTATGGTTAAGAATAACTATTTTTCCCCTGGAGCCTTGACTTTCACTTTGATAAACTGGGGTTTTTGAATTTCTTTGTGGTGTTCACCTATTGAGATGGATTGGATGTAAAATCTGACTCCTGTGTTTGAATCCTTAGTCCCAAGCGGGTAGTCCTGTTTCTGGAGGCTGTGGTACCTATAGGAAGTAGAATTTCCCTGGAGGGTGTGTCTTGAGGGTTGTGGATCCCCCTGACTTCCTGTCCTGTTTCTGCTTCATGGTCTGCTGAGATGTGAGCAAGCAGCTTCATCTTCTGCCATCATACCTCCCCTGTAAGGAAGACGGAGTCATCTCAAACTGTGAGCCAAAGTAAAGCCTCCCCTCCTTCAGTTTCTTAGCTAGGCATTTGCTTTTTGAGATTATAATTTAACTACAACATTCCTCCCTTCCAAACCTTCCCATATACTCTTCTCTGCTCTCCTTCAAATTCATGGCCACTCTCTTTCCACTAATCGTTATTGCATGCGGATATGTACATACGTATACGTTCCTAAATAGAACCTGTTTTGTCTGTATAAGCTACCTGTTAGTTATTTCTTCAGGGCTGACTGGCTGGCACTGGGCAATCAGTTGGTGTGCTCTTGCCTGGGAAAGACCTCCTGTCCTGCTCCTAGGTTCCCTTGGTTGCCTATGGTTCTTTGTGCAGCACTCAGGTTTCATGGCTTTTCCCATCCGCTTTGGCATATTCATTGTTGTCGTCCTTGTTCAGCTCACGTCTGGACAGTTATGTTGGTGAGAGTTTGTGGGTGTAGCATCGGACATTGCTAGGAGACACCATCTCACAAAATATTCCCTGGCCCTCCGACTCTTCAGCCTTTCTACCCCCTCTTCCACAATGATCCCTGAGGCCTAGTGATGGGAGTGTTTTGAGGTTTTATCCGCTGGGGCTGGGCTCCACAACTCTTAGATTTGATTGGCTGTGGTTTTCTGTATGGTATCCGTCTATTGCAAAGAAAAGTTTCCTTGATAAGGGGTGAGAACCATACTTCTCTATGGGTATAATGACAAATGTGTATGGACTGTTGTTGAAGATTATCCTGGTTTACTAAAATAGTGGTTGTAGGTTCTCACTCAGTGACCACAACTTCACTAGCACTGACTAGTTAGCTAGGTTTCCAGTTCCAGGCCTGGTTTCCATCCCATAAAAAAGGTCATAAGTCCCATGAGAGAGCTGTTGGTTACTACCAAATTAGGTGTGCCACTACTGCACTCTTCGGGCTATGGCGCCATGCTGGCCATTGTTGTGGTCATAGGCATCACAGGCATCATAGGCAGTCATCATAGCTGGGTAGGACTGTTGGTTGCCTCCTTTGGGAGCTTTCATGGTGCCTTCTGGTACTACAAAAGCTAGTTCTCAGGGAGGAAGGGATTCAGGTCAGTTCTAGCTCAGAGGTCTCTGGGCCCTGTTTCAGAAGTGCAAGGTATTTTCAGCAATAAGGATTTACCTTCCATCTCTGGAAGGCAACCAAAGGCAACAGCAAAAGGCTATGTGTTTGGGAGTCTCTTGGACAGCCCTGATCAACAACACAAGAGAGGGATTCTCATGTCTGGCACTGGGGTTTTTGTTAGGTAGTCTTTGACTCCCAGAGGAAGCACTGTCAGACCAGATGAGAAAAATTCATTGAAACTATATACGTATATCTATATATGAAGTTGCATGTATTGTAGGTTTTTGTTTTTTGATAAATAGCTAATAGTATGATACCTTGTGTCTTTCTCAGACATACTTATTATTATACCTACCTACTATGTTCTTCTGTATTCACCCCCTTCTATCTAAGGAGCCACATCTTTCCCATTTTCCTGATCAGATGATTTATGCCCTGATATTCCCCCACTCTATTGCAGCCCAACTCCCTACCCTGGCAGTCCCATTTACTTGCCTGGTTTCTGTATTTACTACAGGTTATGTGATCACATCTGAAGATTTAAAGCTAGGAGCCTCCAGGACAGCCCATGAGATGCTCTTCTTTCTGGGTTTGGGTTACTTTACTGACTATGATATTTTCTAGATCCATCCGTTTACCTGAAAAGTTTGTGATTTAATTTTTCTTTGCTGTGGAATAATATTCCATAGTGTATATGTACCACATTGTCATTATCTATTCATTGGTTGAAGGACATTTAGGTAGGCATTTTAATTAAAAGGAAGATACATAACACACTCAGGTAATCACTTTTTTTTATATTTAACTTTTAAGTAATATGTAAAAGAAGGGATTTCAGATAAAACAACAGGAATTTGTTCTTGTGCTGTAAGTATTACCAACCTGCAAGTGTGAACGTGAATATTGAGCCAAAATTATCAACTTAAACCAGAGTTGCTCTAATTAGACACTAAAGCCAGCAGCTCAGACATTAAGGATGGAGTAACTTCTAGACATATCCAGTGGCTGCTGGATCACAGGTCTGGAGTCAGCCTTCCAGGGCTCAAGGGAAGTCACATGTCAGCGATGAGCAAAGGTAAGTGCCCTGCAGCCTAGGGAATGTGGTATGTCTCAGAAACCCAACGGGAAATCTTAGGTCTCACTGTACCTCCCATAGATAGCAAAGGAAACAGGATATGCCAGTGTGGGAACTAGAGAGGATAGTTGATACTTGGGAGTGAACCCGGGGACTACGTTTGTGTTTGCCAATCTTGGAATGCCCTGGCCAAAAACACATTGTAAGAACTTAGAAAATAGAGCAGTCAGAGTTAGATGAAGAGATTGCTCTGCCATGATGTCATTTGTTGCTTTATAAGAAGAAGGAAGGGGACCCAAGTGCATGCTTGCTCTGTTTCACTGTGTGATGCTCGGCACGGTCCTTGTCTGATGTAAAATCTCCATCTTCAACTTGCCAGCTTTCAGAATCATGAACCTTATCATTTACAAATTACTCTGTAATATTTTTATAGTGACAGAAAAGACTCAGCTAGCATCCCTACTCACAAATGAAATAGTGTCAAAAAGCTACTGTGGTGGCTGGGACAGGAAGAGGTTTGGAGAGCCATGATTTCCTGAGGGATTTTCTTACAAAATGTATCATCAAAAATTAATATGAAAGTTGGTAGTCATCCCATTTAAGCAATTTTTTCTTATTCTCCTGCCTTCTTTCTTTCTAATCATCCTCACTCCTTTCTCCCCAACATCCCACAAGGCACTGGCTGAAGCAGAGGCGTTACTGGGAAGGAGTAAGCGCAGCCATGTGCTCAGAACCTCCAGGCTGCCGTATTCCCTTCCGTTCTGACTCTTTAGGTCTAGCTCTCACTCAGCCTCACTTCCCTGTAGGCTTTGGACAAATGGACAGAAAGAACGGAGCTCAAAGAGCCCAGAACAGCAGGGCTCGTGACTGTTGAGTGAGCTTTAGGGACAAACACTCAGCTTTTCAACGGTTACTGGTTTCTAAGACATGGGGATTTTGTTCATCCATTCCATTTAAAGGGCAATTAAAAGGATACAATGAATATGGCAAGGTGACAAACATTTTTTGTTTTGTCTTCCCCGCCTTGTGAGGGAGGCCAGCGTGGACAGCTGTTGAGTTACATTTCTGTCGCCATGATGAAAAACATCACACCACAGAGTGACTTATTTTGGCTTATGGTTCCAGAGGAGTGTGTGTGTGTGTGTGTCATGGAGGGGAAGCGTGGCTGCAAACAGCAGCCATGATGGCAGGAACAGGAAACTGAGAGCCCACATTTC
The DNA here is from genome assembly GCF_049852395.1 of Peromyscus maniculatus bairdii. NCBI lineage: Eukaryota > Metazoa > Chordata > Mammalia > Rodentia > Cricetidae > Peromyscus > Peromyscus maniculatus. Next base: position 68,430,615 of record NC_134854.1, read on the forward strand.
CAGATGCAAGCAGAAGGAGAGAGTGAAGCGGAGGTGCTGTAGACACTTTCAATGTTAAAGGCCCTCCCTGCAGCGACACACTTCCTTCAGCAAGGCTCTACCGCCTGAACCTCCCCCAACACCACCACCTACTGCGGAGCAAGTGTTCACTTGCCCCAAACTACAGGGCAGTTCTCATTCAAACCATCTAGTGGTAACCTGAGTCTTCGACGGTCTGAAGTTGATACCTACCCCAGATCCAGATGCCATGCCATAACCCTGGAGGAAATGAGTTAAAGCAGTGTTAGGAGCTGGTGGAAGAAAGAGAGAGGAACCCCAGAGAGTGTCATTATTGTCTTTACAGAGACCCCAGAAAGCCACCTTCCTCCTCCAGCCACTCAGGACACCCAGAGGCTTTATGTGGGACCAGAAGAAGCCCACCCACTGTAGGGAGACACCTAGTATTAGAGGAGGGATATATCCTGGGCCTCTGTCCCTGGGAGAATACATTTCTGCTTATAGTATCTTGTGGTCATGGCCAGGAGAGAAATAACCCTAACAGAAAAAATTATCTCCAGGAAAGACCATACATACACTGTAGACAGGCATACTTTACGGACTGCTTTCCAAGTGTTTGTCCTCAGCTTATCTTCTCCATTCATCTCTGTAGCCCAAATCTACAGTTTACACCTGTATACCAACTACCAAAGGCTTTGAGTGTACGTGATTGTGCTCTACACTGTATTGTGCACATCTATTGTATAGGAATCAGCTTAAGCCACTTCTAAGTCCCAGCCTCCTGTTTCTTTTCTTACAGAAGATTCTTTTGGTGGCTATTAAAAAGGCGGAGGAAAGTTTTCAAAATCCTTACCAGACTGGCTTCCGCCATTGCCCTTCCCTGGCAGGCGAGGGCGCACTTCACACACCTCCACAAGCCTGCCTTCATCTGGGTTTTGGAGCGCTGTAGGTCCATCTGTAAAAGAATGTACCAGCCTTCTGTGCACACACTCTGGAGCTCTCTGCTGTGTGGGATAATGCTGAACATACCTCGGTGGTTGTGAATGATCCTGGGAGCGCTCTGGGTTGGCGATCCTGGAATCCAGACTTGGCCACCCTGAGAGAAAGCTGGGGAAATAGACGTGGGCTTGGAGTTCCCCTGGGCTGTACCTTGGGGAGGAGGGTGCTGGCCTGAGAGATGTGCTAAAGAAACAAAGGCACTATCAGGACTGTGGCTGGGCTGAGGTCTGGGGGGCAGTAATTAGGCTGGGGTAGCAGGCGCTAAGATGAGGCTCTAAGGACCCAGCATGTGGCTCTGTAGGGTGCAGTCATCCCTGACAAGGCCACTGACTGTAAGGCTCCCTGGTGCAACCATGGAGACATCACGTGTGTCCCATAGTAACCTGAAACCACATTATTTATCAGCTGCCACGCAGACTCCTCCCGCTTGCCCCTAGCTCCTCCGCCAGACTCTTCGCGGACGTGTGGAGTCTGGCTCCCTGCGCCACTGCTCCCTGATCTGCCGGGTGCAGACTGGGGCTGGTGGCTGGCCATCCCTCCTAATAGCGGCTGGCTCCACCCACCAAGATCACCCTGGAACCTGTTTGTAGTCACCCTCTTGCTAGCCGATCCCCCTGGCAGCTACGCTAGCTGAAGCGTGCTGCAGCCCGGGGCTTCCAGGTCCTGCTCAGCAGAGGCTGAGGCCAGCACGCGCACGCGTGTACACACACACACACACACACACACACACACACACACACACACACACACACTTCTGGGTGTCACCGCCCTTGGGGACCGGCGCTGCTAGCCAAGCATCTCCGCCCAGAGTCCTGGAGTGCACAAGGCACTTGCCACGTTGCTGTCACTCACATCGTGTTGAGAGCCAGCTCTGAGGACACGCACGCCTTTGCTCACAGGCAGCCACAGCCTCGCTCAGCGGCTCCCAGCTTGCTTTTTGTTACAAGCCGCACCCCCAGCGCCTGACTCCCGATTCCGCTTTCCCGGCAGCGACTGGGAAGAGTTGATTTCAGTGGGATCTACCTGGGAACCTAGAGGGACAGGAAAACCAGGACGTGGCAGAATTGTGGTTTCTTCAAAACGCCATCTCCACCCGGTAATCACGGCTCCGGTCCTCACTTGGGTCCTCACCAGAACAATGGATTAAGTTACTCTTCTCTGGGCCAGAAGTCAGGTTCAAGACTTGGGACAAAATGAAGGAAAAGGCGATGATCAAGACTGCAAAGATGCAGGGCAACATGATGGTGAGTGCTGCTGTTGGCAGGGTGGGAATCCACCTGGAGAAGCAGTGTGTGGTGGGGCAGACCTCGGGAGTCCTGAATTTCCCGGCAAGTCGGAGACCGTGTTGGTGTTCATATATTGCAGCATTTCCCACTTGAACCTGAGGGTGTGAATGATCCAGCATCTGTGTGCAAATGGGATGTTGGCGGTTTGGCGGTTGCTGTCTTCTGGACATGTGGCTTTGTTGCTTTGGGCACAGTCTGCTCTCTGGCTTGTGTCTGCTGAGTTTCAAATGCATCCCCAGGGCTGTTCTGAGGCCAGCACAGAGAAGGGAGGTCGCTTAAGACAGGAAGTGCCCCTGGGCCCTAATGCCCTCCCTGGTCTCCCGGGTGCAAGTCAGGGCTGAGACCTGTGGGGTTTCAGCCTCCCATATACTCACTATGCCAATATGTGTGTCCCTCTGCCCTGGAGGCACACAGTGCATCCACAGCTGCCAGGCAGGCAGGGGCCTGTTCCCCAGGTTTGGGAAAGAGGATTGCCCCAAAGATGATTGACTCTAAGGTAGGGGGCAGTGATTGCAAGTGCCTCTGAAGGATAGAAGACCTCTGGGGATGCCCAGAACCTCAGGGCTGCAGGTCAAGGGGCAGTTTGGCTTTGTCAACTTTGTCAACTTGAGGATCACTGCCCTGCCTTCCAGCAAGATGACCCCAGCCTGCCTGTGGCTGGCTTGTCTGATATCAGTGTTCTTACTGTTAGTGCCAATGGCCTGAGGCATGGACCTAGAAGCCAGAGTGCAGGATTCTCCTGGTAAGGACAGAGAGGTTGCCGTCTAGTTGAGTGGAAATCCTGTGTGTATGTTTGCTTGGGTGATGTTTTAGACTTTAAGGTGTTGATTTTGGATAAGGGCCCCTTGTGTTACCCTGTAGGTTTTTGCTTTTGTATGAGGCAGGGGCAAGGAGGGATTGCCATGCTACTTCAGAATAATCGGCGAGCGATGGAAGAATGCTTATCTAGCTAGGTCTGGAGTTGTTTACAAAGTGGGTCGTCAAGTCTGGGGTATGCTGGTGGAGAGGCGTGCATGCTTGGGAGAGCCAGTCTGCCCAACTTGAAGTCTCCCTTTAAATGAAGAGAGACCAGAAGCGAGAATGTACTCTAATTGTAAAAAGTACCCTACCCTCAGCAAGGCACCTGTTGCCTGGCACAAAGAAAGCTGCAGGTTTAGCTTAGAACCTGACTTCAGGAGGGAAAGAGTAGCATACACGGACTGTGATGATGCCATACAAGCCTTCATTCAGTGCCTCTGCTTGGGCTACCTGACTTAGTCGCCTGTTTGTGAAAAATATGTCTGCTTTCTTACTTCTTTTGGTCTGTTATGGTAATCAGCATAATTTTGTATGAACAAGTCATAAGTGTGTATTAAGTGGACTCACTGTACAATGTCCGCCCACACCATGGTCCCTTTTCATACCCTGCCATAGCATGCTAATAGAACTGGAGCATTTAGGTATGAGGCTAGAGACATGGATTAAGATTAGTTATGTAAATAACATGTTATCGATGCTCATAGAAATCTAATATCAAATGAGCATTTTTAGTCAGAGCTGGCATGGTATGCTGTAGTATAGAGGTATCTTTATGCTATATCTCTTAACAATGTCTGAAGTCCTCTCCTCACTCTCTCCCTCTCAAAGGCTAAAAAGCTTGCTCATTGTGTGTCTTCTTGCTCTTTGAATATGGTTACCCACGTGACACCTGTACTCATCCTCTTCCTTGTCCCCCTCCCTGCCTTGGATATTACTGTCATTAGAGCCAGTTGAACTGAGCCCAGGGGATTCTGCAGCAACCAGCATTTTATCCATCATCTGTTGGATCGAGAGCAAGATGAGATGTGAGATCACTGTACTTTCAAATGCTCTGTCAACTTTTAAGTCGATAACTAGGAGTCTGGTTTGTCACTCATTTGAATCTCATTCTCCAGCCGAGTCCATGCGGCTTCCGTCGAATGACACTTCCACACTTGCTCATTTGGGGCTTGTGGATTCCTAATTTTTCCTCAGCTGCCTTGGAAGGCTTGTTAATCACAGTCTCGCCTGGGTTGGATGACTGGCAGTTCTTGGCACTCGAGGCTTGATTGGAGTTTAGGTGATGTTTAACATTCACTGCAGGGACTGCGTGATTTACGCCTGGTTCTGACAGGTGAGTAGTCGGACATCTCGCCACCCCAGAAAGCAGCAGAGTGCCTCCCAGTGAGTGGCTTCAGGGCATCCACATGTGTGCAGAGACAGACAGACCAGACAAGCCTGAGCACTTATGTGCTTAAAGCTGATTTTGTGAGGAGAGATCGAGAGGCAGAGCCCAGTGGTTGTAGGGATGCCAAACCCAGTTACAGTCATGCACTGAATTCCTCTTCAGCCAGCTCTTCCCACATGCGGTTCTATGTGTAGCCCTCCCAGGTTTGCAAACCCATGCATCACCAGGAGCCCCACAAAGACTGGACAGCAATCCCTGGCTGGCCCTGTCCACACCACATTGCCTAGTTGAAGACTCATGTTTACCGCAGACTGTATTCCCTATACATTCTTTCAGAAGTTCATTTGCAGTTGGGTGGCTTAGAGAAGGCAGATGTGTTGGTAAACTCCCTGAGACAGAGGAGCCCTTTATCTAATAGAGGCTGCACCCCTATAAATCATCTTCCAAGCAGAGCTATTTTATTTTGTGTTAGTCGATGAGAAATAAGAAACGACACTGGTGAAATCAATCCACAGCTTCCCTTTCATTCTTGACAGACATCCATTTCACAAACTTTGAATGTTCTGAATGTTAACAGACTAACCTTTCAACTTGCCATGCCGTACACTGTGAGAAAAATCAAGATGTTTCACTCTCCTAGAACAAAACATTATTTTTAAAGTAACACTGTTTTTTTTATTAAGTTTTTCCTTGAAACATCTTGGGTCTTCAACATGCACATTTTCAACCCAGTGTCCATTTATTGCTGATGCGTTACTGTTCCACTAATGTTCAGGGGTATCTCCTCTTGGAGTAGGTCCAGTGGGGAGTTTTACTGTATGAAGGCCATTGCTTTCCGTTAAATCTCCCTGCTCTGTTCCTATGAGCTTTTCCCTGACATTGAGTTTCTAGGTAAACGTTGGTTCAGAGCCAAGGCTTGCTCTGGTCCTCAATGCCTGCCTTGGGGATCCACAAGCATGTGATAGGAGAGCAGTGTTTATGTATTTCTCTGGTGCCCAGGGGTCTACAAGGTGCCTGGATCCTTGAGAATCTCATGGCCAATCAACAATGGCTTTAAAGGAAGCTGTGGCCTAGGAATTCTTGGCACAGGGAAAACCGAAGTGTTCCTTGTGGCTTCTGGAACCCAGTTGGAGTCTTTTGTCACTGGATGGATGTTCCTGTGACACTGTGAGTCCAGCAACTATTCACAGGCACTGCTTTCCCCATCCTGTTTTGGGTAATTCTCCTGAATCAGAACTGTCCAAAGTCAGGGTTTTCTTTCGTTCAGGCTCCAGTGACCAAAACAGTCCACAGATAGTGGGTGTAGTGAGCAGAGAGCCTTTGAGGTTTTTAGGCCACACCCTTCTGTGGACCCCTCTCTAGAAACAATAGCTCTGCTTGGGAGATGAGTTATAGGGGTGCAGCCTCTATAGATAAAGGGCTCCTCTGTCCCAGGGAACTTAGTGGCACTCCTGCCACTGCCTCTTGTTCCTCGGTGACATGAAGCTCCTCCCATCAGCTATCAGCAACAGGCATTGATGTTTAGTATTTGAAGATGATATGCCTTCTGAAAATGGGTCCAGGCATGACTCAGAAGGTCCAGGTTTCTGAGGTTTCTGAGCACCCCCCCCCCCATGTGCCCATCATGGAGACTCAGGTTGATTTCCCCTGCTTCCTGACTCGACAGCATCTCTTCCTAACATCTTCCTTCTCAGAACTCTTCCTAAAATACAGCCTACTATCTATGCAGGAAAGGTGGCTAGACATCCGTCCATGCCACAATAGCTTACCGGGAGCAAGAACAATCTTAGATACGTTAACCACAAGTAAAAGTATGCAAAGTTGGGGCTGGGGCCATGCCTCAGCTGTGAATTGATTACTCTGTAAGCATGTAAGCATGTAAGCATGCTCTGAGTCCAGCATCCATGTCCGAAGTGGGGCATGGGTACACCTTTGGATGACCATCCCTAGAGAAGCAGAGACAGAGGGGTCCCCAGAGATTCCTAGCCATGCAATCCAGCCTAATTGATAAGCTCCAGGTTCTAGTGAGAGACCCTGTCTCAACAAAGTAGAAGGGCTTAAGGGGACATAGGAAGTTGGCCTTCATAAGCACACACACACACACACACACACACACACACACACACACACACACACTCACACACACACACAAATATGAAAGTTGGTAAAATTAACACAAAGAAATTCTCAAAGCCAGAAACAGGTAGTCAGCTCAGGATTCTTCATAAGTTGCCTTAGGTAGAGCTTCAGTGGAGAGGGCTGTCTTGTCTTCTCCAGAGCCTGAGCGGGACTTTAGCTCATGTGGCCTCTGGGTCTCTGTGTTTGGACCCATCAATATGCTAAATTAATGACTTGCTGCCCAAAGCCACTCCCCTTTCTAGAACCCATTCTGCACACCCGCCACTCTGCTCTGTACCTGTGCGCTGTTAGTGTTAGAGCTCTGTTATTACCAGGAGGAGTGGTGCACTGTGGGTAATATTACAGCCAACTACAATCCCCACTGGTGGTGGTTCTCCAGGGCTGCTCATCTCAGGGCATCTGCTAACCAAAAGGTTAGGAGAACTTTCTGGAAGACCATTCAGGAAAGACTGAGGTGACTGTAGGTGACAGCAGAGCTCAGTGTCCTATTATATGAAAACATTCCTTCAGGTTCTAATGGATCGGGCAGCCTGAGAGCTGGATCCATACATATTTTTACCCTAACATTAAAGGGTTTGCCTAGTTCATGGAAGGAAATAACTCTGGCCTTCATGCCCTTTTGATTTGGAGAGGGGTATTAATTCACCTCAGAACATTTGTTTCATTTCACTTTAATAGTTTAAAATAAATTTACAGTGTGGGAGAATTTAGTGAAGTCTCTTGGTTGCAGGAACCAGTGCTGTCTGGTTAGCAAGAGTGCACCTAGGAACTGAAGCACATGCCAGCCCCCTTAGGTCCTGTGCATATGCTATGCTAAGCCAGCAGGGGTACACAGGACCAGTCAGCGCCCCTTTACCATCCAACTTCTCCACCCCCCCACCCCCCGAGGATGGGAGATGCTCTCCTCAGGAGTACGGTGGGTTTTAGAATGAACCATCTGGAAGAAACCCAGGGCATCTATGAGCTGGAAAGTCAAGACTCACTAACTGAGAGCAGAAGCTTTCAACCCCACAATAGCACCACCATTTTGTCCAACACCTCATGCTCAGGGGACTTGGAGTCAGTTATCTGGGCTCTGGACAGCAGGGAAGGATTAATGGTGCTTCTCATCTGCCGCTAGGGCAGAGGCCAGTGCACATTGTCATCAGGCCCAAGGAAATAACCAGAACATTGACTGAGAAGCCTCCTGAAAAACGCACAATAAAGTCTGGTTTCAGGATTGTGCGGGAGGCGGAACCGAAGAAGAGACAAGTAACAAAGGCAGAAGAGGGAGAGAATGCAGAGACACCCAGCTGCAGCGGAGAGCTGGAGACAGAGTGGGAGGGAGTGCTGAGGAAGCAGGCAGAGGTGTTCTTGTTTCCTTTGTAACCAATTCAGACTGAAAGATTGCACATATTCACAGGGTTGGGATGTGTGTGTAATACTCAAATCAAATCAAACATTAACATTCTTTTAGTTTATTTTTGCATTTATTTTATGTGTATGGGCGTTTTGCCTGCATGTATGTCTGTGCACCACATGTGTGCAATGCCTACAGAGGCCAGAAGAGGGCAATGGATCCCCTGGAACTGGAGTTACAGACAGTTAGGAACTGCTCTGCAGGTGCTGGGGAACTGAACACTGGTCCTCTGAAAGAACAGCCAGTGCTCTAACCACTGAGCGGTCTCTCCAGCCCCTTCCTTTGTTTGTTTTAAATTAACTTCTCCCTCTCCCTCTCACAAGTGCCGTAGCTCACCTGTGGAGGTCAGAGGACAACTTGCAGCTGTTGGTTCTCTCCTTCCAGCCTGCGAGTCCTGTGGTTGAACTCAGCAAGCGCCTTTACCCTCTGAGCTCTCTAGGGCCCTTAGCCTTGTCCGAGGTCCACCTGAAAATTTATTTCCAACCAAATGGAAATGATGTAACAGTAGCAGAGAAGCTGTCGGTCAAGGTAGTAGAACTAGCAGGGAAGGTTCTAGAATTTTCCATGAATTATAAAGTCCCACTGAGCTCCCCTCCTTAGTCAAGAGTAGTTGTACTTCTCTCTTTTTAGTGTTGTCTTAGGACACACTGCAGAAGTGACCCTCCAAGGCAGAACACAGACACTGCTGGCCTTGGATTTCCCACCACTGACCTTACCTCGTCTTTCTACCTTCCCCAGATGCCACTGTTTACAGGTAAAGAGAAAAAGTGGGTAAAAGGGAAAGAGTACACATTGGCCGGTGAAGGGCTCGCTTCACAAGCTTGGAAACTGAATGCAGTATCCAGAACCCATGTAAGAAAGCCAGGCATGGCGCTGTGGGTACTGGGCAGGTGGAGACAGGCAGATTCCTGGAGCTCACTGGCCAGCCAGTCTAAACTGCCCTGCTAATTCTAGACCAATGAGAGATGATTTCACAAGAATCGGTGGAATGCACCTGAGGAATGACAGTGGTGGTTGACCCCCTGGCATGCACATCCATACACACACACACACACACACACACACACACACACACACGCACGCACGCACGCATGCACGCGCACACACACACACACACATACACACACGCACGCACACACAAAATAGATGACACAAATATATATTACGACCAAGGTAGGGTTGTCAATAGTGTGTGCACACTTTAGCTTTGTTGTGCACCTTATACATACCCAATGCCTGGTGCTCACACATCCCTGGAATAGACTGTGCTCACTCCGTTGGGCACAGCTGCAGATCTGCTGGGTAAAAGCTGTGGACACCATCGCTTTGATTGCGCTTGACTTTCCGGCTATTAAGTAAAAATAACAGCACTGTGATAAGACAGGGGTGCCAAGGATGCTCCTGTTTCCAGTGGAGTGTTACTCATCTGTGAAAATCAAAGGGCACTGCCGACATGCTGTGCTGGCTGTGGAGTCAGGTTGGCACTGCATTGGCTGCACTGACTGCCGTTGCCGTGGGCATAACCTGGGGGAGAAGCTGGGAGGCAGCTCCGGCTGTGAGAGTGGGAAGCAGTTGGTCACATCGTGTTTCCTGTTAGGAATCCAGGAGGTGAATGCTGGTGCTCAGCTGGCATCCTCCTTCTCTTATTCAATCCACCCAGCCAACCTTTGGGTAGGTCTTCCCTCCTTACTTAGACCTCTTTGGAACATATGCAGAGGTGTGTTTCCTGTGTGATTCCAAATCCAGTCAGATTGACAGTGAAGACCAACCATTACTTGCCTGCACTGCTGGAGCTACCTCAGCCATGGAGAAAGGTTTCTTGGGAGTGCCTATCCAGATACCTGTAGAAAATTCGAGAATGCTGTAAGGCTTCTGTCCTCATTGCAAGGCCAGCCCAGTCTGCACTCTGGAGCAGTAGAGAATATTTTTCTGGACAGATGGAATTTTACAAAAATGCATTGAGCAATTCAACTTCATTAACATAACTAGAGAAACAGAAATTGAAATCACAATGAGAAAACATCCAGTGAAGTCTGAGGGTGTTTTTGGTGTTGGGTTTCCTTTTTGTTGTTTGTTTGTTTTGTTTTGTTTTTGTTGTTGTTGTTGTTGTTTTAAGACAGGGTTTTCCTGTGTAGCCTTGGAACCAGTCCTAGAAATTGCTCTGTAAACCAGGCTGGCTTTGAACTCACAGAGATCCATCTGCCCCTGCCTCTTGAGTGCTGGGATTAA